>NC_086256.1:1533333-1864166 GCF_021018805.1 Prinia subflava
AGCTGGGAGAACTCCTGCCCACTCCACGGCCTGACCTCTGTCCAACTGTTGTGGCTGATGGTGTTCAGTGTGGTCACTTCCCAAAGGTTAAAACCTTTCACAAGGCTAAACCCAGGAAATTGTGAGAGGATCATTCTGTTTTCTAGAACTCTGCTTGGCTTCTGCTGCAGCTTTTCCTCTGAGTTCTCTCTCCTTCTGTAATTCCAATTTGTAGTCTCATATTTCACATACAGAGAAGGACAGACTGAATTCCCTTCCCTTTCATAAGAGATCTGCAGTTTGGCAATTTATTGAGGAGAGACGAGAGAATTCCAAAGCAGGCAGGATTAATGAGGCAGAGGATTAGTTCAATTAGCTGCGCCTGCTAATCAGGGCTGGAGTGCTGTGGAACAGCAGCAGCCCAGACAGTGGCACTGAGCGAGGCATTGTTGATGTGGTCTGCTTGAGGACAGAAATGTAACCTTCAGTTTTAAATCTGTTGAGGACATTGAATGACTGGGAGAACATCACCAAGAATTTTACTTACTTTTAGTTTTTCGGGGTCCATCTCCTTTGCCATTTCTTCTTTTCTCATCTCAGCTATTGTTTTGGGGCCCTTCTTGTCCTTGTGGGCATTAAACCCTTGACCAGATAATAAATCTTCAAAATCTGCAGACACTTTTGGCTTGGAATCTTGAAAACCGAGAAGACTTGAAATTATCATCATGGCATGGGTGCATTTAACACTGGCTTTCTACATAAGATACATCCTTTGGTTAATCACATTAACAGTCTCCCAGTGCTAATGAACATGCAGGTTCTCATGAAAGATGTTACTCAGTGTAACTTTTAAGTAACTTTAAGTAACTCAGATGTTACTTTTAAGTTGTTATTATTATTATTATGGAATCGCAGAATGGTTTGTGTTGGAAGGGAGTTCAAGTTTTAAGTTTATCCAGTCCCAACCCCCTGCCATGGGCATGGACACCTTCCACTACGCCAGTTGCTCCAAGCCCCATCCACCCTGCCCTTGGACACTTCCAGGATTATTTTGGAAGCTCATCTGGAATAAACAGCACAATTTAGCATCTAGGACAGCATAAAGCACCAAATAACCACGGTGCCTGGCTTGCTCAGCCCTAAAGGGATATCGGATGCGGTGGGGAGGGATGCTGAATTCCACCGCTCTTACCGGCGCCGGCGGCTCCTTTCCCCCGCTCTCCCGGCGCTCCCGTGGCCGAGAAGCTCACGTTGTAGTTGGGTTTGTTCTGTGGGGAGGCGTGGGGAGCTCCGGGCGGGGGTTTGGGCGCTGTCCCCTGCCAGCCGTAGCCCGGGCCCTGCTGCCACCCGCTGCCACCCGCGGGCTGCGGGGGCGCCTTCTGCGGCGACGGCGGGAAGCCCCCGCCCATGCCCGTGGGCGTGGTGGGCTTGCTGGCGAACGAGGGGCCACCTGCGGACGGCAAGGGAAGATGGAACGGGAAAGTTTTAGAAATATGATTGCTTGGTGTGAAAAATGCGTATTATATGGCTCTACGCAGATATTTGCTATATGTAGTATGGTAAGTTGAAAAGTTATGCTGTATTGGTGTTTGAATAATATAGTAAATGGAGTTTTGTAATTAAAATTAAGCTTTAGTAATCAAAAATAAAAATTATGTGTGTGAGATATTTTTTTTTAGCTCAAGAGAAAGAGAAGATAACCAAGAAATTCTTCGCACAGAGATATCAATTACAGAAACCCCTAAATTTTCCAGAGGAGAGAGACTTATGGCTTCCTAATCAACAGAAACAACCTCTTCAAGCTTGACTCAGACTTCAAAGGCACCTAGGGGACTAACAGAAAGTTTCTGACAAGTACCAGACAAACAGAATTGTTTTAAATAAAATATGCATAAATTATGAGGTTATTCCTCTTAAGGGGTGAATTCTCTTTTGACGTTGCCCTTCTCCTGACTGACTTTTGTCTAGGAAGGGGGAGGGCCCAGCCCAGGCTGTAACTCTTTGCTATTATTGTCTTATTAATTGTCCTAACTCTAAATTGTTTAACCTTTATTATTATATTTGTATTACTATTTTTTTATAACCATTTTATTTGTATTAAACTTTCATAAATTTCAAAACCAAGCGATTAGGGTTTATTACACTTGGCAAAGGATTTTGTGAAATACAGAGTTGTGTTTCGTGTCAGGGAAATGAAGAGAATCTGTGTAATTGTAGTTGTGGAACACGGCCATGGGACAGTTATAAAGGTGAGTTCTAATAAACAACTGATGGACCCCCCAGTCTGGGAGACATATCCTGGGTGTACATCCTGGAATACTGAAATATCGAAATAGATCACAACAGCCTATAGAATTATACAGGATCAACTATGGATTTATGACTGTTAAGTGTTGAATTGTGATGTTAAAACTAGAAATGGAAACTGCTGGGAAAGTTTATGAATATGTATGAATATAGCAAATAAAATCCCAGCAAGTCCAGCAATGGGTGTGCAGTGGTAGGGAAAATCCTTCCGCTGTACCCAGCGCTGCCTTTGCTCACACTTTACCATGTTAATTAATTAATTATTAAATTGAATTGCTGTTTGATCTATTGGCCGTGTCAAGCGTCTAATTTCTAACAATTTCGAGGATGTGAAGCCTATAAGTGAAGCAGCAATGAAGGTGAGCTTTGAGATGGGAGATGCCGAGCCCTTAATTACTGAACAACTGGAAAAGAAGGGTTTGGCCAGCTGAGGGAGAATCCCTCTGGATCGAACAATACCCTCAGCAAATAAAGGGATGCCAAGGGTTCAAGAATCAGGGGAGACCCTGCCCATGTGGCAGGGAAGAGAAAAGGGGTGGAGAAAGCAGCTTTTAGGGTTTAAAATGTAACACAGTATGGTAATGTAGTATTTCTAATAGGCTGTATAGCATTCTATAGGATTTGTGTCTTTTACTGGTTGGATGTTGTAAATTAGCACATTGAGTACAGAAAAAGAGACAATGTGTTGTAACCAGAACTCAGGGGTCTCTCAGGCATGGCTCTAAGCTGGAGCTGGCAGCTTTTAGGCTGGGCTCTGTCTCACCCACGAGCCTGCACTGCTGTAAAGCCACCTCTGCAATAAACAGCATTTTGGAGCAGAGCTGCCTGGGGTTCTGCACCTCCTCTGACCTCTCTGCACCGGGACATCTCCTGCACACAGGAGGGGCTCACTGTGGGGATGGAAACTCTGCCGTGGATTTTTACACCATCGCTTTTGCACCGAGGGTGCTCTGTGAGTGTTTGTAGGGCAGCACCTGCCTTTGAGGATGTGAGGAACTGGAGGTGCCTCGAGGAAACAGGGGAAGATGGATGTAGCTAAAAAGGAGCCACAGCTCCGTGTGGATGGTGGCAACACAGAATGATGGAATGATTAAAATTGGGAGGGACCTGAAAGCTCATCCACTTCCATTCCACTTTCCTGGGTTGCTCAGAGCCCCATCCAGCCTGGCCTGAGCACTTCCAGGGATGAGGAATCTCCCTGGGCAGCCTGTGCCAGTGCCCACACAGAGCTGGTGTTGTTGAGCTCGTGCCTCCTCACGCTGTGCTGATTAAAGCCATCCACAGGGATGTGTCCCAGCACCTCATTGCTTCAGGGGATGCTCCTCTGGCTCTGGTTGTGTTTGTGGGAGGTACCCAGTGTCAGGGTTTTATTATTTCACACTGACATCCACACTCAGCTCCCAGCTCGGAAATGTGTCATGGAAACTGGATGAAGTGCTTTTCAGTTAGTCACGATCAACAAAAATGTGCTTAAATATCCTGGGGATGCTAAGCCGTTTGTTTTTATACCCCACCACTCTCCTACAGAATGGGAGTTTCAAAAGGACCTCGGTGCCTCTGACATGGGGCTTGGCAGCCTTTTTGTTTTGCTCCTGCAGAGCAGCCTGAAATCCAGCAGAGGGAACTGGGAAACCGAATTCCAGAGCCATGCTGGGACTGACGCAAAGGGGAAAACAAACATCACACCAAACCACACGGGCTCACAAGGAGCTGAGGGCAGCAACAAAGGCAAGAAAAATCTATTTACCACACTCAGACAATGCTGGGCTCAAGGAAAGCTTCAATAATTTCTCAGAACTGCCTTTTAAACATGGAATTGAGCATTTGGTGATTGTTTCATGACATAAAATGAGGGAAAAAGGCTTTTCTAAGCAGCCAAGCTTTGTAGCCCAGTGCAAATACCCCACTTTAGATAATACTGCAAATTAGAGGCAGATCAATTCCACAGCTTTTCTCACAAAGCAGGAAAATGAGTCAAGTCTAGGAGGAAGCAGTTCCTCAAGAACCCCAGCAGCTTTGCAGAGCCAAATTCTCCTCCCAGGCGTGCAGCAGCACTTGAACACAGAGCATCCTCAGCCAGAGCGTGTTGGGACTTATCAGAGGTTGTGCTTTGCAATCCTGGAGCCTGCTGAGCTCCCTGCACGTTGCCAGCACATTTTTTGACTGGGGATGAGGAGAAGCAGGGATTTGTGAGAGTTGACAGAGAATCAGGCAGAAGGGAAAGCCTGGCAGCAGCGCTGGCAGCCGGGTGGGTTGACAGGCCCCACACATAGCAGGCTGCTCAGCCTGTTTCTCTAAAAGAATGCTGGTAATTTATTATTATTTTCCTTTTTTTACTAAGGGATGCAAACCTGCTAAACTCGCTCCAAGGCTTCCCAGGTCAGCAAAGGGATCCAGAGTTTGGGGTTTAGCCTGATGAGTGGGAGTGCTGTGGAGGGATCCTGTAGGACTGGTGGCAGCAGACTTACTTCCCATTCCTAGACCACCTTAAAAAGAAAGGAAAAAAAATATATATAAAAGAAAAAAGGAACATTTTTCCTCCTGTTTGATGTGAGTGCAGCTCTTCCCCAGTGCTCAGGCACGTATTAGAAGACTGCTATTAAAACTGAGTGTGCCATTGTCAGGTTCCTCAGCAGCCTCAGACTTGTTGCACTCCCACTCCCAATTAGCAGCAGCAGCGGGAATGTTCCCAGACTGTCTGCACTGCCACAGGAATTGTGACACACGGATATATTTTAAGAACTAGAAGCCTTCAGGAAGCAACTCTGGGAGGCCATACACACTCTCCCAAGATTAGAAAGGATCCTGCAGTCCTTTAGTGGCATCCTGGGAATGCACAGCACTTCCCAGGTTTTTCCATGGCTCTACATGGAATGAAACAACCTCTGGACACTCTGACCTCACCTGTGCTGCTCTGGAGGAAACAAACCCAGATTTTTGTTTTAGTATGGAAATCTTTGGAGGGAACTGTTCTTTGCAGTCACTGCCAGCATTTTCCCTCTGCTTCTCAGAGCTCCTTAAAGGATTGGGTTTGGATTGTTTGGGTTTTTTTTGCTAACCACCCTGAATTTTAGGACACATACCTGCCTTATTGGGCCAGTCCCAACCACTGGAAACATCTGGCTGGATGGAAACGGTCGGAGTGCTCGAAGCTAAAGAGAATGGTTGGTATCAGAATCTCAAAGCAGTGCAGCAAAGCCAGCATGGCCCAGGGAGCCACGGGACCCCACAAAGCCTCAGAACCTCACGTGGGAGGCAGCTCTGCCCACGGCAGGGGCTGGAACTGGATGATCTTTCAGATCCCTCCTAACTTTCCAGGGAGATTCTCCCCTGGAGCATGTTTTAGATGATCAGGCACCAACAAATCCATGGCTGAATGTCTTTCAGACAGGGTTACATGCTAAATTTTGGGATGAGAAGGAGGAAATTAGGGAACTTTTAAACAAAGAGAAGAAAATTCCTTCCCTTCAGTCAAATTCGGCTGTGAGTTTGGTTAGGGTTAGTACTGGAGCTAAAGAAAGTTGGTGCCTGCAACTAAAATCACCCAAGGATGTGTGTTTTCTCTAAATATGGCTGAGTTTGGTGCAATTAATGGTAGTTTGGTTCAAAGGAGACCTCATAACCACAGGAATATGTGGGCAGACATTGCTCATGGCCTCTTTTTTTATTTCTACAAATAGCCTATTAATTAAGTCTAAGACCTGAGCAAAACTCAGCTCATCCTACCACACTTCAGATGCTGAATATACTTCAAGTCCAGAGACAAAAAGCTCTTTCCTGTTTCGTGGGGTTTCTGTGGTTTAGAGTTGTTTTATGGGAAGAATCAGTTTATACTTAATGGCTCCATTTCTATTTCAAAGCAACATTTTACATTTATTTAAACAGCCTGGAAGAGCCTCCCCTCTCTTACCCATGTGAAAGGGATCGCTGTGCACAGTTGGGGAAGGGCTTCTTGTGGCTTGGAGGAAAGGATCCCCAGGGACAGCTGAGGAGCCAAGGAAGGAACCCAGGAGGTCTGGACCAGTTTGCTTGGGGCTACTCCCAAATGGATCAAAGGCTGTGAAAACATATTTGAGAAAATGAAATCATTAACTTGCACCAGGAATGTGCTCCAGGGTAAGGGGGTGCTGTGGGGAGAGGAAATCTGATACCTGCAGGTAGCAAATAGGAGACAGCCTGAGACTGTGGGGGAGCAACTGGAGGGCAAAAATATCCCAAATTCTGGGCACCTAAAGAGCCCCATGACTTGGTCATGGCAACAAACTGACCCCATCTCTCGTTTCCTAAGGGAGGCTGAATTTACAGCCAGGCAAAGCGAGTATTAAAGTGTGCAGGCACTTCTGATGGGGTTTGAACTGCCAGTAGAGAGTGGAAGGCAGTCTGGAGCTTGGAGTTACTGCCCTGGTGCAATCCCTGCCATCCCTGCTTCCTCTCAAGGTGATTTCAGGCTAGCAAAGGTTATCCATGCTGGGGATAAAAAGGCTTTTAGAAACAGCTTTAGGAAATAATGGATATGTTTCCTACATCTCTTGTTACAAAAATCCAGTTCTTCTCCAACTCCATTTCTGATCAATTTGTTCAGTCTTCTCTTTTTCATGTAAAACCCCAACAAACTCAACCAAAAGAAATTCCTGTGAAGTCACTCAGATTCTTGTCAACAAATTTAAGGTTAGAAGCATCCTGAAAGGTACAATCCCTAGAAGCTCTGCAGTGTGTTAATGATGCTACTCATTACTTATGTTACTCAGTCACTACTCTTCACTCATTTCCCAAGCTCTTATCCTTGTTTTCGTGGCTTGGGACCATTGAGCTGTGTGATTCTGGCTCTGATAAATCCCTAAATCTTTTCCTGATCTGTTGCTGCACCTCTTGTGTGATGTGTCTGCAGAACCTCCCCTGGGTGAGAGGTCTCAGACTGAGCCCACAAGAGCCACAGCAAGAGAAACCTTCTCCAGGCACAAGTGACCAATTTCTTCCACTGAAACTTGGATTCTTCTCCTCTCTCTTTGCACTTGCTCTGCTGTATCCTTCAAAAGATCCCTCTCCCTAATATCTACCCAACCACTCCTGCAGCCTGGTCTTGGAAGAAACAGGAATTCTCTATTTCCTAGACCCAGATCACTCTCACAGCTCCGAACCCCCTAAGTTAAAAGAGAAATTCAATTCACAGTGCTGTAGGTCTACCCAAACACCCAGAGGATTGTTTTTAAACCTCATAATCCCCTCATGTGCACTACTGGACACAAAATGAGGGCAAAACTGAGGATCCCCAGTGGCTGTTGGTGTGAGGAGCCTCCAAACCCCCAGGTGTGCCCCAGCAGGGACTGGTTTGGTGAGGATGCACCAGCCTAGAGCAGAGGAGCTGGCTGGCACCTCGGGATCCCCCAGGTGAAAGGGGGGATCCCCAAGAGCAGCTCCCCCAGAGGGATCCCCCAGATCCCTCAAGAGCAGCTCCCCCAGAGGGATCCTCCAGGTGAAAGGGGGGGTCCCCCAAGAGCAGAGCAGCTCCCCCAGAGGGATCCTCCAGGTGAAAGGGGGGATCCCCCAAGAGCAGCTCCCCCAGAGGGATCCTCCAGGTGAAAGAGGAGATCCCCCAAGAGCAGCTCCCCCAGAGGGATCCCCCAGGTGAAAGGGGGGATCCCCCAAGAGCAGAGCAGCTCCCCCAGAGGGATCCTCCAGGTGAAAAGGAAGGATCCCCCAAGAGCAGCTCCCCCAGAGAGATCCCCCAGATCCCCCAAGAGCAGCTCCCCCAGAGGGATCCTCCAGATGAAAGGGGGATCCCCCAAGAGCAGCTATCCCAGAGGGATCCTCCAGGTGAAAGGGGGGATCCCCCAGGAGCAGCTCCCCCAGAGGGATCCCCCAGATCCCCTAAGAGCAGCTCCCCCAGGTGAAAGGGGGGATCTCCCAAGAGCAGCTCCCCCAGAGGGATCGCCCAGGTGAAAGGGGGCATCCCCCAAGAGCAGCTCCCCCAGGTGAAAGGGGGGATCCCCCATGGGCAGCTCCCCCAGAGGGATCGCCCAGATCCCCCAAGAGCAGCTCCCCCAGAGGGATCCTCCAGGTGAAAGGGGGGATCCCCCAGGGGCAGCTCCCCCAGAGGGATCCCCCAGGTGAAAGGGGGGATCCCCCAGGGGCAGCTCCCCCAGAGGGACCCTCCGAGCCCCGGTCCCCCCGCTCGGCAAAGCCGCCATTACCTTCTCCTACCCTCGGGGACGGGGACGGGGACGCCGAAGCTGCCGAGCGCCGCGGGGTGGAGTGCACAGAGCCGGGTGCGCCCCCGGGGAAAACCTCCTCGGCAGCGGCTGCGCCCTGCGCGCCCGGCCCGCCGCCCCCGAACAGATCGTTCAGCAGGTCGGAGTTAGAGGGGGCAGCGCTGGGCTGCGAGGGAAAGCTCCTGCTCGTGGGGCTGCCATCCAGGCCCAGCAGGTCCACGTCTTCAGGGGGAGGCGCTGCTGTTGCTGGAGGCTCTGGCTGCTTTTTGCTGTGTTTGGGTGTCCCGTGGGGTTTGTCACCGCTGGCGTTGCTGTGCTGACTGGAAAGGGACAAGAGTTCGTCATCTGACTGTTCGCTTTCCTCATGCACCAACGCTGCTCGATCCTCTGAGGTGGGGTGAGAGCTACTTTTGTCAGATTTCTGATCTAAATGATGATTGAAAATAAAATTAGGCAGCTGTTAGTTTGGTCATCACAAAGGTCCCGTAAAAAATCAGCTTACAAGCAGAACAGAAAGCTGAGAACAGCACAGCAGCATTTGGCTAATATAATTTTGCTTTTTAAAATAAAAGCTGGCAAATTCCTTCCCCAGAAGGGTTTTGCAGCCCTGGCACACCTGGGGGCCCCATCCATGGAGAATGTGGCACTTGGGGACATGGTCAGTGGTGGCCTTGGCTGGGGAATGGTCTTAATGACCTTAATGACCTTAAAGGTCTTTTCCAACCTAAATGATCCCGTGATTCCTTTGCCAAGATTAACCTAAATTTTCTCATCAAGGCTTATTTATTTCGAGTTTTATCACAAAGAAGGCCTCGGGTGAAGGTTCACCCAGGAACTGTGTCAATAATGGTCCCACAGAGCCCAGTTTGGAGAGGATGCTGTGGGACAGGAATTCCCATTCCATGGCAACATTGGGGTCTGACAGCAGAGCCGTGCTATGGGGGGACCCCTCAGCCTCGCTCCGTGCTCGGGGCAGGGGAACAGGAGTTCTGTGTGCTCTTTGGGGCAGGTTGGACTCCAAAGACCAAGCCTTGCCTACCTTGCCAGCTGAGGGAGGAGAAGAATGCGCTCTGCCCAACGTTCCTGATGTTATCCTGGGGGGAGTCCGTGGCACCTCTACCTGCGGCACAGAGCGGCAGAGAGGTGGGATTGAACAACAGCCAGCTCAGCAGGAAGGATTCAGGGAAAGGGAATAAATCCATGCAGATTTATTATATTATTTTATCCTTACCTGCCAAAGCAAGAGTGTCCTGGTGCTCCTGGTGGGAGGAGAAGAGAATGGAGGGATTGATGTCTTTTGTCGTGAAGTTCTCCCATGGGGGAGTTAATTCAGTTTGTCTGTCTGCAGACTGTATTTCTATGTCCAGTATAACGTGAAAGAGCTGAGGGTATTTGTCTGGAGAGTCACAGGCGTCCAGCTCAGGCCTAAAGGGGACAAGAGTCGTCCAGTTTAAAAGGGAAGAATATTTCTGGAAAGCTATAAAAAGGCTTTCAGTATATTCAGGCTTTTCATATTTCATTTGTGACTGTTCTCCCTCAGCCTTCATCAGGCTTTTATGCATCAGGTTTGATTAATGTTCAGCTTCAAACACTCACTTGGTGAATTTGAGAGTGGTTGTTCCCAGGGCTATGAATCCAGTGTGAAATTGAATTTGGAATATTTGTGTGTTGGTCATCTGAAAAGAAAAAAAAAGCAGAGAGAACCAGACTGAACAAGGGCTTAAATACAGGAGTTAGTTAAGTCTACTCTAATCTTCACTGCTGCATAACTGAATTCATTCTACTACAGGCAATATTCCTTCTCAATATTCACAAATATTCCCAGTATTTCCATCTGCCTTCAACTCTGCTGCTGCAGCCTCTGTGCAGCAGAAAACCTTCAGGAAGAGGCCTTCTTTCCCTGCTTCTCCTTATTTCTGGGATCTGCTTATCAATTTTGCACTGAAATTAGGCTGTTCCCACTGAACACATTGGAGCAACAGGTTTGTGTCCCCAAAAACACAAAACCATTTCACTTGAACTGGAGGCCTCAGGGAAATCTCATCTACACAGCAAAGGGCAGCAATGACATGGGGAGGGGAGGAAAATATTCACTGCCCACTCTGCCACTTGAACATTCAGGTTTCAAATACATCCTCAGGGAAATTATGGGGATTCCAGCCCTGAGTTCCCCTCCCTGCCTCCACAGGAGAAGTGGAGCCAGCTCCCACCTTGGCCTGGAGGCGTCCCCCGATGGTCGATCTCATGTGGTACACGGACACAACAACATCTCCATGGACGGTGGCTCCCAGAGGGATCAGCACCTTCCCCTCCTGCACACGGTATTCTCTTGGAGGGGAAGAGGGGGAAAGGGAGAAGGGTTAACCTCCCTTCTGCCACGTGTCAAAGCTCTCACCTCCTGCAGGCCCAGCAAGGAGGAGCATTCAGTGTTCTGCATGGTTAAAACTAAAATATTCCACAGGGGGAACCAACAGAGCACTAGGAGGGTATCCTAGATCCTGCCAGCCTCAGATCCTGATGTGTGTGCAGTTATCCACTCCTGATCCCCTCAGATCCTGATGTGTGTGCAGTTATCCACTCCTGATCACCTCAGATCCTGATGTGTGTGCAGTTATCCACTCCTGATCCCCTCAGATCCTGATGTGTGTGCAGTTATCCACTCCTGCCACCCTCGGATCCTGATGTGTGTGCAGTTATCCACTCCTGATCCCCTCAGATCCTGATGTGTGTGCAGTTATCCACTCCTGATCACCTCAGATCCTGCTCTGTGTGCAGTTATCCACTCCTGCCACCCTCAGATCCTGATGTGTGTGCAGTTATCCACTCCTGCCACCCTCAGATCCTGATGTGTGTGCAGTTATCCACTCCTGCCACCCTCAGATCCTGATGTGTGTGCAGTTACCCACTCCTGATCCCCTCAGATCCTGATGTGTGTGCAGTTATCCACTCCTGATCCCCTCAGATCCTGATGTGTGTGCAGTTATCCACTCCTGATCACCTCAGATCCTGATGTGTGTGCAGTTATCCACTCCTGATCCCCTCAGATCCTGATGTGTGTGCAGTTATCCACTCCTGATCACCTCAGATCCTGCTCTGTGTGCAGTTATCCACTCCTGATCCCCTCAGATCCTGCTCTGTGTGCAGTTATCCACTCCTGATCACCTCAGATCCTGATGTGTGTGCAGTTATCCACTCCTGATCCCCAGATCCTGATGTGTGTGCAGTTATCCACTCCTGCCACCCTCAGATCCTGATCTGTGTGCAGTTATCCACTCCTGATCCCCAGATCCTGATGTGTGTGCAGTTATCCACTCCTGATCCCCTCAGATCCTGATGTGTGTGCAGTTATCCACTTCTGATCACCTCAGATCCTGATGTGTGTGCAGTTATCCACTCCTGCCACCCTCAGATCCTGCTCTGTGTGCACTTATCCACTCCTGCCACCCTCAGATCCTGATGTGTGTGCAGTTATCCACTCCTGATCACCTCAGATCCTGATGTGTGTGCAGTTATCCACTCCTGATCCCCTCAGATCCTGATGTGTGTGCAGTTATCCACTCCTGATCCCCTCAGATCCTGATGTGTGTGCAGTTATCCACTCCTGATCCCCTCAGATCCTGCTCTGTGTGCAGTTATCCACTCCTGATCCCCTCAGATCCTGATGTGTGTGCAGTTATCCACTCCTGCCACCCTCAGATCCTGATGTGTGTGCAGTTATCCACTCCTGATCCCCTCAGATCCTGATGTGTGTGCAGTTATCCACTCCTGATCCCCAGATCCTGATGTGTGTGCAGTTATCCACTCCTGCCACCCTCAGATCCTGCTCTGTGTGCAGTTATCCACTCCTGATCCCCAGATCCTGCTCTGTGTGCAGTTATCCACTCCTGATCACCTCAGATCCTGCTCTGTGTGCAGTTATCCACTCCTGATCCCCAGATCCTGATGTGTGTGCAGTTATCCACTCCTGCCACCCTCAGATCCCCCTGGCCATTTCTCTCCACCCCAGGCTCTCTCCGTGGCTCTCCCCATTTCCCAGCGCAGGCCGTGCCTGCAGCTCCGGTGTTCCCCAGCAGGGTGCAGGGCTCCCGGGGGCCGGCTCCGCACTCACTTCATCCTCTCGTAGTCCTGGGCGGTGCTGAGGATGCGGGTCTCCCCGCTGAGGATGTCGCAGAAGGGCCGGCAGCCGTTGCGCTGCTTGTTGAAGCAGGGCACGGGGCTGAGCGTGACTGACTTGATGGTGAGCGGCTTGCAGTGGGGGATGACAGGTTTGTCTGCTATTAGGTCACAAATGTACCCTATGTACCTGCAGGCAGAGAAAACCAGTGATAAATAAATCTTCCTTTAATTCCCTTAAGGGTCTAAGATAGCTCAGTCTTTCTCAGGCCTTGGAGGAATATATCAAAAGACAGGAAAAAGGACTCAAAAGAGGCTCTCACCCTTAGCTGCAGTAAGATGTTTATTCTAGGTGGTCTCCAGGGGAAAGAGGATGTGCCCAGGGGAACAGGGTCTTTTCTCAGGACTTCTGAGGGTGGGGCAATTGGAACACAGCCAAGGGGGTCAATAAAGGGAAGGAAGAGTCAAACTACATGGCACAAGCTCTAGGGGTCCCTGAGGGAGGAGAAACCATTCCCACAGGGGAATGGAACAACCAGGGATGAAATCTCCGTTGCTTTCATTTCGTACTCAAAATCTGCCTCAAAATCCTGTGCCAGTGCTATTCTTGCAGAGGCAGGACTGGAGTTTCCATGTGCTCCCACATCCCTGCAGCTGGCCCAGCATCTGCACTTCCAGCTCTGTTTCTGTAGGGATGCAGCTGGCACAGGAGAGGGATTCAGCGAGGCCCTGTTAACCACAGGTTCAGCATGGGAGGGTTGGGTAGGAAGGACCTTTAGCAGTCACCTAATCCCACCCTCTGCAATGAGCAGAGACATCTTAAATACTGGAATAATTCAGGCTGGGAGATCTGAGCAGGAGCAGCTTCACAGCTCTGTCTCAGAACTTGATTTTGTGCTAGGGTGATACTGATGCCTTAAGTTAATACCTATTATTAGTAGATATTTAGAATAGAGACTCAACAAGGAATAGGCCTTGTCAAGCCTCTAAAGGGGGGAAATGATGTCTCAAGTTTTATCTTTCATGTTTTCCAGCCCCTGTGCTGCCCAGGGTGCAGCTCTGAGCTCACACTCAGGGTCACTCAGCTCTGCACACAGCAGGGACACAAAACAAATCCTTTCCCTGCTGCACACCAAGGACAACTTTCAGCCCAAAAGCACAAACAAGGGTGGCTGGAGGGAGGAACAAGAAGGATGGGACCTCCCAGCCTGGAGCTGGAATTGGACAATTAAACCTCAAAATGCAAATGGACCAAAACTTGTAAAAGTGTGAAACCTCATGACCGTTTGTCCATTTTGTGTCAATTTTGGGCCCACCTTGGGTGTAGCACAGGCTCTTCTCCTGCCCAAGGTGTACCCTAAAAGCCTTTCAATAAATCTCTGCTTTATTCTCTGGCTCTGTCCAGTCTCTGTTCCAGCTCAGCCTTCCCAAGGCACCAGCACCCCACCGAGGATCTCCAAGGAAAGAAACCCCACAGGTGCTCTGGGCAATTCTCCCAGCCCCTGATCCCCCCTCATTTCTGAGGAACTGTGGGTGTGGAGCCTGTCTGAGCCTGGGGCCAAAGCACCCCTGGCAGGCCTTGGGGCAGCTTTGAGCACGAGAACGGAGCTGAAGTGCTGAGCCAGGGTTCTGTACCTCCTGTGAGATGGCCACAGTACAATTCCAGGTCTCTTTGTGTTCAGCAGCTGCACAGCGGGGCCAGGGTGAGAGAAGAGGTGACAGAAACAGAACATTGCACTGACCAGGACTGCTGAGGCTGCACGGCCGTCCTGGCAAGGAAAGGGGCAGAGAGGAAAAACTGTGAGTGTCAGAAAGATCCTTTCAATCTGAGCTCTCCACTCCTCCTGAAATCACAAAATATAATTTGTCCAGGAAACCACAAGATGATGGGGAATTTTGAGTTCTGTGTCATTTGTTCAACACCCAGGACTTCAGTGAACAATCAAAGCTAAGATAAAATCCAGGGAGCAGCCAAAGCTGAGGGTGGTTGACACTTGTTTGGAAAGCCCACAAGAACATTTTGGCTGCAAATGTTGGTGTTTTGTGGCTGCTCCCCAGCTGTAATTTTATAATTATTTCAAACATAGGCCTGGAAGTGACCACGGGGGCGAGAGTGCATCCATCCTACAGCTGCAGGCACTCCTCTAATAGAAATTTATCCTGGAAAAGGATAAACAAACCAAAAATCCAACTCCAGGCTCCCTCACCCAAACACATCCACAGCTCTGAGCTTACAGATTGCTCCTGATGGGTTTTTTTAAGGTGATTATGGGGGAAAGTTTGCTGAGTCATATTGATAGATCAAAAATGTATGAAGAGCAGGAGAAAATCAATGTATTCCCAGTGCCCTGGGTTCCTGATATACACCTTCCACTATCCCAAGTTGCTCCAAACCCCTGTGAACATTTCCAGGGATGGGGAATCCACAACTCCTCAAGGCCTCACCGCTCTTGCTCCTTGTAATTGTTTTTTTCAGGCACCTTTTAGGCATTCCAGCCATTTTCTGTAGGACTTTCCGTGCTGGAGCTGATCCAGACCCCAGGACCCTGCTGACATGAAGAGGCTGTTTGCTTTTTTCCAAGTTTAGCCCCTGCCAGCTGTTTCTGACAAGATCTCTCAGGCTCACATAAACTAGAGTGGGTTTCTGCAGCCTGGTTAGGCAGCCTGTCCTTTATCACATTATCCTGAGATCCACTGCTCAAAGGGCAGGAAAGGAATTGGATTTTTGAGCTTGATTTCCAGGATTGGAGGCATCAAGTGCATCCTTCTCTCTGTTTGAAGGGAATTTATGTCCCGGAGGCACTGGCTGTGCTGTGCAAGGCAGAAATTCCAGACTCTCATGGGAGCTGGGTGCAATTTGGGATCAGTCATTTCCTCCTTTCCTCCCAGTCTCTGCTGATGGGGGCTGACAGCCTCGTGGTTTAATTGAGGCTCCAGAAGCAGAGCAGAGCTCTGCTTTTGGGCACTGCTGTCAGTGTGAAAGGCTGGATGGAGTAAATCCGGAGTGATCCAGGATCACAGCGCCCTCACACAGCCCAGCACTGCTGGATAATCCCTGTGGGGCTGTCCCAGAGCCCAGCACTGCTGGATAATCCCTGTGGGGCTGTCCCAGAGCCCAGCACTGCTGGATAATCCCTGTGGGGCTGTCCCAGAGCCCAGCACTGCTGGATAATCCCTGTGGGGCTGTCCCAGAGCCCAGCACTGCTGGATAATCCCTGTGGGGCTGTCCCAGAGCCCAGCACTGCTGGATAATCCCTGTGGGGCTGTCCCAGAGCCCAGCACTGCTGGATAATCCCTGTGGGGCTGTCCCAGAGCCCAGCACTGCTGGATAATCCCGTGGGGCTGTCCCAGAGCCCAGCACTGCTGGATAATCCCGTGGGGCTGTCCCACAGCCCAGCACTGCTGGATAATCCCTGTGGGGCTGTCCCAGAGCCCAGCACTGCTGGATAATCCCGTGGGGCTGTCCCACAGCCCAGCACTGCTGGATAATCCCGTGGGGCTGTCCCAGAGTCCAGCATTGCTGGATAATCCCGTGGGGCTGTCCCAGAGCCCAGCACTGCTGGATAATCCCTGTGGGGCTGTCCCAGAGCCCAGCACTGCTGGATAATCCCGTGGGGCTGTCCCACAGCAGAGGCAGCTGCGCTCCTCAGCCAGGCCTGAGCCCTCCTGAGGGCAGGAGGCTTCAACAGCCTCCATTTCACAGCGGGACACAATTCCCACCTCTGTGTTTCCTGTGTTTCCCACCTCTGTGTTTCCTGCCCAATTTCCAGCCCCCTTCAGTCTAAAGGCTGCAGTTTCTCCTGTGAGCACTTCGATTAAAATGCAAATCACAGAATGGGCTGTGTTGGGAGGAACTTTAAAGCCCATCCAGGGCCACCTCTGCCATGGCAGGGACACCTCCCACTGTCCCAGGCTGCTCCAGCCTGGCCTGGGGCACTGCCAGGGACCCAGGGGCAGCCACAGCTGCTCTGGGCAACCTGGGCAAGTCACAGCAAGCTGCCAACCCTTGGGTGAAATTCAAACCGTTCTCCTAGAGAATGATTTGGACCTCCCTTGCTTCTCCTTGCATTCCTGCTTCTCATTCAGTGATTCTCTTCCAGCTGAGCTTTGGGTGATGATGTACCTTCCTCTGGGTCAATCCCATCCCATCCCATCCCATCCCATCCCATCCCATCCCATCCCATCCCATCCCATCCCATCCCATCCCATCCCATCCCATCCCATCCCATCCCATCCCATCCCATCCCATCCCATCCCATCCCAACCCATACCATCCCATCCCATCCCACCCCACCCCTGCTCTCTCAGGAATTCTCCCCATCTCACATGCAGCAAAGTATTTGAACAAATTAAGCCACAGCGTGCTCCAGACAAACCGTCTTTAGTCGTTCTTATCAGAACCCCCTAGACCTCGTCAAAGTTAAGACATAAATTGTTCAAAAATAAGAAAGGAGAGACTGAAAAACAAAACACCAAGACTGCAAGAACTAAATAAAAGAGGACCGTGAAACACTAAACTGTAACCAATCATATTTCCTAAAAAGTACGTACTAAAATGGTGAACAAAATACAAGCACCAACCAAGTAATGCGTAATCACATGAGCAACAGTTTCAAAATGTACAAATATAACTTCATATAAACAATAAAGAGCTTCTCACCATGCAGTGGATGACGCAGACGTTTTTGGGGTTCTGCTGCAGCCAGTTGTGCATGTTCTTGCAGACAGCGTAGAGGTTGTGCAGGCTGGGCGCCTGCCGCACGGGCCAGCTGCACTCCGACACCTGCGGGGTGACAGCCACCAAAAACAGCTTTGTGGGAGCACGGCTGGGGTTCCAGTGTGCAACCAAAAGTTGTGTTCTGTTTGCCATTGTTGAAACTGGTTGTCTTTCTCTCTTGTATAACCCACTCCTCATAAATCCAGGGGTTGGGGGCCTTCTGTCACTGGGCAGCTGTTAAACCCAGCTGTGGCAGGGTTCTTTATCCCTTCCAGGACCCATCCTCCCCCCAGGGGATCTCTGCTGTCCAGGGGCCATCGAGGCTCCCTGCAGGGCTGATCCAATTCCATCACCCATGGGAGATGCTGCACCCAGGGGAGGAGCCCAGCATTCCCACCTGGATAAACCCTGGGATTTGTAACACCAGCACAGCCTGTGTGCTCTGCATTCCCACCTGGATAAACCCTGGGATTCAGAGCCCAGCACAGCCTGTGTGCACTGCATTCCCACCTGGATAAACCCTGGCATTCAGAGCCCAGCACAGCCTGTGTGCTCTGCATTCCCACCTGGATAAACCCTGGCATTCAGAGCCCAGCACAGCCTGTGTGCTCTGCATTCCCACCTGGATAAACCCTGGCATTCAGAGCCCAGCACAGCCTGTGTGCTCTGCATTCCCAGCTGGATAAACCCTGGCATTCAGAGCCCAGCACAGCCTGTGTGCTCTGCATTCCCACCTGGATAAACCCTGGCATTCAGAGCCCAGCACAGCCTGTGTGCTCTGCATTCCCACCTGGATAAACCCTGGCATTCAGAGCCCAGCACAGCCTGTGTGCTCTGCATTCCCACCTGGATAAACCCTGGCATTCAGAGCCCAGCACAGCCTGTGTGCTCTGCATTCCCAATGGATAAACCCTGGGATTCAGAGCCCAGCACAGCCTGTGTGCACTGCATTCCCACCTGGATAAACCCTGGCATTCAGAGCCCAGCACAGCCTGTGTGCTCTGCATTCCCACCTGGATAAACCCTGGCATTCAGAGCCCAGCACAGCCTGTGTGCACTGCATTCCCACCTGGATAAACCCTGGCATTCAGAGCCCAGCACAGCCTGTGTGCACTGCATTCCCACCTGGATAAACCCTGGCATTCAGAGCCCAGCACAGCCTGTGTGCTCTGCATTCCCAGAGGAACACCAGCCCCATCTCACCCCACGGCACCTCCAGAGGGAGCTGCCCCTGCTCCAGGATCCCCTCTGCTCCCACAGAGCCACAGCTGCACTGCAGGAGGGCTGGGCTGGGCTGCAGCGCCCTGAGCAGCACCAGCAGGTGCCAGGCTATGCCTGACCCTGGCAGGGGTTTATTTTTGTTTATTTGCTTTTTTGTACTACTACATTTGTATTTTTAATATTCCTAGTAAAGAACTGTTATTCCTATTCCCGTATCTCTGCCTGAAAGCCTCTTAATTGCAAAATTATAATAATTTAGAAGGAGGGGTTTACATTCTCCATTCCAAGGGAAGCTCCTGCCTTCCTTAGCAGACACCTGTCCTTCCAAATCACGGCAGAGCATTAAACAAGCCCTGCTCTACAAGTTCTCCCTGCCAAGGAACCCACTTGTCCTTTACAACCTGGAGTTACGTGCTGCAAACCTACTCCTTGTCTCCTCGTGCGTAACTCGGCGCCGTGCCTCGCATGAGTTACGAGGAGGCAGAAGGAAAAGCTTTCTCAATGAAATAACACCGGGCTGATGTGTTGTTCCTGGCTGCACATTTCTCAAAATTTACATTTCACATCAGATTATCTGGAGGGGCTCTTTCAGAACGCTCCAGTCTCGCATTGATTTCTAAAGCCTTTGTACGACGTGTCCCCAAAAACTGCTCTGATCTGCACAGGGCACTGAGCATCTGTTGTTCTGAATCTTTCTGTGCTGCAGGATTTCCAAGCCCTGTGTGACAGATATTAAACTGATGAAAGGGAAAGTTCTGCTCAAAAAACCTAAAAATAATCCTATCTGAGTAAGAATGTTAATGTATGAGCCATGAAAATGAATGGCTCCTTAGAGATGAAACCTCACAAATCCTAAGTTATGTCTGGTTCCTGTTCCTCAGCGTGCTGGGTCTGAATCAGTCCTTGCAGTCACATCAAATAGCCCTCGACAGACATCTCCCTTTCATCTGGTTTTAATTGAAATATCTTTTTTTAAAAGGCATTTCTGACCAGGAGAAATTTAAAGGAGAAATGTCCCGAGGCTTGTCCTCTGCTGAAGAATTGGTTCTCTCTCTCTCTCAGCTGACATTTGGCTGCTGCTTAATGGGATCGGGGAAGGAAGGAGATGATTTGGCCAGATGTTCTTAACCAGCCACATGATCCCCAGAACTGTTTCATCTCTCAGAGGAAGGAAATGCTCCAGGTTTTATAAAAACTGCACTTAAGGTTCTGTCTGACACCTGCACAACATCTTGGAGCAGAAACAGCTCCCAGATCCCAAGCAGAGCCCCCCAGGCTGTGCCGTGTCCAACAAGGATCCCAAAGGCTCCCACGGGATGCGGGGCCAGCCCAAGCTGGCAAATTCCACTTTTGTCTCACAGCAGATTAGATGTTTGTCCGATTGCTTTTTAGATCTGTGAAGGTTCTGGTCTCCAGAATATCCTGCTGTGAGCAAATGTGGTTTTGTGTTGTGGAAGCCACTGAACAAATCAAACAGTGCTCCAAGTTTGGAGAGCAAGGAGTGACCATTCCCTGTTTACCCTCTCCACTTTCTCCTGTCTCCAGAGTTTGTTCTGTTCCTTCTCTTGCACACCCTTGATTTTCCCTGTTAGAATTCCTACAGTGACCCCTCCACTGACAGTCCTCTGAGCAGACCTCTCTGCCAAGCATCTGGAAAAGCCATTATCACTTCTCCAGTAAATAATACACATTTCCCACCAGCCCATAATTACATATTTACGTTGCCTCTAATTACACATCTGCCTGATGGTTCGCAATTAGGAAATTAAATGTGTGCTTGGTGTTTCTATCAAACAGAACCTCACCAGCACTCAGCACAGACAACCTTAGGGAAAAGCAACTGGAATGCTCCAGCTCTGGGAATAAGCACTCAGCACTTGTTTGGTTTTAGCAGCAGGGCAGCAACTGCCAGGAATGTGACCCATGGGGGGCTTTGAAGTTTGGGTTTGTTTAATGTTAGATTGGAGTTTTGTGTTTTGAGACTGCTCTAAGACCCGTGGGAGTTCTCCTCTCCTCTCCTCTCCTCTCCTCTCCTCTCCTCTCCTCTCCTCTCCTCTCCTCTCCTCTCCTCTCCTCTCCTCTCCTCTCCTCTCCTCTCCTCTCCTCTCCTCTCCTCTCCTCTCCTCTCCTCTCCTCTCCTCTCCTCTCCTCTCCTCTCCTCTCCTCTCCTCTCCTCTCCTCTCCTCTCCTCTCCTCTCCTCTCCTCTCCTCTCCTCTCCTCTCCTCTCCTCTCCTCTCCTCTCCTCTCCTCTCCTCTCCTCTCCTCTCCTCTCCTCTCCTCTCCAAGCTCAGCCTGGTGATTATTTCGTGTATTGTGTTGTTCACCCTTCTTTCTCATGAAAAACATTTGGAATCAGGACTGCCCAGCCCATAAACTGAAAACACAATATTTTATCAAAAGACAATTTTAGTTTCTTCCTGTGTGAGTCAAGGCAATGCTTCCAAAGCACTGAGTTGTCCTTTGGGAGTGACGTTAAAATTCACTTGTGAGGTGTTGGGTAGGATGGGAGATAATTCCAGGGATTCAGGAATTATGGCCAGCTCACACAGCAATAGATCTTTAATGATGGCCTTTCAGAAGCAGATACATTTTTCTCCACCCACAAACAGCCTCAGTGGTGCACCAAAATCAATCAGGACTGAAGATTCAGAGCTCTTAATATCTCATAATTAGTCTTCCCTGTTCATTTACTCCTATTTGAAGTCTGGTTACTGATGACCACAGAGAAATTTGCTTCAAGTCTCAGTGAGTGGTTTCTGGTGATCAGAATTACTGCAGATAAATTCAGCTACACCTCAAATTAAAACTAAATTAGGCTTAGATTAGATTCATTTACCCTGACTGAGGGTTAAGCCTGCCAACTGCTGTTGCCTTTTGGGTTGGAGGCACCAAAAAGTTAGAAATTAAAAAAAAAACCACCAAAACACAGCACTCCCTTGTGGGAGAGGGAAAGAACAGGAAGTTTTCAGAAAGATTAAATCTAATCTTGCATTTCAGCAGCAGCATTTCATAGAGATTTTCCTCTAAAAGCCATTAATGAAGCAGAGCCTCGCAGTGCTCCCTGATGCTGCTCTGGTTTTAGAGAGGGAAACTGGGCCAGGCAGTGCAGGTGGCTTTTTAAAGCCACAAGAGCCAAAATGCCCCTCAGATCCCGTTTCCATTCCGTGGCTTTTTAAAGCCACAAGAGCCAAAATGCCCCTCAGATCCCGTTTCCATCCCGTGGCTTTTTAAAGCCTCGAGAGCCAAAATGCCCCTCAGATCCCGTTTCCATCCCGTGCTTGGCCTGCTTGATTAAAGCCCAACTGCAAAGAAATCATCTCCCTTCTTCTATTGGTGATTCCTTCCAAAGGCTTTTCATTCTATTCTTTCCCTGCAGCAGCTCCAACACTCTGCAGGAGCAGCTGTAAAACTCTGTTTTATTCTCAATTTCCCTGCAGCCCAGGCTCCACTCCGTGCAAAAATGCCTTTCCCTCTCCCAGGCTCCTCATGTGAACATTATCCCTGAACTTTCCAGCTCTTTCATCCAGCTAGAACTCCCAAACCCACCCCAGCAGCTTAAAAACACCTCTAGCTCCTAAATCTCTCTAAATTCTGGATACAGCAGGAGCTGCTGCCCCTTTCCCTGAGGAAGCTGCCCCCATGCAAGGCACTCACCCTGTTGTGGAACTTGGCACTGCGATAATATTTGGGTGACAAGTTGAACACGGTGTAGTGGTCAGGGTGCCTGGAGTCCAGGAACGTCCTGACATCCTCGATGTGGTTCCTGAATCCCAGCTCCACGCCTTCAGCAGGAAAAGACATCACTGGCAAAGCAAGGAGAGCCCAGGATGAGGGGGGGTTATGGAATTCTTTCATATTTTGGGGATGTTACAGGTTGTATTTCTCCACGGAGCAGTGCTCACCTATGATCCTTGAGGTAATGTAGGAAATATCCAGCTCTCCCTTGGTGTAACTAAGAGACAAAGCAGGAGACAGAATTTAGGCACTTTAGCAGCACATTAGGAGTGTTTGCCCAGAAAAATCTACTTATCACGCAAGGAAAAATCATCTTGGAATGAATTCTTAAGATGCAGACAGTGACCCAGCCTCCCCCTCTCCACATGCAATTAACTGGATGCAAAACCTGCAAGGAAGGTCCCTTTTCCCTTTTGTCATTAATTTTTAGTGCCAGTTTCCAGGAGAAATCTCCAGCAGTTTGCACTTTGCAGATCCCTCAAACCTTCTGGGGTCTTGCAATAAATTTCCCTAATTTCTTGTAGCCCCTGTCCCTTGGAGCTGGGCAACGGGGATGACACCAGGAGAGTCCCCAAAGCAAAGTCACCTCAGCCTTTTTCCATTCCAAGGTGGATTTAGGGATGGGAATATCAGCAAGCACAGCAAAGAGAGGCATCAAAACCAGTGACAGAAGAAATACTTGAGTGGTGCTTCACTGGAAGGATCCCACAGGGAATCCTCCAGGAATTGCTCCACTTTCACTGGCATTTTCCCGATTTCAGGGTGCTGGTGCTCACTATGAAGCTGACATTGTTTTACTTTGGTTTTCCCCGCTTCCTTGAGGCCAAGCCCCAATTATGAGACAGAACCACAGAAGTCATTTGGGATTTTCCCCCTCCTCCCTCAATCCCTGGGAGCTGCGCTGTGCGCAGCGGGACCAGCAGCTCCCTGTTCCTCCTGCCTCAGGTGCACCGTACCTGGCAACAGACTGCATGACCTTGGAGGAGGTGTCCTTCAGGGTGTCCTTCAGGTTGTCCTTCAGGTTGCTGAAGAGCCTCCCTGCTCCTCCCTTCACCATGTCCAGCAGGCCTCCCCCGTAGCTGGACTCCATGTCTGGTGACGAGGCACCTTCAACACAGCAAAGCCGAGCCAGCCTCACTCGTCTGGAGCCAGCCCCTCTGCTCTGCCCACACCAAACCCCTCCTGTGAGCTGCTGCCTGCCGGGCAGGGGGGAAGGTGCCTTTCCTCCCCACAGCCGTGGTTTTCCAGGGAAGAGGGATGGCTCATTCCCGCCAGCCGGGCTCAGAGCTCTCGGCGCTGTGTGTGGGTTGAGTGTTCAGTCCCAGCACAGTGGGATCTGAACTGGGGGTGGGACTGGGTGATCTGAGCGTCAGCCAGGTGTGCCCAGGTGGGCCAAGAGGCCACTGGCACCTGGGCTGTGCAGGAATTGTGTGGCAGCAGGAGAGGGAAGGGATTCTCCCCCTGTGCTGGGCTCTGGTGAGGCCACACCTCGAGGGCTGTGTCCAGTTCTGGGCACTTCCCTCAGGACAAGAAGGACATTGAGGGGCTGGAGCGTGGCCAGGGAAGGGAAAAGGGCTGGGAGAGGGGCTGGAGCCCCAGGAGGGGCTGAGGGAGCTGGAAAGGGGCTGAGCCTGGAGAAAAGGAGGCTCAGGGGGGACCTTGTGGCTCTGCACAGCTACTGACAGGAAGGGACAGCTGGGGGGATTTGGGATCTTATCCCAGGGATAGGGACAGGAGGAGAGGGAACGGCCTCAGGCTGGGCCAGGGGAGGGGCAGGGTGGACATAGGAGGAATTTCCCCATGGAAAGGGTGGTCAGGCACTGGAACTGCCCAGGAAGGGTTGGACTCTCCACCCCTGGAGGTGTCCAGGCCTTCCTGGGTGACAAGGTGGGGACTGGGCACAGCTCAGTGGTCTGGGAGGGCTTTTCCAACATAATTAATTTGGGGATTCCGTGATCTTTAAGGTCGCCTCCAACCAAAGCCATTCTGTGTTCTAAGCTCCCTCACCTCCAACCCAACCCAGCCTGGCTGATTTGTTTATCACCACCAACAACCTCAGGATTGAGAAAAAGGCTCTCCCAGCTCCCTGGGACCTCCTTCAGGGCAACCATCCCAGCTGCCACCTCACTGAAGCTTGTCCAACCCAGACTGTTCAACAATTCCGTGATAAAATGATAATTGAGCTGCAAATGCACCACGCCCGCTCTCAGGCAGCCTCACCCATGGTGAGCCATCCATAAATCCTTAAACTGGAGATCCTCTTGGGAAATGATGCTACTCTGACCCACAAGGACCTGATCCAGGTCCTAGACTGTAAAATTAGAGGCCCCCTCTCCTCTACACTCTGCCAGCTTCAGAACAGAAGATGCCTCCTCGAGGCACAGGAATATTTCTTTTGCCAAACTTCCTGTGAGCATGATAAAAAAAATAAAAATGAGAAAGGAAAAAAAAATCAAAGAAGCTTGTTGGCTTCCAAGCATGGAATCAGTGTTTGATCTCCCCTCAAAAAGTTTGTTTTCATGTTATTCTGTGCTGGAAGAGCCAGGGGTGGAAGGAGGAGATGTTCAAAAAGGACTTTGAGTTCTGCAGGTCAGCTTTTAAAGGAAGGAAGGCAGGAAAGTGGTAGCTTGGAACAGGGAAAAGGGGACAAAGGATCAGAGGTTCTACAGCACTGGGCAAATTCCTACAGCTGGAAATGCTGTAGGAGAGCAACAGAAGGGCTCCGAGAGTATGGAGAACTTAAAATCTTTGGCAATCAATCTGAAGATTTAAAAAGTGAAGAGAAGAGGAGAAACAGAGAGAAGGAGACTTTCGCTGTGTTTCTAAGAGAAGCAGCAGGAATCAATTCCAGGTTTCCTGTGTCCCTAAAGCAGAGAATCACAAAGGATGGCTGAGGAAGGAATGGCTCCCACTGCCAGAGGGCAGGGATGGACGGGAGACTGGGCAGGAATTGTTCCCTGGGAAGGTGGGGAGGTCCTGAAGAGAATTCCCAGAGCAGCTGGGGCTGCCCCTGGATCCCTGGCAGTGCCCAAGGCCAGGCTGGAGCATTCTGTGTTCAGAATAAACCTCCAGCAGTCACCAGTCACAGACTCAATCACAGAACCACAGGGTCTGAAGGGACCTCCAAGATCATCGAGTCCAACCCAGCCCCAACACCTCAACTGAACCACGGCACCAGTGCCACGTCCAGTCTTGTGTCAAACACATCCAGGGATGGTGACTGCACCACCTCCCAGCAGAACATTCCAGTGCTTTATAGAAGGGAAGGAAGGTTTATTTTATTAGTTTATTATTAAATATATTTCATTCATTAACTATCAATATCAATATCGATATTGATATCAATAAATATAAGTATAGGTATAAGTATAAGTATAGGTATAAGTATAAATATAAATATAAATATATGTATAAATATATGTATAAATATATAAATATATGTATAAATATATATAAATATAACACTAGAAATAGAAGTAAAATTAAATTAAAATTACATATAAAACTAAATTAAATTAAATTCTATACTATACTATACTATACTATACTATACTATACTATACTATACTATACTATACTATACCTATTAAAATATATATAAATTATATTAAAATAAACTTTTTATTATTAATTTTATTTTGTTAATTTATTATACTTTCTGTAAAAACCTCTTCCCTAATATTCAACCTGTATTTCCCTTGGCACAGCTTGAGGCTGTGTCCTCTCCTTCTGTCAGTGCTGCCTGGAGAGAGAGACCGACCCCACTTGAGCACAGGCACCTTCCAGGGGGATGTAGAGAGCAATAAGGAAATCCCAAATACAGCAACAAGCTGCTGCACCTCCTAACAAAAGTGAAATATGTCAGGTAGGAGCATTCCTGCCCTCAGCAGTGAGATTTTGGCTGAAGGAGCCCTGCTGACAGCACCAGCCTGGTGTTGAACAGGATGGGAGCTGGAGAGTGTGGAAAGCTCAATTAAAGCACTTAAGGGGTAATTTTAGAGAGGATCAGGAGAAGGATGTGCAGGAGAACTCCTCCTCCCTGGGCAGAGAGAGCTTTGGAAGAGAACAGCGATCCAGGGGAGCTCAGAGGGATGTGCTCAGTGCAGGGGGAGCTGAGGGTGGCAAAACCATCAATGCCTGGAGGAGGTGGCCAGGAAACTCATTCCTGCACAGGGAAAGGGACAGAACCCCCAAATCCAGAAGGGAAATACCCCTCCTGCTGTCCCCTGCGGTGCCACGAACAGTGCTTGTGCTTATTCTGAAAAACAAAGACATTTAGACCAACCCTGCTTTAAATCTGGGTGTCTGGAGGCAGAAATGCGTGGATGGCACGGGTGTCACCTGGAGGGATGGGGACATTCAGCACCTGCAGCCTCCCAGGGTGACCAGCAGCAGAGGGTCACACCCTGCCACCGGCTGAGGGAGGTGCTGCTGCTGGAACCGCCGGGAATTCCAGATTTGGAGCCATTCCCTGCAAAACCTGCACGGTTGGAGGCCTGCTCTGCCTGGGGAGGTCCCTGAGCAGCCCCCCCGGGCAAACCACAAACCCTCCCAGCCACAGGGCCTGAATTCCAGCTCCCCAGAGAGCCCAGGGGAAACCAGCTGACATTTAAAAGGCATTTAAGACTCTGTCAGTCGGAATATTTACGCTGATGAAGCAACTCTGAGCCTGAGAGAGGGGAGGTGGAAGGAAGACGCCTGGAAAAAATCGAGGCTTGGCAGAGAAGTGCTGCCTTTCCCAGGTTACTTAGCAGGAGGGAACAGACCCTTTTTGCCTTGAAAGGGCAGGCAAAAAGCAGACACGAAGCCATAGGAAAGGAAGTAGGTTTCCCTCAGTCTCCCCAGATTTTGTGTAAAATTATCTTCAATGTCAAACAAGGGTTTGGTGGTTTTTTGTTTGGGGAGCTGCTGCCCGTGCTTTTGTTAGGGGTGGAGTGAGGAAGGATCTAAATAGTCCCTGTTCTTCATCATGGAATCACAGAATGGTTTGGGATTTGAAAAACTCATTCCAGCTGCCCAGTCCACATACAAAAGCATTAAAACTTCATCTTCCACCCTCCCAAGAAAAGATGTTTGGGAGTATTAAATCCCCTCTGAATTCTCTTCCAATGGTACCACAAGAGCCTGGCACTACACTGGGGAAAAGAAATTGTTTCTTCCAGTGTTTGTGTCCCAAATTCCCCATTTCTAGATGATTTTATCTGTTTGTTGCAGCCTTCTTCCTCCCCACAAAGTCTTTTTTGGGGGGAAAGAAGGGGATTTTGCTTGTTCTGTCCCCTAAGACAGAGGTGCAGGCTGCCCTGCGCCTGGGCAGGAATGGCCCTTTGAAAGTTCCCTGCACTGAAAGGAGCCGAGCCTCTGTTGTTGTGGCTTCAACAACAAAGCCTGGATTGTTTTGAAGGAACACTCAGCAAAAAAAAAAAAGCTGCTTTTTGTGCCTCTCCCCCCCAGCAGGCAGCGGAGGAGCAGCAGAGCTCACGTTCCTCCCACAGCCAGCAGAGCCTGCCTGATGTGGGACGTGCTCTCCCACCAGCCTCAGTGAGGAAAGCCAGGCTGCCACAACTCCAGGATCACACTGATGGGCTTTCCTTCAGGCTTGGAAGTGTCTGGAGGAAGGCAGGAGCAGCCCTGGAGCAGAAATCCCTGCACCAACAGGGCTGGAGCATCTTTGAAGGGTTTATCACGGATGGAAGGGTGTTGGCTGCAGACCTACCCAGGCAGAGCAGAGAATCTGATACATTTCTGTGGGGGGCCAGAGAGTTTTTAGCCCCACCAAGGTTTATCACACTCTGAGGGTTGCCAGCAGCCTCCCAGAAATGGCTTATGAAAAAATTAGTGAGATGGAATGATCAGAAGTGTTTGGAGAAGCAAAAAGGTTTTAATTAAAGAGAAAACAACAAACTATACAGAATAAAAGAATGAAAGCCATGCACAGTGCAGGGAGGGCCCTTGCACCTGCTGAGACACCTCGAAAATGCCCTGAGAATCTCTGGGCTCTGTCTAAAGTATTCAAGGATCCTTGAGGGGTTTTTGCATTGTCCTGGTTTAGGGCAAATTTGGGAGGAAACCTGTGCTTTGAGCATCCACCCCAGTATGAATGAGTCCACAGCCCGTGTGGAGCCATGGGAAAGGCTGGGGGATATGGGAGTCCACAACTGCAGGAGTTCCTGGGGAGGTGCTGTTGGGAGAGTTAAAGGCCACAAGCAGCCTGCTTTTCTTGTGGAAAGCTACCAGAACAAAATCAGGAGAGACTTTTCCCTCTAAAAGGGCTGAATGAAAGACTATTTTATAAATGGTACCGACCTGAGTTCTGAGTTTTGTCTCTTTAGGTTGTTTGGGGAAAAGTGAACACTTGTGGGGGGAGGAAGAGTGCTCTGAAAGTTTCATTTTGATTCTCGTTTCCTTCTTTTAGTGTGCGTTAATAAATCTATCTTTATATCTTAAAGTTTGGGCCTGCTTTGCTTCTCCTGATCCTATCTCACAGAGGGAAAAAGAGAATAAACACTCATACCACTGCACTAAATGTGGCAAACAGAAATTGGCCAACGTGAAAGCACTACATGCATGATGCCTAAGAGAAAACAGCCACATTCCTTGAGGAACAGCTCAAGGATCCAACAGGTGCCTTTGTCCTGGCCCTGGGCTAATTATGGTAAGGAGAGCATGGAATTTTCTGGTTCTTCTTTCTTAAAAGTTCAGGAACTTAAACTCTTTCCTAATGTGAGAACATCTGTTAAAGTGTGGGAGTGCACTGCAACAAGAATCCACATCCCTGGGTCCCCTCAGCATTCCCAGCTCCTGCTGTTGCCCACATTCCATCCTGCAGAGGATTGCAAAGAGGAATTTAACCTTCCCTGTCCAGGGGAAGGGTGGCAAGAGCTCCTAAAAGCGAATCTCTGGGCAGTGGCTCCTGTGCATCCAGGGATAATCAGCAGTGCAGAGATCTGAGGGCTTCGTGTGCCAGCTGGGCTTGGAACAGCCTGGGAATGTGGAATCTTGGATGGAGATGGGCTTTAAAATCCCTCCCAACCCAAATCATCTATGATTCTCTGGTTCTAGTTATGTTTTAAGGGTACAAAATCACATCCTGAAAGCCAAACCTCCCTTCCAGCACACTCCTCTCACCCACAGAGCTGAGCTTTACCACATTTAAGCCAAGACTAAAGCATGGATGCTGTTATGGGCACTTGCATCCTGCCTCAGGTCAGACACAGCCCAAGTGTCAAAGTCACATCAACTTTTCACCAGTCACTGGGTGATGGTTTGGGAGAGAAATCACCACCAGCAGAGGCAACTAAAACTGTGATAAAGGGGGATTCACAGGGAAAACCTGCAGAAATTACTTGGGAAGTTCCTCAGACTCCCACAGACCCTACATAGATTATTTTTCATCTAATTTTTTGCTACCAGTCCCATCTGTCCCCTCCTCCTCCTCCACTGTCCCAGATTCCTGGTAGAGTGAGGTCCCCTACGAGGATGAGCACAGACACCTTAAAGTGTTATTCCATAAAAATAAGCAGGGAAACATGTGCAGAGCAGAGTTGCAGGACCACAGCAGCAGAAGAGGCTCTGATCATTTGATAAAACCAGTGCTGAAACACCCCCAAGCCCAGATTTCCCTCATCCTGACACTTCCACTATCCTGGACTGCTCCAAGCCCCATCCTGGGACACTTCCAGGGATCCAGGGGCAGCCACAGCTTCTCTGGGAATTCTATCCCCACCCTCCGAGCCAGGAATTCTTTCCCAATATCCCATCTAAGCCTTTCCTCTGGGATATTCCAGATATTCCCCCTTCTCCTGTCACTCCAGGCCCTCATCCAAAGGGTAAAGCCAGAATATTTCTCTCCTAAGCAGACAATCATGAGGCACAGAAGCATCCCCAGCATCAAGATACCTTCAATAATTTATTCAACTGAGTAGGGAGTTGTTGTTTATGAGGTTATTATTTGGTTTGGTTTTTACTGCAGCTCTCCAGCAATTAACTGGTACTGCCCCATCCAGGCCTTTTGCCAGGGAGAGATGGAAAATGCCTCAAAATATGGGGAGGTTTAAGTTGGATATTGAGAAAATTTCTCCCCCAAAAGTATTGCCCAGCCCTGGCAGGAGAAATCCCTGGAAGGATTTAAAAGCCTTTAAAGATGTGGAAAATGCCCCAAAACAGGGGAGGTTTAAGTTGGATATTGGGAAAATTTCTCCCTCAAAAGTGTTGCCCAGCCCTGGCAGGAGACATCCCTGGAAGAATTTAAAAGCCTTTAAAGATGTGGCACTTGGGGACATGAGGAATGGCTGGACTGGGTGGTCCCAGAGGGTTTTTCCAACCTGAATAATTCCATAATTCTGTGCTTCTGTTGGGCAGCAGAGGGTCCCTGCTCTGTGGGAAGCACTCGGAGCCCCGGCAGCAAACTTTGGGGTAGAGCAGCTCAAGAACCTCTTTTTGAGCTTTGCTGGGATAAAATTCCAGAACTAACATTTGCACAAACCCCTTTTTATCCAAAAGTTCGTTTGAGGCTGCTTAAATGTAAACTTCATGGAAAGTTGAAGAATTAAGGTAGTTCTGCCTTTGCTTGAGAAGAGAAAACTGGGGAATGCAGCTTGCACCAAAAACCGTGGAGGATTCCCACAAAAAGGAGGGGTTTACTCCACTTTTTTAGCAGAATAGTGATGTTGAGAGAGGAGGGGGTGAATTGCCACCCAGTACCGGCCAGATTTGTGTCATTTGTTAAAATTTTCCCCTCATGAAAGCCCTCCTGCAGCGAGCAGGGTGCAGGCCGGGCTGGGCACCGGGGGCCTCTGAGGCTGATCGATGTTCGCTCTGCCTCTCCTCCCTGTCAAAACAACTGAAAAAAGACAACACCCCTGCCAGCACCAAACCATTCAAGTGTCCAAAAACACACCGAGCAAACAAAGGAGTCATTAAAGCCAAGCTCCCCGTTTGAAAAGGCAAACACAAGGCAACATTGTCAGGCCAGGCCTTTGTCCCCGTGCCAGTGACATGGAGATGTCTCTCTTCTGACTCAGTGAAAAGGAATCACCAGAGCACAAGACATCGTGCTTGCAAGTGTGAAACGCTTCAAGAAATCTCGATTTCACCACTTGCAGTTTCTTTCAGACGCTTTTGCTCCCTGCTTTTCTCCCTGGTTGCTCCGCCTAAGGAGGCACAGAGCACAAGCAAGTCTGTGCTCCAACTGGTAAAAAGCTCTTTTCTAGCTTTTCTAGATTATAAACACCACAGAACAGCACAGAAAGACTTTTTTTTCCCTTTCATAGCAACTATCCTTGCTGTTACTTTTGCATCTTTTTTCCTAGGACCTCTTCTTTCAGTGCTCAGCCAGCTGCTAAGAAAGCAGAACTGAATGCCACAGCAAAAACCCAAATAAATTGGCTCCTTCACTGCCTGGTCCTCATCTTGTGAGCACTTGCAGCCACTTAAAAAGGAAGAGACAGAAGCAGCTCTGAGTAGAGGCTGTTCTTGGAATGTGTTTTTTTAAATTGGCAGTGGTTTGTGGCCTGTAAGGTTCAGCTCAGGTCTCTCTTTGAACCTCTCTTTGTCCATTCCCAAACCATCCTTCGTCCATTCCCAAACCATCCTTCATCCATTCCCAAACCTCCATCCCAAGTCCAGGGTATCTGCAGGAGGATCTGGCCATTGCCAGGAGCTGGAGCTGTGACCCTGCATCATTCCCAGAACTGTCCAGGACACAGATCTCCCATCCCTGTGCTTGGGATAGTCCAGAGGAGACCCTGGAGATGCTCCAGGGCTGGAGCCCCTCTGGAGCCGGGCTGGGAGAGCTGGGGGGGCTCCCCTGGAGAGGAGAAGGCTCCAGGGAGAGCTCAGAGCCCCTGGCAGGGCCTGAAGGGGCTCCAGGAGAGCTGGAGAGGGGCTGGGGACAAGGGATGGAGGGACAGGACACAGGGAATGGCTCCCACTGCCAGAGGGCAGGGATGGGTGGGAGATTGGGCAGGAATTGTTCCCTGTGTGGGAAATATGGTTATTTAATTCATGTTTTATAAATAATTATAGATTGGGAACTGTGATATATATTGTATGAATTTCTGTAAAGCACCTCCCTGATCTTCCGGGTTCCAAAAATGGAAGGTGAGAACGACTTGCCCCTGCCTACGTGCAGCTCAACTCATTGGGACTCGCAACAGGTCAAACGCTACGTGCCAGCAAAGACGTGCCAGCGAGGACTTACACCGGTCATCACACACCTCTACGACAGTTACTCAAAGCAAGGACTAACTCTGGACATTAGCATTTGAATGTGCCCGGGGACCCTTTCGGGAATTAATGTAAATAAAGTTAATGGTCGATGATTAGAGAAACAATGGGAGGAAAGTTGCCGAGGGGGAAACTAAGTGTATTTAAGTTGGGTCTTTAGGTGGGCAAGTTTGTGAACCCAGCTAGAGACAAGGCTGCCAGGTCCTGTGTCTCTGGGGTCACCCTTGGCTCTACTTTTCCCGGGAGAACTTCGGTCAAGTAAGTTTGCTGTTCGTGGGGTTCGTATTGTTTTGTTTTTATTGTTTGAAATTGTTATAATTTGATTCTAAATTTTGTGATTTGGATGTTAATAAACCAAACTATTGAATTTGGCAATAAATTTGTCCTGGCGTTTATAACAATTTTGACGCCCAACAGCGGGGCCAGTTTTGAATATTCTACGGATCCCTGCTTCTGACCGGGGGGCGCCCCGCCGTAAAAAGCGGCCTGGCAGAGCGGGTAAGTCCGGAAGAACGAACTGGCTTTACGAACCCAGAACCCACAACAGCAAAGGGATTAGGCATTAGGACAAGCTAGCTTGGGGGGGCTCGGGAACTCAGCAGGGGTTTTCCCCTGGAACCGCGGTATTGTTTCACTCGTAAAAATCTAAGTGCACGAAGAATCCACGCAGGAAAAGGACCGTAAGTATAGCGTGGTTGAGTGGGGGTGACCAAGTGCTTGAGAACGTGTATGTGTGTGAGTGTGTGTGTGAATGAGACGTGATTTATCACGAAGCGAGAGCGGACCTTAAGGTCGCGTTTCCGCTGCTCCCGCGAGGGACACGGCCGACCGACGGGGAAGCGATTGGAACGTGTGATATTTCGCTTCGTGTGTGAGTGCTACCCGACGGGGTGGGGGAGGTCACCAGGGGTCCTGAAGGAAAGAGGACGTCCCTTTTTGAGTTCGGGGACGAGTAAGCCTTCTTGACCGCGACCAGGGGGGTCGCTTAATTTTTTCGGTGGCGGTTACAGAGCCCCGCCGTTAACCGAACATCCACGGAACGGTCATCCGCTGGATCATTAAGTTAACGGCATCGAGTTCGGAAACTCGGGATTTAATTTTTGGTATCCCATAACTTCTGTGCCACGGGGAGTATGGGATCAGATCTCAGCAGAGATCGGGAGGATTCTTTAAGGGAAACCTCAGCGAGGGCTGATCTTGAAATTCCTCGGAAAAGTCCATTAGGAAAGTTGTTGCAAGGTTGGCAAGAATGCCCAATTAGGAGAGGAGCATCTAAAGATCGGATGATTTATTTGTGTATGAATGTTTGGGGAGGAAAGGAGATAGGACCTAATATTATATGGCCTGTGTTTGGTACTTTTGACGAATGGGCGTGGGAAGCTCTGTGGGAACATGTAGCGAAGAAGAAAAGGAGAGAATTTGAGGAATTGGCATATGTTCTGTTATGGTATGAGGTACGAGTAAAGCTGTGTTCTGAGGAAAGGGAAACACGGAATGAACTGGACTACGGGATAAACTTCTCTCACGGCTCGGTGGCCCCCGTCCTGCCAGCCCCTACCCCTACCACTTCCTCCTCCCCGGCCTTCTCAGGGGCAGAGTTAACACTGCCATCCGAGACCCATGCGGAGCCCCGAGCTCAGCGGCCACTCCAGAAACCTCCCTCCCGTTCAAGGAGATTCCCGAGAGGGAATCCTGCCCCCGTTTCTGGTCCTGACCCCGCACCTCGGCCACCGACGCTAAAATATGGAGAAAAAGAGAAGAAGGGTAAGGAAAACGAAGGGTGGAAGAATAAACCAGACAGGTATATACCAGTTAGAGCCCTGGCTAAAACCAGGACCCCCGAAGGAGATCTTGAAGAGCCCGGGAGGGATTCGGGGTGGGACAGTTGGTGTGAGAGCAAGAATGGCCCGGGAGGAAAAATGGGGGAAAAGAAGCATTCCCGTAAGAAATTTGACAGTAGAGCAAAACAGAAATTACCAAAGGTGAATTGGAATGCATTAGAGAATAACTAGTGGTGTTGGGAAGCGTGCAAATTAGAAATGCGAAAATTCACGCAAGTCTGCAAAAGGAGAAAAAGATAGAAAAGGGATTAAAAGGAATCTTGCCTACTCTTTTCCTTGGTGGTGGTAGATCTTTTACTTCAGGCTGAATACATTTTGGAGACTCCCTAGAGTTGTGTATTTTGCTTTAAGAGTTTTTTTTCTCCTGGACGAGATCGGCGGAGTTGTTTTTTTTTTTTCTTTTTCTTTTCACTAACGTGGGAATGGAACGAAACCCGCCCCTTCCCGCAAGCGGCAGGGCGAGTCAGTCCATGGTTGCCGGGAGACGAAGGAAAGCGGCAGTTTTAAAGTGATTAGACAAGGCTGCCCGGGGCAGAAAACCGCCCTGTAAGGCGAAATAAGAAGCAAAAATAGATAAAAGTATTGAGAGAAGAGACCAAGAATGGGAGCTATACTTATGCGTAGGAAATACCTAGGTGTTTGTTCTTGAAAAGCTGAAAATATATCTTCCTTTTAGTTGTCTGTCTACTGTATGTGAGGATTTTGTGCAAATCAAAAGGTTGATAGTATGGTGGATGTAGCTCGTCTATGTTTGAAACAATTGCTACATTTTGAATTCGGATTGTCAGCTTGAGCAGGAATATGGCATTTGTGTTGGCAGACAGTGTACTGCAAGGGTTTTGTGTGTTTCAGTTTTTCTTTCAAAAGGTTGAAGCATGTGGCCGGTGAAGTCCAAATTAAAGCGGCTGTTGAGAGGCAGGAAACTAAATCTTTCTGTCGAGATAGTGTTGGAATGGTAATTGGAGTCAGGATTCTAGTATTAAGTTGGGAAAGTGGTATAATTCTCTGTGTTGGTAGTTACAGGATTTTTCTTTATTCTTTGCAGTTCCTATTCTGTATGTATTTTATCTAGTTGGGAACCGGGATTCTTAATTTTAGATGGTTTGTGTTGTCCCTTTGATATTATGTCTTCTTACTTGCTCCTCAATTTGGAGGATGTGAACCTTGAGGTTGCCCTGGTGCCTGTGTTTTTCTGGTGGAGAGTAAGTGATGTATGAGAGGCAGCATTTTGTCACCGGTGTTAAGTTTGGTCGGTGTTTGCTTGTGTATTTAAGTTTAATAATACGCAAGAATGTATAGCAAATACAGGAGCTTTACTTTGGGAATTAGGCACAAGTTATCTCGAGTTTGTTTGTTAAGAAAGGCTAAGTTTGTGAAGTTTTTTTGGACTGAAGTAAAAAGCAGTAGTGTTAATGTTCTGATAATTGTACTAGATAAAGCTGTCTGATTACCGGGGCCTGATGTTTACAGTGACTCCTGGCTTTGGAAAACTTCTGGGTTTTAAGTTCCGAATTTAAGTAATGTATGGTTTATTACAGAGTAAGTTCTGCTCTTTGTAATAGTTTCTTCTATTTGGTGTGCTTTGTTTTTTCGGTCTTGTTAAAATACTCCCCCAGGATTATGGGTGAGGTCTTAAGTTTTTCTCTTAATTTGTACAAATTTTGCTTAAAGTTATCCTTTATTAAGTTGTACTACTCACTGACTGTTTGAATTGGCTCTCTGATGAAGGGAAGAAGTCACTTCAGCTACTGCTGCAGGATTGTATCTTGCCACGCTGAAATAGGGGTCTGCAGCTGATCCTGTCTGTGAGAAATGGTTTGTAGACGGATCTGCACGAGTAGTTGATGGGAACTGCCCCGGTATATTAACCGGGAGTTCCAGCTTTTCGTGGATGTTAGCAATCACACGGCGTATGGAGTTCTTACACAGGAGTGGGCGGGAGCCAGGAAACCGGTGGGGTATGTTTTAAATGGCTTACTGAATCCCGGCTATTGAAATATGAGGCAATTCTGGTAAATTCCCCGGAGTTAGAACTCCGTACTGCTGCTGCTTGAAACCCCGCCCAGTTTCGGTCCTGGGGAGGATCTGAGGAGTGTAGTCACAATTGCTACGAGGCAGTGGAATTACAAACCAAAATAAGAAGTGTCGCCATCAAGCTAACAGCAGAGCTGAAAGGTCCGATAGTGCTTCTGGAATTGTGTTAATTTTGCTGATCATTAGGGGTGGCTGAAGCAAGGGTGAGAAGCAGTTGTGAAGGCAGATGCTTCTTGGAGGCTGAGTGAGAATGGCCATGGCAGGGTGCACATCGAAAATAGGGACAAGGTGGTCTCATTGTCTCACTCAAGTTGCGTCCTTCTTTTGGCTGTGTGTATCTGAGAATGTGCTGAGTAGGGGTCTGGAATATAAATTTGTAGTTCAGTTAATTAGCAGCAGTGCAGACTCATTACACTGAGGCTGTAGAAACTGAGTGAGGATGTGTGTAACCTTAACAGCTGATTGTCCTGGAAACTGCTGTTGTCACCGAGCATTGTAGGATACTGGGTTTTATGAATGTTTGTTTGTATGCCAAATCACTCTGAATGTGCTGAGTTTGATTCTTGAAATAAGCCCAAATTGTTTGTGCTCATCTATGATTTTTTAAACTGAATTTTTCTTTAAAAAGCTAAAACCTGTGTTAATACTATGGGATTTGGAGTAGTCTTAGTGTTTATTGTTTGCTCGCTATATATCCAGTGGACACTGTCAGAAGTATTGGTAGGATGTAAAAAGAATTGTTTGTATGTTTAATAAGAAGTAAAATTTTCTTTCTGATTTTTCTTGTAACAGTACAAAAAAGGGGAAAAATTCTGGATGGTATGGTACATTGGGTGGATAGTGAGGTGAGAATCATAGTGATCCAGGGACAAAATTGTTTTTATGGTAAAGGTGTGAATGTACTATTAGATAACTTGTTCTAATATTCAGATTTTCTGAATGGTAGACATGACAGGGATTCTCTTTATACAATATTCTTGTAGTATTGGGCTGGTTTGGAATTTTGTATTAGGTAAATTCAATCTGAGGAAGTTGCAGGATTTCGATGTATATTCATGAGATACAACCAGGAGGTAAAGTACTGATCAGAGCTTGGAAAGCGGTGTCATTAACCCCTCATTAGGAGGGACCCTTTCTTGTCCTTTTAACTACAGATACAACCATCCGAACAGCTGAAAGAGGCTGGACACACGCCTCCAGGGTTAAGAAACTAACAGCCCCGAGGGAAAACCCCGAATGGAAGGTCATCTCTTCCCCCGGAGATCTGAGGGTCCGGCTGCACCGAGGATGCCAACACCCTGGAAACATTAAGCTGCAGCCTAGAGGAGCCTCAAAGGAAACTTAATAACCACCCGACAAGGAGGACTGAGAGAGGGAAGGGTAACCAGAAGGAAGGTGTTAGAACATCAGGAAGGGTGAATCCGGAGCTCCAGAAATTTAAAGAGAAAGAACTCCAACCCCAGGATATCAGAAACAAATGGCAGAAGAAATATCCATGCGCTGCTCTGAACCTGGATGCCCCCCTGCAATCCATATATCCATTTCAAATACAATTATTGTCTTGAAATTTGGGTGGTGCACTGCAAGTGGGGGTGGGGGGGCCGCTGGGGTTATGCCCCAGGTGTTCTGAGGAAAAACAGACTCTGACTATGCGATTCTTAAACTGTGCCACACGTTTGGGATTGATAGAACCAAAGTATCCCGGGTGGTATTCAATATACGAAAAGGGGTTAAAGGGAAAATTGGATCTAAAGGCCCAAGTGTTAGCCACGGAGTGCCGTCGAACTAATGTAGTGCCGTGGGTGGCAGAGCAAGTAAAGTAATCTCGGTGGGGAATTTTTAAAAAAGGAGGTGTGCCGTCCGAACCACCCCGAGGGTCCGAGCAGAGAGCCCCTGCTGTCGCGAAGAAACTTCCCCGTTGTTCGGTTGCAACCCGACAGACGCTGGGCCAGACAGAGGGAAGCCTCTGCGGATCACTCTAGGGAGTGTGACATAAGGCTCCTCCAAAAAGTTACCCCTGTTAAGACACAAGTAACTAGCTGGCACTCAAAGGCAGTCAGGGACATGGGAATTGGAAAGATAGAAGAAAAGCAGAAAAGGCAAACATGGTTCAGGAATCGCTGGTCAGGTGTTTCTCCAAGGAACGGGAAACTCGAGAGAGGAAAACAATTAAGTTAAATACAAAACATGAATTAAAATTATTGACAAAAGAAAAGAAATGGGGGAGTTGTGGGAAATATGGTTATTTAATTCATGTTTTATAAATAATTATAGATTGGGAACTGTGATATATATTGTATGAATTTCTGTAAAGCACCTCCCTGATCTTCCGGGTTCCAAAAATGGAAGGTGAGAACGACTTGCCCCTGCCTACGTGCAGCTCAACTCATTGGGACTCGCAACAGGTCAAACGCTACGTGCCAGCAAAGACGTGCCAGCGAGGACTTACACCGGTCATCACACACCTCTACGACAGTTACTCAAAGCAAGGACTAACTCTGGACATTAGCATTTGAATGTGCCCGGGGACCCTTTCGGGAATTAATGTAAATAAAGTTAATGGTCGATGATTAGAGAAACAATGGGAGGAAAGTTGCCGAGGGGGAAACTAAGTGTATTTAAGTTGGGTCTTTAGGTGGGCAAGTTTGTGAACCCAGCTAGAGACAAGGCTGCCAGGTCCTGTGTCTCTGGGGTCACCCTTGGCTCTACTTTTCCCGGGAGAACTTCGGTCAAGTAAGTTTGCTGTTCGTGGGGTTCGTATTGTTTTGTTTTTATTGTTTGAAATTGTTATAATTTGATTCTAAATTTTGTGATTTGGATGTTAATAAACCAAACTATTGAATTTGGCAATAAATTTGTCCTGGCGTTTATAACACCTGGCAGGGTGGGCAGGCCTTGGAATAGAAATCCCAGAGCAGCTGTGGCTGCCCCTGGATCCCTGGCAGTGTCCCGGGCCAGGCTGGAGCAGCCTGGGCCAGGGGAAGGTGTCTCTGCCATGGCAGGGGTGGCACTGGATGAGCTTTAAGGTCCTTCCAACCCAAACCATTCCAGGATTCCCTTCAGGATTCAGAGTCCCTTCCAGCCCCTCTGTGCCAGCTCCCTGCCATCCATGAGAAGCTCCTGCCTTCCAGCAACAACCCTGGGTTTCTGGTGCTTGGTTTTTGCTTCTTTTCTCTTTTCACTCTGAGCAACACCAGTCCAAAAAACAAAAAATATTAAGCCAATAATCAGAAGCACTTGGGAGTTGGAACCAAGCTGCAACCACTGATTATCTTCCTTGCAAGAAGGTGTTTATGAGGCTGCAAATCTGCATTAGGAGAGGAAGCTTGAAGATCTAATACTTTGCATTAGTTTAAAGAAATTAATAGAAAAACCAAACGGGAGCCCAGTTCCTCAGCTCCTGGGAGTTGGTGACAGCAAACACAGCCCCGTTAGTGAAACCAGCAGCAATTTGCGACAGAAGTGCCAGTGCTTTGCCTTCAGCACAAATCCTCACCCATCCAATGTGTGGAATTGCTCACTAGTGACCCCCACACGTATATTCCACAGAGCAAAGGGCATTTTCCTATGCCCAGGTGCAGAAGAAATCCAGTGTGAGGGGAAAGAAGAGAAAGCTTTGACTGTTCAGCCTTTTAGCTTCGTTGGAAATGGTCCTTCCCTGCACCCAGAGATGGAGCAGGAGCAGGGCAAGGCCTGTCCCAGGCCCCCAGGCCTGGGGACAGTTCTGGGGCCCTCAGGACAAGGACATTGAGGGGCTGGAGCAGGGCAGGGAATGTGGCTGGGGAAGGGTTTGGAGCCCCAGGAGAGGCTGAGGGAGCTGGAAAGGGGCTCAGCCTGGAGAAAAGGAGGCTCAGTGGAGCCCTTGAGGCTCTGCACAGCTCCTGACAGGAGGGGACAGCTGGGGGGATTTGGGATCTGCTCCCAGGAACAGGGACAGTAGGAGAGGGAACAGCCCCAGGCTGCACAGGAGGGGTTTAGATTGCATTTTTGGGAAAAAATTTCTTTCCAGAAAGGGTTTTCCAACCCTGGCACAGCTGCCCAGGGCAGGGGTAGAGTCCCCATGCCTGGAAGGATTTAAAATCCATGTGGATGTGGCACTTGGGGACACGGGGCAGTGCTGGCCGTGGCAGTGCTGGGCATGGTGGGACCTGATGACCTGAGAGAACTTTTCCAGCATTAATGATTCCAGGATTCTCTGTTCCCACTCTGTTCACCCTGCCAGACAGACCAGTGCCCCAGTGTCCCCCATCTCTGGGTTGTCCATCCAGACTGTTCCCTCCTCAACTGCAAACTGCAGCTGCTCTGCCCCACAGGAAACAATCATTCAACACCAGGGAAAAAAGAAGGAAGGACATAACGATATTGGCACCTCAAGGATTTCTCCTTCAGGGTCTGACACAGAATTTCAGACAGGAGATTTCCCTGTCCCACCAGAACCCAGCAGCACATTTTTGTCCCTGAGATGGATTTTACTCCACCCTCCTCCTTCCTGAGGAATTCAGATCTCTTTTCCCAACTGAATGATTCTCAACCACTGCCCACCTTGGGAGTTTCAACTTTGGCATCATTGGGAGGAGTCTGAAATATTTATAATATGAATATTTTCTCAATTTAAAGAAACCCCAACATGCACAGGAGGTGGGTGGTGGTATTTTCCCTTGCTCCTCTTAAGCCAAAATCCCAACCACTCTATTTTCCTGTCTGTGTCTTCCACTGCTCCCTAATCCTTGTCCCCAATTATCCATCTGCAGCCTGCCCGAAAGATAAATCATGTCCCCAAATGCAGGAGCAACTTCAATTACCAAATCACTCGGAATCACAAGCACACCTGAGGGGTGGATTTGGTTCTTTAAGCTGCTGTAATTTCATAGTTGGCAAAGAAAAATGGCTTTGCAGTGAGCTGGGAGAAATTAGGAATTTATCAGCCTGAAGTGCTCAGATGAACAGCAGAGATACAAGTGTGGAGTCCAGGTTTGGAACACAGCATCACACTCTACACAGAATTTTTTTAAAAAATTTTGTTTTGCAACAACCACCAAATAGTCCTTCTTAAATAAGGAGGTTATTAAAAAAATATATATCCTATAAATAGAATTCAAGGGCCATGTCAACACCTGAGGTTTTTTGCTGCTCAAGTGCCAGGTGTATTGTTCAGAGCACCTGTAAAATTGAGGCAGTGAGAAAACTGAAAACTGAACTAAAAGGAGAAAACTCTGAGACAGGTCCCTTAAAAATCAGCTCCTAAATCCCAGAGCCAGCCCTTGATCCAGCCCATGTGTTTGGGAAGAACATCCTGGAAACTGGTAGAGGCCATTAATACAATTTAATGCTCTAGGCTAGAACCAGAGTAGCTGCAGAGTGGAAATGGCTGAATATTGCAGAAAACCTGTAAATAATGGCATTGTCTGGCTGTCCGTGAGCAGTTTGGGGTGGTTTTTTTTTTTGCTCAGCAAAACCAGAAAACCAAATTGAGCTGCACTCAAATGACAGCCCAGGATGGGGCTGGAGAGGAGCCCCAGCACGAGGCCACCCCTGCCTGGGTGCCAGCACCACGTCCCAGCACACGTCTGCCTCTGCTCCCTGCCCTCCCAGGAAATTCATCCAGGCAATGGCCTTGATGATAGATATTACCCTGCCTGCAGCACCTCAGCATCCCAGCAGCTGTGAGAACCCCAATCACTCTAACACAGCAGCCCACTGTGAGTAAGGAGCTGCTGGCACAGCCTGTGATTATGAGCAATTGCAGCAGAGATGTTGGAGCAGCAAATTCAAGGATGTTTCTGAAGTTGAGGAGTAAAAAAAAAAATGAAGTTATAGAAAAACAAACAGCAGCCTGTAAGGAGACTTGGAAGTAAATTCAGATGGCAAAGGGGAAGAGGAAAACATGACTGAGGAGGAGGTTGGACAGGGCTGGAGAAACCTGGGACAGTGGGAGGTGTCCCTGCCATGGCAGGGGGTGGCACTGGATGGGTTTTAAGGTCTCTCCAACCCAAACCATTCCAGGATTTTATGACTCTTGTTACATCAGAGAAAATGAGGGAAAAAGATCAGTGCTAGGGCTCTCCCTGCCCAAGCCCAGCCATGGCTCATTAAGGTTTTTTTTCCCCTCGAAAAGAGGTTACCAGGTTAAAAAGAAGATGCTGTGTCTGAAGTGCTCATGGAGCGCCTCTGGCCCTGCCTTTCAGGGCAGTGCAGGTGTTTTCAGTGGGAATTGCAGTGAGGGGCCAAGGAGGAAAGGGCTCAAACTGAACGAGGGGAAATTTAGGTCAGATTTACAGAAGGAATTGTTCCCTGGCAGGGTGGGCAGGCCCTGGCACAGGGTGCCCAGAGCAGCTGTGGCTGCCCCTGGATCCCTGGCAGTGCCCAAGGCCAGGTTGGAACAACCTGGGATAGGGGAGGTGTCCCTGCCATGGCAGAGGTTTGGAATGGGATGAGATTTAAGGCCCTTTCCAACCCAAAGCATTCCATGATTCCATGATTCCACACTGCAACAATGGGTGGACATAAAGGTGCTCCCTCCCAAGCTGCCAGGGTGTTTCCCTGCGCCGGGCTGAGCTCCAGAAGTTCCCTGCAGAGGCTGGGGGTGCTCCTGGAGATGGGCACAGGTAAGGAACCAGAACCAGAGGGATCCTTCAGAGCGTGCCCACTCTCCATTCCTGGTTCTCCAGGCAAATTTGAACCTTTCGAGGTGAAGATCTCTCTATCCCATTACCAGCCATAAAGACCATCTGGTCCTTTACTCCCTGATTAAAAAAAAAAAAATGGTGCACGCAGCGCATCATCCATCAGAATTAATCCAACTCACTTTGACGAGTGCCTTTTAGAGGAGGGGCGGGGGTGGGGAGGGAAAAACAACAAAAAACCACCTCAGGACAATGCTGAGAATTCCGTGGCGTGGCGGGGAAAGATCCCAGAGCGCTCCATCCATTTTCCCTCATGCTCTGGAGCGGGGTGGGGAGAGGCAGAGAGGGCGGGGGGGCGGGGGGGATCAGGAGGCAGCACCGAGGGTTCTGCGGCGCTGCCTCCCCTCCATCCCCGGACAAAGGGCCGCCGCCGTCCCCGCGGCCACCGAGCCGTGCCGAGCCGAGCCGTGCCGTACCTGAGCTGTCCATGGTGCTGCCGTCGGCGCGGGGCTGCGCCTGCTGCTGCTGCTGCTGCTGCTGCTGCTGCCGCCCGGGGCTCCGCGCCGGCCCCGCGGCCGCCCCGCCGCGCTCAGCGCCGCTGTCCACGAGCTGCAAGGATTCATAGCCGTCACTGCCCGGCTTTTTCCGGTAGCTCCCCAGCAGGCTCATGGGCGAGCCGGGCGGGCGAGCGGCTCCGGCGCCGCGGGAGGGAGGGAGGGATGGATGGAGGGAGAGAGGGAGGGATGGCGGGAGAGAGGGAGGGCACGGCGAGCGCTCCGGCCGCCCCGAGGGGAGGGGAAGGGCGGGCCGGCAGCGCGGCCGCCCCCCCGCAGCCGCCGGAAGCGGGCGGGGAGGACGCGGCGCCCGGCGGGAGCAGCGTGCGATGGATGGGGGAGCTCGGCCGAGCGGCTCCGCGAGCCATCAGCGAGGGAAAAGTGCTGGCTCGACACCATTTCCCTCTCCCGGCTGCCATCCCCGCCTTGTGGCGGGGAGCCCTCCCGTGCCGGCGCGTCCCGCCGCCCCAGGGCTGGGTGCGCGGCCCTGGAGGGGCTCTGGCAGCGGTGACACCGAGATCTTTGTGTCGCGCCACGGAAAGGAGCCTTCCTTCCAAGGTCACCGCCTTCGGGGCTGGCACAGCACCGCTGCACCAGCCCCCAAAACCCTCGGGAGCATCCCTGGGCCGGTGGAACGCCCAGCTGGGAGTGGGTGGGGAACCGGAGGGATCCCAGCGGCCGCATCCTGGTGGGATCCAGCCTTGGCTTGTGCCGCTGCTGCCTCTGGCTCCCAGCAGTGCCACCGACTGCTAAAGACATTTTTGTTGTTGTCACCCATCTATTTTTAGCTGTTCCCATGAAAACAGACTCTGGACCGAGGCAGAGTGTGGCCCTGAACAAGGGATGAGCTGTGCCTTGCTCAGACGCCGTTTTCAGCCAGGGCCGGTACGTTGTAATTTCATTTTGCACGGAACAGAGGAACCGAGGGATGCTCCAAAGGAAATGAGCACTGCTAAACGCTTCTAAGCGGATTTATTTGTAATTTAAGGAAAACTGAAGGCAGAAGGAAGCCCTAGCAAGCAGACCTGAGCATGCCTTTGATCTTGTGCAGAAAGGAAAGTTCTCTGCTCAAAAACACTGCCCAGTTTTGTTTCTAAAGCAATGACATCAATAAGCAAGGCCAGGCTGGACAGGGCTTGGAGCCACCTGGGATGGGCAAAGGTGTCCCTGTCATGGCAAGGGGTGGGACTGGAGAAACTTCAAATTCCCTCCCAACCCAAATAATTCTGAGGTTCTCTGATTCCACCACTTGTGTAGCAACACCCAAGCCTTGAAATATCACTGGCACCTGGCTGAAATTTCCTGCTGAACACTCTGGGGCAGCAGACATCTGCTGCAGCCATGCCTCGTCATGTGCTGCCGTTTATGTAACCCCTGTGATTTCACAGGGAGCAGACAAGGTGCATCTGTGACCCAGAATTTCCCCAGAACAACCCCGGCAGGTTTACAAGCAGCAAACCAAGAATGAACTGACCTGACAAAGAGCAGCTCCCTGTCAGCAGCAGGAGCAGCTTGAACTCAAGGCTGGGGTTGTGTTTTCCACCCCCTCCATACTTTGGTCTGTGTGGAGCAATGCTTGGGTTGCAACACTGGCCAGCAGGGATGGGCCCCTCCCTCTTGGCACCCACAAGCAGCAAGTTAATAAAATTAAAAATAAACACATTGTCTGAGCTATTTTGTATATTCTGAGCAACTTGGGTTAGTGGGAGGTTTCCCTGCCTGTGGCAGAGGGTTGGAACAAGATGGTTTGGTAGGTCCTTTCCGACCCAAGCCATTCCAGGATTCTGTGATCCTTGCTAGGGAATCACATCTGCCAGCCTCTCCTAGTCAGTCTAGGATAAAACAATTCCTGTGCTCTGGGATGAAAATGGGAAATCTGTGGGGGTGGAGGTGAGTTTTCATTTGTTTTGCTTGCTCAGGTAAAGCCAAACGCATCAAAACAGGTGGAGGAGGCACATGGAGGCTCTGTGACATTTCCAGGAGTGCTCAAAGCCTCCTGCTCTGGAGGGGCTGAGTGGAGGAACCTGCCCCAGACAAACCCTGCAGAGCCTAAACCCCATCACCTCTGGTGTCCACCCTGCATCCATCATCTCCAGAAGCTCAGCTTGGACAGAATTCCATATCCTCAATCCAGCAGCCACTCCCTCAGTGCAGAGCAGCCAAGGTCTGTCTGCCTCTGCTTTTTCAGGAAAAAAAACCCCTGTGCTCCTCCTTATTGAATCTGTTATAAATTCCTTTCCTTGTCCGAGCTTTTGGGGGATCACAGAGGAATCACCACCACAGCCTGAAGCTCCAGCTGGAAAAAGGGAATTCTGCAAAGCACCAAGGGACAGAGCAGCCACTCCAGGGCATCCTGAGCCAGAGGGGGAGGAGGAAACGACCTCGAAGTCCCAGCCTTGCTTGTACAAACACATAGAGATGGGATTAGGGAATCCTGTGGGGTTCAGGTGACACTGCACTCATCCCCTTTAGCTGAAAAGAACATATAAAATAATATTCCCCTCTCCCTCCCTTCTCCCTGTGAGCTGGGCTCAAGCAGGGCCACGTGGTTCCTCTGGTTTTTGGAGAGCTACAGTATAAAAAACGCTATAACAACAACAAAAAAATCCAAGCAAAATCAAATAACTTTGAACTGCACATGGCAGTTTTCAAAACTGAAAAGGAAGAGGTAGGGGATGAGCCCCTCAGAAATATTCATTTTATTGGGCAGTGGCTGGTGGCAGATTTGAGGTGCCCTGACTGAGGGGCGAGGCTGGCAGGGGCCACGAGGGCTGGGGAGGTGTTCAGGACGTGCTAAGGAGGATTTTGTTGCTCAAACCTCAAGAGATACAAACTCTCCCCATTCCTGACCTTGGGAAAAATTGATTTGCCAACCTCTGGCTGTTTTTCTCTGTCTGGGCTGGGCCTCTCCTGGGTAAAGTCTCTCTTTGTAGCTGTAATCAAGCCCCAACTGTCCTGAGGTGCAATTCCATTTTCTGCACCTCCCCTCCCAACAGCTGAACAGCTCAGGTGAAATATTACACCCTGAATTCTTCAGGAGCACAATTAAACTGGGGAGTGTGGTTAGAATTGCAAATAGAGCTTTAAAATTAATTTAATACCCAGAGCAATACCTTTAAAAAACTCGCCATACCAAACATTTGTTCCAAAGTTTCTCCCCTGGGAATGCTGAGCTCCCCCTGCACAAAGGGGAGTTGTGGCCAAGCCCAGGTGTGGAGCCACAAAATCTCAGGATTGTGGAATGGTTTGGGTTGGGAGGGACCTCAGAGTTCATCTCCCAGGGCAGGGAGAGCTCCCAGCAGTGCCCTGCAGACCTGGGATCGCCTTTCCTGCCCTCCGTTCACTCCTCGGGCAGCGCCAGGAGCAGCGATCCCGATCCCCTCGCTGGGAATGTGGCAGCAAAACAACCCCAGGGTGTGGGCTCAGAGCCAGGAATTCATCTCAAAGCAGCTCCCAGGTTTGTGCTGGATAAAAAAGTGGGGTTTGGCCTGGAGTCAGGGATGGCCATGTGGTCCCTTCCTGTGGTGAGGGAATGGTGTGTCCCTGCCTGGAGCAGGAGCTGTCACAGCCTGCCCCTGAGCGGTGGCTCCCCGGGCAGCAGAGCACATTCCCAGAGCGGGGCGTGATGTTCTGGGAAAAACTGGGATGGGATGGGGCTCTGGGTGGAGAGAGGGGCACCAAACGAGCCAACCCCTTCTTAACCCTCTGGACATTCAGGAACTTCCAAACTGGCTCTGCCTGTCTCGTTATTTATAACAAAAAGCAGAGGGGGTTCTGAGATGGTTTGGGCTGGGTTTAAATGTTAAACTCGACTTAACCTTCAGCAGAGAAGCCTTGAGGCTTTGCTGCAGTGAAACCCAGCCCGGTTCTCAGAGCTGGAGTGTTCCCTCTGAGGATGGACCCTAGGATGACACAGGATGTGACAAATACTCAACTCTCAAAGCCTTTCCTCCCTGTGAGAGCACACCCATTATCTACACTGCTGGATCAGCACTGCTTTTATTTCTTGCCTTTCAGTCTTGTTAAAAAGCTGTCAGGGATGATCCACAATTTACTCATCCCAGCCCAGGACTGGGTTTGGGAGTGTTCAAGGATTTGTCTTGCTCCTCAGCAACGCTGAGCTGCGGAGCTGCCTGCCAAGGGCTGTTGTAGCTGCTAAAAATGTCCATGGTTCACAAAGAAAGAGGAGAAAGGGATGGGAAGTGGATCCATAAGAGGCCATTAAATAGGAAATGCTGGCTCAGGAGGTCCCCAGCCTGCAAAATGTTGGAAAATCAGAGGCTGCACAGCCATTCACCATCAGGTATTTTGGTAAAGATCAGATATTTTGTGGCCTAACTGCTGTTTATTCATCATTTCCCGTTCACTGTGAGTTAAGTGGTTAAATCCTGAGGAAAATCTGGGCATTTAGTGTTGTCTGCACTGGAAAATGGCTGGTGGGGAAAACAGGGAGGAAAAATTATACAACCAAGTGTCACGGTGGGGTTGCATCAGCTGCAGCTGCAGCTCAGGGTCAGGCTCCAGCAGCAGAGAACTCGATGGAAACACTCAGGTCATGGCTCTCAGGTAGCTCTGACCAAGGGAAATCAGTTTTTCCATGAAAACAGAGGGAAATCACAGCTGGGGGCTGCCCCCACTGCCATCCCTTCACTTTGGGGTGGATGGGGTGAGGGTTTATTGTGGGGGAATGCTGTGCTCTCACTCCAAGCCTCACTGGGATGGATGATCCTGGCTGGATGTTAGAGGGGCCCAGGAAGATACAGAAGGGTCTGGCAGCACAGGGAAGGTGGCCAGAAACAACAGAGCCCCGTTAATGTGGTTCTACCTTCTGCCAGGATTCAGGTTTTTACCTAAAACCAACAGGGGAAATGGTATCACTAAAGCTTTGTTGCTCTGGCTGATATAAAATACTTTTAAATTGTGTTTGTCTCAGCTTATGGTGGCCTATGGCTCCTGCATCACCCCTGAGTGAGGCAGTCTGGGTTCAGGTTCATAAATGATCATTTCCAAAGGGTTCCTCCCACAGGCTCCACGGGGCTGCTCCTGCTCTCTCCCAGATCCGGGTTTTAATCCACGTGGTGCTCTGAGGTTTGGGGTATTGTACAGACACCCTGAATTCCAGGGTATTCCAGGGGGCAGTTTGGGGAAAAGGAAGGGGCACAGTCTGTGCTGAATGAGCACAACCTACAGGGGCTGAAGGGGCTCCAGGAGAGCTGGAGAGGGACAAGGGATGGAGGGACAGGACACAGGGAATGGCTTCAAGCTGGAAAAGGGGGGATTTAGATGGATACTGGGAAAGAATTCCTGGCTGGGAGGGCAGGGAGGCCCTGGCATAGAATTCCCAGGGAAGCTGTGGCTGTCCCTGCATCCCTGGCAGTGCCCAAGGCCAGGCTGGAGCACTCTGGGACAGTGGGAGGTGTCACCTCCCATGGCAGAGGTGGCCCTGGATGGGCTTTAAGCCCTTCCAACCCAAACCTTTCCAGAATTCCGTGGCTTTGGATGGAAATTTGGAGCCAGCACCTTGGGGACATCCCTGGGGACATCCCATCCCCATGAAGCCGGGCAGGGATCAGGCTGGGGTTGTCCCTCCCCCTTCTCCTGGTGCCCATTTCCACCAGGACAGGTACCAAACCCCCTCCAGCACTGCCTGCATCAGCCTCCTGCGGCTTCCTCGTGTCACCCCGCTGGGAATGCTCTCCTGGGAAGCCTTCAAGACACAAATCCATGGAAAACTCCATGGACACGGAGCTGGAGAGTGCTGACTCAGCTCTGAACCACGTGGCTCTGAAATAATTCACCAGCCTGGCAGCTCTGTGGGGATTAAAATCCTTCCCAAAGCTGGCAGGGTGGGAAAGCAACGCCAGGAGGGGATGGGAGGGAGAGCCTGGTGCTCCCCACCCTTCACAGGCACCACAGAAATCCCTGCTGGCCCACAGGAAATTGCTCTTCCTGCAAAGTTTTCCCTGAAAACTCTTCCCTGGAAAAGGAATTCAAATGGTTTTTAGGATAATTTCTATTTTGCTGCCATCATGGTCTGGGGAAGGGAATAAATTCAGATTTTCCTGCATGGCAAAAGCCCCATTTCAGAGGATTTGGAGCAAATCCTGCCCCTGGTCTCAGTCTTCCAATTTCTCCATCTCTGCCTTTCCCAGCCTTAATTCAGGGATCTAAATGATACCAATTCCCATCCTTATTATTTCTGGCTGCTGGGGACAAGGGGTTATTCAAGAGAAAGAAATCCATATGCTGTTTGTGTCCATCAAACAGGGCCTCATCTGCTTTTGGGACTGTAAGAGCTCACAAAATACTGTTTCTAGTTGAGCATAATAATAATAATTAAAATTGTAATAAAATACTAAACATCTTGTAAAAAAATAACATCATAGAAATATTAGTGGGAACCATTAATGATTTCGAATTTCATATAAATAATGATCTCCTATTTATGGCATTTTAATTGGAGAGTTTCCCACGGCTGCTTTATGCACCCCTGAAGAAGCATCAGTAATCCAATTTTTATGGGAATTACAACATCTCTGCCCGCTACATCCGCAGAATTCTGGGATTTCTGGGCCCTGTTCCCAAAAATCTAGGATCCCATGGGCAGTTCTAGTGGCTTCCAGCATCTCCTGACCTCTGGAGCATCCCTGGAGCTCGGGCAGAGCTGGATTAATGGTTGGGCTGGATCACCTCGGAGGGCTTTTCCCACCTGGATGGTTTTGGGATTCTGGGAGAGGAGCAGCCTCCCCTTTGAATCCGGATGTTTGCTGCATCCTTTGCCACATCCCTCTTGTGCTGACAATCCCAAATCCCTTCCCGAGGAGAATTCCAGCCCCTGAGCAGAGCTGGGCGTGTGTGAACCACATCCCCGCCATCCCAATCCCCATCCCAAAATGGGATGACACCTCTGGCTGCCAACCTCTGCACCCTACAGGGGAGTCAGCTCCCTTCCCCCTGCACCGCCAGCGCCTTTTCCCAGCGGAGCAGGAGGGATTTGGGGGGATCCTGCTCCAAAGGCACCGCCAGCGCCTTTTCCCAGCGGAGCAGGAGGGATTTGGGGGATCCTGCCCCAAAGGCACCGCCAGCGCCTTTTCCCAGCGGAGCAGGAGGGATTTGGGGGGATCCTGCTCCAAAGGCACCGCCAGCTCCTTTTCCCAGCGGAGCAGGAGGGATTTGGGGGATCCTGCCCCAAAGGCACCGCCAGCGCCTTTTCCCAGCGGAGCGGGAGGGATTGGGGGGATCCTGCTCCAAAGGCACCGCCAGCGCCTTTTCCCAGCGGAGCGGGAGGGATTTGGGGGATCCTGCCCCAGAGCCGGGCCGGAGGGCGGGCGGGAGAGGCTGCGGCGGGGATTACTCGGGTCAGCAATTCCACAGCGGCCAGAGCCCGGCTCAAGGACAAACCCGGTGCCTCCTTAAGGGCTGCAGCCTCTCCAAAATGCTGCATCCCCGGGCCGGGAGCGTTCCCGGGATGGCTGTGGCACTGCTGGCTAAATTTAGAGGCACCGGTGTTGCCGTCACGCCGCCTGTGCCGCCGGAATCGCTCCGGACGCTGCTGTGATGGGATTTATTTTAGGGTTTTTTCCTCTCTCTCTCCCCTCAGGGAAGGCTATGACTAAGAGAAATCCACGGTCGGAGGGATAGCAGAAGATGGAGGCCCTGGTCCAGCTGCGGAGGGAGGATAAAGTCGGGAGTTTGCAGACCTGAGGGTTTGCACGAAACATTCCTCACCCTCCTCCTCCTCCTCCTCCTCTTTCTCCCTCTCCTCCTTCCTCCTCCTCTCCCTGGCAACATCCAAAACAAGACCGTGATAACGACAGGCACCAATACAGCAGCCGGACGGGAATTATGGGCTGTTTTGGGGATGCCGGGGGGGATAAACACCTACCTGGAGCCGTGGGGAGCCCCGGCAGCTCCGTCCCCTCCCGGAGCGCCCGCCCGCCGCTGCCTCAGCGCCGCCGGAGCCGCGGCAGCGATGTCCGCATTTACCTACGAATCTGAGCTCTTTTTTTGGCCCGGAACAGGGTTTTTAAAGGGAGTGCAGCCCTGTGTTTGCCTCGGCATAGCAGAGAGGGGGGGTTGAAGGTCAGCTTCCCGCTGGATTGGCAGGGAAAGGCTGGGATCAGCATTGGACGGCAGCGCCTGTGTGCTGACATCTCCACCAATCCCCCTCCTGCAGCAGGTCCGGCTCCGGCCTCAGAGAAGCTACACTTATTATTTTAAGCCTGAAAATCCCCTTCTTTTCATTCGATACGGCCGCGGAGCTGCCAGGCACAGCCCTAAAAGCACAGCCCTAAAAGCACAGCCCCCCAATTCTGGGGTGCAAGAAGAGGTCTCCGCGCTCCCCTCGGGGACCGGGGGCTTATCCAGCGCTCCGTGCCCAGGTGCAATTCCCAAACCCCAGCTCTCACCTCCCCAGCCCGGCCGAGCCGCCCCGGTTGCAATCCCTTCCCTCAGCCCTCTTACATAACCAGCTGGAAAAGCAGGGAATTCTCTCCATCCCTGCCATGCCAGCGCGCCTTCCCCAATTACTCAGCACAAACCGGCCGTAAACAACAACCCCCCCTCCCCAAATTCCTCCCCGTGCCCGCTGTTCCCGGGCCCCGGGAAGCTTTTCCTTACCGGGCTGCTGGGGGCCGTGCATCCCGGGGGCTGCGGGCGGCGGTGCCGAGCGCGGCCGTGCCCCGCACGCCGCTCCCCGCCCGGCAGCGGCCGCGGCCCGCCCGGGGCGCTGCTGCCGCCGCCTGCCAGCCGCTCCCGGGTTATTTTGGGGATTACAGACACCGGGGAAGGATGGGGATGGAGGCAGACATATCACACCGCCCAAAATGTGGCCTGGAGTGGGATCTGGAGTCTGCAGCGCCAAGCTCAGCAGGGTTTGGTTCTATTTTCCTTGATTTTTTTTTTCTTTCCCTTGACTGGTTTTCTGTTGGTTTTTTGGTTTTTTTCTTTTTCCTTTCTTTTTATTCTTTTCTTTTTGTTTTGGATTTTGTTTTGTTTTTTACTTTTCCTTGATTTTTTTTTTCCTTTTCCTTGGGTTTTGGAATTCGGTGGTGTTTTGGGTTGGGGGTTTTTTTTTTGGTTGTTTTGTTTTTTGGTTTTTTTGGGTTTTTTTTTTTTTTTTTTGTTTTTTTTTTTTTTTTTGTGGGGGTTTTTTTTCCGGGGGGGATATTTTGTTTGTTTGTTTTGGGTTTTTTTCCCTTGGGGAATGCTGGCTGCTGGATGCACTCAGCAGAGCAGGGATGTGACTTGTGGGAGCTTTGCAGCCCCGGGAATGGAGCTGATCCAGGCACACCTGGGGCACTTCCCTGGGTCCCAGGCACACAAACACTTAAGTGATTCCATAAATGAACATTTGGAATCATGGAATCGTTTGGGCTGGAAAAGTCCTCTCAGATCATCGAGTCCAGCTGTGCCCAGCACTGCCAAGGCCACCACTGCCCGTGTCCCCAAGTGCCACATCCTCAGGGATTTTAAATCCCTCCAAGGGCTGGCACTCATCCAGTTGTGCCAGGCCTGGATGAGCTTTTCCATGAAGGAATTTCCCCAAATCTCCATCCTGACCCTCCCCTGGAGCCATCTGAGGCCGTTTCCTTTTCCCTTCCGCCCCAGCCGGGCTGAGGTCGGGCTGGAGGGGGCCGCGTCTGCTGTGCCCCCCCAGCTAAGCCAAGGCTTTGATCCCAGCTGGATTTCGGCTCACATTCCTCTCCTTTTTCCCCTCCCAACTTTTGTTTTCAGGCTGAGTTCATATTCTAGCGTATGGTGATGTTTTTCCTCCTCGGATTTCTCTGCCCGCACACCCCTGTTCCGCCTCCGCCTTGTCACGACGCTGAATCGCGACATCCCCCCCGGCCGGCTGGGGCTCTCTCCAAACCTCCCCTGCTTGTTTTCCCACTCTCCCCATCACTCCTGAGCCTCTGCCCGCTCCAAACAGGGAGTGCCCCGAGCTTTTATTCGGGAATGAAAGCAAAAATCGAACCGGTGGCGCTGGGAGGGGGCTCCGGGAGGTGAATTCCCGATCCCAAGCGCACGGGATGGATTACCCGGGGCACACGACACGGCCGGAGCCTCCCTGTCCTGATAATCCCGGGATTTTCATCGGGGAGAAGTTGAAAAGGGAATTAAAACCACTTTATGTGCAGGGGAGGTGGATTGAGATGGGCATTAAGGACCCTCCCAAGCCAAACCAAAGTCTGGGATTCTGAGATCCTGGGATTCTGAGATTCTGGGATCCTGGGATCCTGGGATTCTGAGATCTTGGGATTCTGGGATTCTGTGATCCTGCAATTCTGGGATTCTGGGATCCTGGGATTCTGGGGTTCTGGGGTTCTGGGATCCTGGGATTCCAGGATAAGGATGAGAGGGCAGGAGCAAATGGCTGCATCCAAACTGGGCTTTTAACCAATATTTTGGATTATATCAGCTAAAGGACCCAAAGAGCTGCGCTGTGTCCAAACCCAAAACCCGAGGGGTTTTCCACAGTCAGACAGGGATGCTCTGATTCCTCTTCTTCCTCCTCCTCCTCCTCAGCTCCTACAAAGAAACTCCAGGTCAACACTGCCCTGCTGCCTCGGCGAGGCACAGCCCACACAGACTCAGCCAGCACAGGGATCAGCAGGAGAAAAATCTTTATTTCCATCTCGAGAGCAGTGACAGCTGCAGCGATCCACCGGGAGGAAAACTCCGGGAAGAAAAATCTGGGAGGAAAACTCTGGGAGGAAATCTCCGGGAGGAAAACTCAGTGTGACATTCCAGGGGGGAGAGGCTCCCCCCTCCACACAGTATCTCGGGTCAGTACAAAATTGCTGTGGCTTTACAAAAGGTTTGGGATTCACAGTAAAATACCAAAGGGGAGCGTGGCAGGGGCACAGCGAGGGACAGAGCCCTGTCCCTGCTGGAATTTGGTCTCGGAAAATGCAACAGGTCTGGTAGAAAACCCCATCCCGAGGGCTGGATGCGTGCACAGCCACAGCCACGGGATTTCTACTCCTCCTAGAGGGCTCAAAGCCTGGAAAAGGCATCTGCAGGCCTGTCCTGTGCTGGGCTGCATGCGATTCTCCCTCCAGGAGGAATTTTGCAGGAGGGGAGGACAGGACACAGGGACAGGGCAAGGCAAAGCAGGGATCAGCCCCTCTGCCTGGCACTCAGCTGCTTTTGTAGCTTAAAAAAAAACCCCAAAATCTCCTCCCCTCCTGCCCAAAGCTGTTCCAAAGAAAGCAGCACACAAGTTTTGGCTATTTCTGGATTTGTGTCTAAAACCAGCCCAGACTTTCATCCCAGGGTCATGGGAAAATCCCAAATCTTTCTGAAATAGGATTTCACTGCCGGCTGGAAGATTTGCAGCCTCCCAGCATGAGGGCATGGAAAGGCCTCCTGGGACAGCAGTGGCACCTGACAATCCCTGTGTCCCCACCAGGAAAATTCCCACCTGGAGCACTTTGGCCTCTCCCCCAGGCAGGGATGAGCAGGGGGGATGTGGGCAGTGATCCTGCTCTGGCTCCACTGGGGACAGCACCAGGATGAATTTTAGGGAATCCTTGGTCAGCACGAGGATGCTCAGCTGGGATAAATAAACCCAGGCAGGTGCTGAAGTTTCATACATGGAAAAAATCCCTAAAAAATCCCTAAAACATCCGGTCATTCACCTTTCCCTGCTGCTGTGGGCCACTCTCCAAGGAAAAATAAACCCAGGGACATCCAGCAGCAGAAGGGGCCCAGGCTGCTCTGATTAATCCAAGAGGTGCCAGGCAGAGCCAGGTTCCTGCCCTCCTGTGAGCCCCCCTGGCAGAAGCAGCATTTCCTGGGGATCCAGCAGCTCCATGCACAATTCCCAGAAGGTGATGCTAAAATTCAGCACTTTTTGTTTGTTTGTTTGTTTGTTTAAACCTTTACAAATACACATCTTGCTCTTTTTTCCCCTTAAATATATAGTTTATAAAATAAGGCAACTCGAGGAGACAAGAAGTGTCCCCTTTGCTCGGGTACTGCATCCTGCAAAAAGGGGGTGACAGCACTTCCAGTTGAGAAAAACCCGGCCCAACCCAATGCAGGGATGATATAAATCATGGAAAAACACCCGGGAGTGGCCCTGGGTGCTTCCCAAGGAAGGAAAAGTCTCTGGGATTTCCTGGGGAGGGAGTCACTTTGCTGGGGAAGGCAGCAGGAGCAGCTGAAGGGACCCCCTGGCCAGGGGACCTCAGGGACAAAGGCAGCACAGAAGGTGGAATGAGCTGATTTCTCCCCAAAACCAAAGCACAGACAGAGATAAATCTTTGGGAGGAACTCTCAGGACGTCGCTGTCTTGGAGTATTAAAAGCTATAAACCAGGAAAGCACGAAGGGTGCAACTCATCCCCAGCCCAGGCCCTGCTCAGCCTCACAGCTTTCCATAAAAACCTGTGCAGCAGCTTTTTCTCACTGGGAATTCAGCTCTCCCTGGGGAAAGGGTGCAAGGGAGGGTTTCACCTCCAGTGTTCTGCCTCTTTCACTAATGCTGGAAATGTGATCCTCACGTCTCTCAGCTCTGTAGAAAACACCTTTTCCATGTTGCTCCCAAAATTCCCACTGGGGTAAGTGTTGCTTTCTAGAGCTTTATTTCTCTGAGAAATACATTTAATAGAAAATAATTTATAGGGAAAAAAACCTCTCAGCCTAGAGAGTCCTCAGCAGTAAAAGGTCCTGTGGAGAAACAGGATGGCACATGTGGGCTCAGCCAGGGACTGGGGGCTGGACAGGGATGGCAAGGACACCACGGCAAAGCTGTGTAAACCTGGAATGACCAATGCCCTGGTCAGCATCACCAATCCGGGATGGACCACAGGCAGGAAAACTCCATAGCCCCAAAAGAGGGAAAAACCCCTTATTCCAGCAGACTGGACCTTCCAAACAAAGATCTGATCCTGGCTGTAACTGGTATCCACCAACATCACCCAGTTCACCATCACCCAACCCCAGCACAGCCCTGGCACTGCACTGGGAACCAAATCCTGGATGGGATGGAATCCTGGTCCTTGTTTAGTGCTCCTCGTCCGGGAGGACGGGCGGGATCCTGCTGGACAGCAGGCTGTACACGTAGGGCCAGATCTTGTTGGTCTCCGTGCCAGAGAAGGAGTGAAGGATGCCCCTGCTCCTGGAAAAAAGGGGGAGAAGTCAGGAGCAGCCCATCCCAAGGCAGCTTGGACAGGGCTTGGAGCAGTCTGGGATAGTGGAGGAGTCCCTGCCCTTGGCAGGGGATGGAATGGGATGGGCTTTAAGGTCCTCTCCAACCCAAACCATTTTGGGATTCTGCAATTCTCCCCATTCCCCTGAAAGGGCAATTTTGGCCCCCCATGTGTTTAAAAACACTCCTGGGCTTCTTGTCCCTTTGAGCAGTGGATTTGTCACCCTGCAGCAATCCATCGTCCCCAAGCTGGCCAGGGGACAGCAGCCCCACATCCCACAGCTCCAGGGGACAGCAGCCCCACAGCTCCAGGGGACAACTTCCCAACCATTCCAGGGGACAACTGCCCCACAAGGGGAACAAGCCCTGGAAGCCCCCTGTGCTCCCAGCAGATCCATCTGAGCCAGCTCTGGGGTCTCTCCCTTCTCCTGCCAACCTCCCCGTGCTTCACCCAAACCCCTCAGGATGGATTTTTCATGGCATGTCCCACCCTGGATCAAGGCCAAAATCCCCATTTGATGAGCCCAGCAGGATGGACAGGAGCTGGGAATTTCTTTGGATCACCCTCCTGCCTCCAAGGGAGGCCCTGTCCAGGCTCAGGGCTCGGCCCCAAAAATCTGCCAGGGCTCTTTGGGATGTGGGCATGGGACAGGGCTGGAGAGGGGCTGGGAACACAAACCCTGTGAGGAAGGGCTGAGGGAGCTGGGGGTGTTCAGCCTGGAGAAAAGGAGGCTCAGGGGTGATTTTATCACTCTCACAGCTCCCTGGAAGGTGCCTGTGCTCAGGTGGGGTCAGGCTCTCTCTCCAGGCAGCACTGACAGAAGGAGAGGACACAGCCTCAAGCTGTGCCAAGGGAAATGCAGGCTGGATATCAAGGAAAAGGTTTTTATGGAAAGGGTGATAAAGCACTGGAATGTTCTGCTGGGAGGTGGTGCAGTCACCACCCCTGGATGTGTTTCACACAAGGCTGGATGTGGCACTGGTGCCGTGGTTCAGTTGAGGTGTCGGGGCTGGGTTGGCCTCGGTGATCTTGGAGGTCCCTTCCCACCCAGTGACTCTGATTGTGTGACAAGCAGCCCTGGTGGCTGCTGTGGCAGCCCTGCTGTGGTTTCTCCTCGTGCCCAACTCACTTGTAGAGCTCAATCACGGGCTTGGCAGCATCTTTGTACTTCCTGAGCCGCGCGGCCACGGCCTCGGGCCGGTCGTCCTCACGCTGCACCAGCGGCTCTCCCGTCAGGTCATCCACACCCTGAGGGGACACAGAGCCACACAGGGACACCCTGAGGGGACACAGAGCCGCACAGGGATGTCACCGAGCCCATCACCCCCCCTGGAGCTGCCAAAGCCTCCTCCTGTCCACATAAACCCCGCTTTGCTCGTGAACATTTCACACAACCCCCAGCGGTGCTCAGCGCCTCTGCCCAGGATGGCATCCCCAGAGCTTCCTCAGGATCCCAGCTCCCCAGAAAGGGCTTCCAAAAATCCTCTCCGAGGTTTTCCTTCTGTGGATGGCCCCCAGGGCAGCGCCGGGGGCTCTCACCTGCACGTGGGGAGGGTTGAAGTCCATGTTGTAGACCCTGCCGCTGGCGGGGTGCACCCAGCGGGCGCTCAGGCGATCCTTGAGCGTCTCGAAGGGGATGTTCAGGCTGATCACCAGGTCCAGCTCGCAGATCCCATCCAGAGCCCTGGCCTGCCCCAGCGTCCGAGGGAAACCTGGGCAGCAGGGGAGCAGCAGTGAGGGCTGGGGAGCAGCGGGGCTGAGCCACGCTCGTCCCTCGGCAGCGGCAGGCCCGGCCCCGCTGCGGCACACGCAGGCAGACACCGCCATATGGCTCCGGAAAAAATAGCTCCTGCAGCAGCAGCTCCCAAAATGTGACACCCAGGGCTCGGAGCTGAGGCTGCTGTCCCTGCAGCCGGGGCTGGGGGCAGGAGGGAGGACACAGGGAAGGGCAGAACAGGGAACAATGCTGGAATGATGAGGGAGAACGTGAAGGGAATGGAGGGCTGTGCACAGACTGCTGGTGTGTGTGGAGGGCATCAAAGACACTGCAGGGAAATGGTCCTGTCCTCCTTGGGAGAGCCAGAGAGCAGCTGAAGCACAGAATTCCAGAATCCCAGATGGTTTGGGTAGGAAGGGACTTAAAAGACCTGAAGGGAGCCCACAAGAAAGATGTAGAGGGATCTTTTACAAGGGGTGGAGGGACAGGACACAGGGAATGGCTTTAAGCTGGAAGTGGTAGATTTAGATGGATTTTGGGAAGGAAGTGTTCCCTAGGAGGGTGAGGAAGCCCTGAATAGAATTCCCAGAGCAGCTGTGGCTGCCCCTGGATCCCTGGCAGTGCCCAAGGCCAGGCTGGGGCAGCCTGGGACAGTGGAAGGTGTCCCTGCCATGGCAGGGGTGGCACTGGATGAGCTTTACCCCCTGGGATTCTTTGATTCTCATTCTGTGCCTGTTTGCCCTCAGCCTCTCCCATCCCTCCACCTCAGGTGGCTTTTGGGATTGAGGAGCTGCTTCACACACACGTGAGGGAGGGAAGAAGTTTTTCCTGGCGTGTCTCCAGCCCTGCTCTGCTTTCTGGAGCACCCAGCTCCTCTCCCTGCCCTTCCCTTTCCGGCCACCTGCCAAGGGCTCAGCTGGACCCTCACATGCCCAGGCCAGCAGGAAGAGGTTCCTGCCAGCAGGTCAGCTCCTGCCTCTCCTCCCACCTCCAGCAAAGGCACTGCTGCTTTTATCTTCTTTTGGCCAGCATCAGGATTAAATGCTCGAGACAGTATTTTTTATTTCACTCAGTTGTTTATTAATTCTCATCTATATTACAGTCTCACAAGCTGTGAGTTCTACAGCACTTCTAGCTAAGAGAGTAAAAATGGAGCCCTGTCTCTCTCTCTACAAGGCCTTTTAAAGATAAACTGTCCAATTATGGAATGACACCTAAATTATTTTTACTTTTAAACCAATAACTTAACCGATGGTCTTCAGTGTGGATTTTTCTACCCAAATTACAAAACACCACCCAGACCCATGAGAAAGAAGGTGAAAAAGAAGGACTCAGCCTCTGCCCTAAAACCTCCATCCTGCTTTATATCTATTACTGTATTCTAAACCCTTAAACTCTGAGTTTTGCACCCTGTGCTATCACACACTGCTACCCAAACTCCACACCCACAATCCCAGCGCTGTGACTCAATTTTGGAGCCTGTTCCACAGCCTCAGGTCAATGCAGAGTTTGCTTGGGGGTCAGTGCCTGTGAGCACAGAAAGTCGGAAATTCTCAATGCCCAGGGTTCCCCCAAGGCACCTCCTGGCCTTTCCCTCTCCTGGGACTGCCAAAGCGTTGGGAACAGAGGGATTTCCCTCTGGACTCACCGTCCAGCAGCCAGGGCTGCTCCCGCCGCTTCTCCAGCTCCGTCAGCATCACGCGCGTGATGACGTGGTCGGGCACCAGGAGCCCTCTCTCCAGGTACTGCTGGGCCAGGGCTGCAGCCTCTGCTCAAGACAGGAAGGGAAACCCAAAAGCAACAGATGAAAAAAAAATCGTGATGTTTCCACGTAAAAAATATCCCTCCCCTTCAAATTCTGCCCTGCCTGGCCTCCTCTGTCTGGGGGTTTTAGGCAGCTCTGCCCGTGCTGGAAAGGGCACAGAGCCCTGCTGGGGCTGGAGGGATGGGAATTCCTGAGAGCAGGTGATGCCTTGGGCAGGCTGAGCTGGAATAGACTGGACAGAGCTGAGGAATAAAGTAGAGATTTATCAAAAGGCTTTAAAGGATTCAGCTTGGGCAGCACAAGAGCCTGGCCAGGGCTGCACCCATGGTGGACCCAAAATGGGCACAAAATGGACAAATGGTCACGAGGTCTCACACTTTTGTAAGTTTTGGTCCATTTGCATATTGGGCTTTAATTGTCCAATTCCAGCTCCAGGCTGTGAGGTCCCATCCTTTGTTCCTCCCTCCAGCCACCCTTGTTTGTGCTTTTGGGCCTGAAAACTTGCACTCATTGTCCTTGGTCTCCATCAGGGAAAGGATTTGTTTTGTCTCCCTCTCTGTGCAGAGCTGAGTGACCCTGAGTGTGAGCTCAGAGCTGCACCCCTGGGCAGCACGGAATGTGAAAAACATGGAAGATAAAACTTGAGGCACCACAGGAACATGCTGGGCCTCAGCCAAGCCCTCAGCTGATGGAGAGGGAAGCTCTGGATGTGCTCCTTATTTCAGGAGCTCTTTGGTTCAGGAGATGGCTCCCATGTGGTCACAGGTGAGGCTGGCACAGGCAAGGACTGTCCCAAATGCCTGAGCCTACTTCCCATCCCCAGCACTGAAAGATTTCACAGCCTCCACTTAAGAGAAGCTCAAATAAGAAAATTATTCCCAAGATCACGTCCTTGAGAACATAATTGTGGTAATTGCAAGGTAAGAGCACGAAGAAAACATTTGGGAAATGCAAATATTCTTTGTCCCTGTGTGTGACAAGTGCTGCTCCTGCCCCAGGAGCTCCAGCCCCTTTCCCCTCGGGCCAGGACCCACGGACACCTCCTCTGCTGTCTTCCCTCAGCAGCTGAAATAGCACTTGTCACCAGAAATGAACAATCCCCTGATCTATTTTTTGAGCCCTTTCTGGTGAGGACAGCACATTTCAGCCTCTCCAATGTGAGTCCTCTCTAAAAATAATCCCCAGGACCCTGCACTTGGAGGCAGCTCTGGCTCTCCAGAAGAGATGTCAAAGTGGGCAGCACCTGCACCTGGCTGGGGGTGAATTCCTCAGCTGCAGGAGGGGTTTCTGCAAGATAAACCATTCCTGGGGAGAATTCATCTGATCTGAGGGAGGAACCAGCCTGAACACATCCCCTGGGAGCGTGGGGACGGGGCCTGCCTGGGAAGGGGGGAGCTCCCAGAGCAGCCAGGTTTAATCTGATGCCTTGGGCTGAGCTGGAACAGAGATGGACAGAGCTGAGGAATAAAGCAGAGATTTATTGAAAGGCCTCCAGGATTCACCTTGGGCAGGACAGGGCCTGGCCAGGGCTACACCCAAGGTGGGCCCAAAATGGTCACAAAATGGACCCAAAATGGACCCAAAATGGGCACAAAATGGATGACAGGTCACGGGATCTCACACTTTTATAAATTTTGCATTTTGGGGTTTAATTGTCCAATTCCAGCTGCAGGCTGTGAGGTCCCATCCTTCTTGTTCTCCCTCCAGCCACCCTTGTTTGTGCTTTTGGGCTGAAAGTTGTCCTTGTGTGCAGCAGGGAAAGGATTTGTTTTGTGTCTCTGCTGTGTGCAGAGCTGAGTGACCCTGAGTGTGAGCTCAGAGCTGCACCCCTGAGTCTGAAAATACAGGAAAGATAAAACTGGAGGCATCAAATCCAGAATCCCAAGAATCTGCCTGGAAAACACACGGATTTTTCCCTGCTGTGTGTGACGAGTCCTTCTCCCCTCACCAGAAGGAAGGTCCGGCCTCCTTCTCTTGGAGCAGGGCCAGAAGTGCAGAATGCTGGAATCTGGCATCCAACCTGCCTGGGAGGGGGCAGCGCTGACTCACGGCTGAGTCACCGGGATCCATCCCTCTGCCTCCATCCAGGCAGGAATTCCAGCAGAAAACACCTTTTCTCAAAGGCAGCTTCTCCCTCACTGCCCAGAGGTGGCAGCGTTCCCGCCTGGGAACGCGAAGGACACGGGGATGGAAAAAACACCCTGTGGATTGTGCAAACAGCACGCAGCCCTGAGGGCACCAATTTTATAAAAACAGGGCTTTTTGGGTTGTTTTTTAAAATATTTATTGGCATGGGCTGCACAGTGCCAGCGGCTCACAGGGAATGAGCAGGGCTGGGCTGCTCCAGGGAGAGCCGAGAGCTGCTGGGCAAGGTCTGGCTGTCACCTCAGGAGGGAGGGACATCCAGGGGACCAGGAGCTGCCACACAGGGTCTGGCTGTCACCTCAGGAGGGAGGGACATCCAGGGGACCAGGAGATGCCACACAGGGTCTGGCTGTCACCTGAGGAGGGAGGGACATCCAGGGGACCAGGAGCTGCCACACAGGGTCTGGCTGTCACCTCAGGAGGGAGGGACATCCAGGGGACCAGGAGCTGCCACACAGGGTCTGGCTGTCACCCCAAGGAGGGAGGGACATCCAGGGGACCAGGAGCTGCCACACAGGGTCTGGCTGTCACCTCAGGAGGGAGGGACATCCAGGGGACCAGGAGCTGCCACACAGGGTCTGGCTGTCACCCCAAGGAGGGAGGGACATCCAGGGGACCAGGAGATGCCACACAGGGTCTGGCTGTCACCCGAGGAGGGAGGGACATCCAGGGGACCAGGAGATGCCACACAGGGTCTGGCTGTCACCTGAGCAGGGATGGACATCCAGGGGACCAGGAGCTGCCACACAGGGTCTGGCTGTCACCTCAGGAGGGAGGGACATCCCAGGAGCTGGGAGAGGCCACACAAGGTCCGGCTGTCACCTGAGGACAGATGGCTGTCCCAGGGACCAGCTGTGGCTCAGCAGGGCTGCTGGAGCTGCAAGCCAGAAATACCCTGAGCCACAGCTGGGGCTGGGAACAGTCTGGGAACAGAGCAGAGCCCCACAGCTCCGAGGCTGCAGCTTTCCCACGCCCCAGGACAGACGGACAGCTCCCCACGGCTCTGCCACGGACAATTCCTGCTGCTCCCCTGTCCCCTGTGTGTGTGAACCTCCTGGAGCTTCTCCCTCCTCCACAGCACTGCCCCATCTCCTCTCTCCAAGGAGGAATGGCCATGGATCTGCAGAACTCTCCAGACCCCCAGGATGTGCTGGAGAGCATCATCCCAACCTCCCAGCCCTTGGGGTTCCTTCCAGGCAGACTAAACTCCAAATTTAACATTTGCTATCCCCTCCCCAGCCCCCAGCCCCATCTGCCCCATGTAAAACCTCCCTGGTACAGCCTCATCCCAAAGGGGAGGGGGTTTGGGGAGCCCTTCCCGAGCAGGGAGGGAGATCCTGGTCCCCCCACGCGGAGCTGGGGCTCTCCCTATAGCCCCAAACCCCCACTGCTGTGGCTGAGGGGTCACAGAGGGGTGCAGGCCTTACTCTGCAGTTACTCCAGGTAGCAAAGGGAATTTTAGTGTGCTGAGCTCAAACCCAGCCTTTCCAACTCCTGCTTTCATCCATTGATCTGATGGCCCTGGGTTTAATCTGCCCTGAAACTCACGGGAATCCCAGCGCTCTGTGCCTTCCCCACGAGACCTTGATCTGTCCCTCCCCATCACAGCAGCACAGACCCAGCCCTGAGGGAGGTGTCCCAACCCCAGGGAAGGTGTCCCAGCCCCAGGGAAGGTGTCCCAGCCCTGAGGGACGTGTCCCAGCCCCAGGGAAGGTGTCCCAGCCCTGAGGGACGTGTCCCAGCCCCAGGGAAGGTGTCCCAGCCCCAAGGGACGTGTCCCAGCCCCAAGGGACGTGTCCCAGCCCCAAGGGTCGTGTCCCAGCCCCAAGGGTCGTGTCCCAGCCCCGAGGCCACCCAGCAGCCACGCAGGGCCAGGCAGGCCAGGCTGGAGGAGAAGCTGTTCCCAAACCCAGCTCTGGGCAGCCCCCAGAGCCTGCAGCACAACCCTGGACTTTCTCCCTATCCAAAACCTTTTCCAGGATTTTTTTCCCCTATTATTTAGGCTACAGCAACACAATCTGGAGCTGACAGAGAGGAGAAACCCTGGGAGTGACCAGGGCACCACAACAGATGTCAGCCCAGTTTTGGGACCTTTTTCCTGGCACAGGTGCTGCATCCACCCTGGCCACCAACCAGGCCAGTGTGGCCAGCAAACACCACAGCCCCTGGGAAAGGTGTGGGGAAGGGCTGTGGGGCTGGGCTGTGCACGGCCCACATCCCCCGGGGAATTTTGGTTTGTGCTTGCTTTGGTGGATGCTCACAAAGGAAATCTGTCACGAGGAGGGGACAGGAGCCACTCCTGGCTCCAACAGAGCACCTGAAAGGGAGCAGTGGGACAGACACAGGACCCACAGACCCTCAGCCAAAGCCAGGATAAACAATTCAGTTGTTTGGCAAATGAACTGCCAGATCCCACTAAGAGCTGGGGATGCTGCCAACACCAGAGACAACCACCTGGGTTCCGGGGCAAATGCTGGCCAAGGAAATGGCTCACCACCCTCCAGCAGTCCTGCCTGGCACCAAAACACAGCCTGTGGGCTTTCCGAGGTGTTACAAAGGCCTGTCCCTGCAGCAGAGCAGCCGCTTGCTGACAGACACCAATTAGGAGACACAGGGTGGGGGCGGATGCACTCGGGGGTTCTGGAGCACAACCTTCAGCAGCAGCCGTGCGTTCAGCTGCCTCACCTGCCTCCAGAGAGAGCCTTTGTTCCCCGGCACTGCCATTCCCAGCTCCAGCAGCCCCTGGAATGCTCCCCATGCTGGGAACTCAGCAGGAGCTGCTGTGCCCCTGAGCCCCGAACCACAGCCGTGGCCGCTCCACGCCTGGCAGTGGCCAGCAGGAAAATCCCTGGAGCACCAGGCTGAGATCCCAGTGAAAACACAGGACTGGGAGCTGCCTTTGGGATGGTGAGCCCCTAATGACTCTGTTGGTTCTGCAGGGCCCCAGCTCCCCTGAAGCACAAAGCCGGTGACACAGATGATAAACTTGGGGAGAGGAGCTGCTTCCACCTCGTTTCCCTCAGAGCTGGCACATGGCAGCACAGTCATGTAACAGCTTGTCCAAAGCAAATAGAAAAAAAAAATTAAAACCAAACAACTGGAGCTCAGTGAGAGCTGTTACAGAGGCTGAGTTAAAGGTGGGACCCGAATGTCATTCCAGATGAACCAAACCACGGATGGTTTCCTTCTGAGTAATTTTCCCTGCATTTCTCACTGTTGCTTCCTTCTGAATGCACCCAAGACACCTTCAGCTAACTCTCCTGGCTTCTCCAGTGTCCCCAGAGGAGCTCCATGGCAAGAGAACTGAAATGTGGAGTTTGGGAGAGCCAGGGGAGTTCCGGGTGGGCAGTCCCACTGTGCTGCCCCTCTCCTTGCTTTTCAGCCCACCTTTCTGTCCTTCAGCCAAAGCCCTCCTCGGGATTTGCCAAATTTTGAGCCTCCCTCTAAAGGAAATATTATTGTCCTTTTTATTTGCAAAAGGAAATCTGGATATTTTCACACGAGTGACCAGTGCCGAGCTGTGTGCAACGCCCTTGTTGGACCATGCACCTCTCCAAAACTTCGCCCTCCCTAATTTTCCTCCCTGTTTTTGACATCCTAGAATAGAAATCGCTTGTAAATCCTCTCGGCTTGTTTTGCATCGACGCCGTTTCACCGTTCCCTGCCCGGTGAGTCAGCCTCCCCCCGGCTCGGTCTTTCACACATTAGCAGAGCACAGAATTAAGTGTTGGGAAGAGAAATACGCCGGGATTGCCCAAGGCTGCAGAGCTGGGGCTGAGCACGGCCCTCCCGAGCCTCGCCTGGACCAGGAGCCCCTCACAGCCCAGGGGACACGGGCACAGCACATCCCGGCTCCCGGGGGCTGGATTTGGATACCGGACACGGGCACAGCACATCCCGGCTCCCGGGGCTTGGATTTGGATACCGGACAGGGGACAGGGGACACGGGCACAGCACATCCCGGCTCCCGGGGCTTGGATTTGGATACCGGACACGGGCACAGCACATCCCGGCTCCCGGGGCTTGGATTTGGATACCGGACACGGGCACAGCACATCCCGGCTCCCGGGGCTGGATTTGGATACCGGACAGGGGACAGGGGACACGGGCACAGCACATCCCGGCTCCCGGGGGCTGGATTTGGATACCGCACACGGGATAGGCAGCACTGCCCTGCCTGGGGCTAAACCCGCGTGTGCAGGGGTGGCTGTGGAGGTGGGTGCTGACACCCATCTCCAGAGCAGCCGGTGACCCGCAGCGATGCTCCGGGCGGGTTTTCCCTCTGGACAAACGCTCGATCCCAATCCACCCGTGCCACCGTGGGCGCACAGCACCGCAGCCGTGTGCCGTCCGTCCCGGGCACCTCCTGGGGCCGGTGGAATTACCGATGGCAGCCCCGAGCCCCCGACACGGCCGGGTGGGGGTCCCCCAGCGCAGGGATAACAAACCCAGCACGGGGATAACAAACCCGGCACGGGGATAACAAACCCGGCACGGGGATAACAAACCCGGCACGGGGATAACAAACCCAGCACGGGGATAACAAACCCGGCACGGGGATAACAAACCCGGCACGGGGATAACAAACCCAGCACGGGGATAACAAACCCAGAGCAGGGATAACAGACCCAGCACGGGGATAACAGACCCAGCGCACATCCACGGCCCCCCGCGCCTGCAGACCCCGCTTTTCCCGAGCGGCTCCGTGCGCTCCGGCCGGAGGGAGCGGGCGGTGAATGAGCTGTGCCAAACGCACAGAAAACAACCTGTGGTGTACCCGCCGCGGGGATGGATCCCCAGCCGTGCCCGTCTCCATCCCAGCCCCGCTCCATCCGCATCCCTCCCCTGTGCTCACCCCCGCCCCGTCCCGGGCAGAGACCCCCCGCTCCCGGGGCGGACGGGGCGCCCCGCGGGCACTCACCGCCGCCGCCGCCGAGGCTCTCCCGCAGGAACTGCCCGCTGGAGAGGTGCTGCAGCCCGAAGCTGCGGGCGATCCTCTCGCACACCGTGCCCTTGCCCGAGCCGGGGGGGCCGAGCACCACGGCCCGCAGCAGCTTGGAGGCCATGGCCGGCTGCCGGCGCCGGAGCGCTGCGGGGCAGGACACGCGTCAGCCGCGCCGGCCGCGCTCCCCCCGCACCGCCCGGACACATCAGCAGGGCGGGGGGACCCCGCGGCCGCTCCCCCCGCCCGCCCCCTCGGGCCGCGGCACCCTGGGATTTGTAGTCCCGGAGCCGCCCGCGCATCCCCCCGGCCCGACGGGGCCCCCGCGGTTCCGCACATCCCGGCTCGGTACATCCCGGCTCGGTGCATCCCGCCCCGGCACGCCCCGGCTCGGTACATCCCGGTTCGGCACGTCCCAGCCCGGCGCGTCCCGGCTCGCCCGAGCCGCTCCGCCCATGGACGCGGCTCCCGGGGCACGTCCCGCACGCCCAGCACGGCCGTGCCCGCTGGGAGCCGGGGGGAACCCACGGGGGACCGCGACCACCGGGGCGGGCAGGGCGGCCGCAGCCCGCGGGTACAGCCCGGGGGAGCCCCGCCTGCGGGGAACGCGGGCGCGCAACCTGTGGATGCAGAGCTGGAAAACCTCAGCCCGGGCAGGCACAACCTGTGGATGCACGGGCGGCACACACACACACACACAGCCTGGAGATGGTGCACAGCCTGTGGGCAGCCCGGCACCGCAGAGCACCGCACCGCACAGCCTGGCACCGCACAGCCTGGCACCGCACAGCCTGGCACCGCACAGCCCCGCACCGCACAGCCCGCCCTGCCCAGGGGCTGCTCAGCCCTGGTGACACCGTGGGGGTGGCTGTGTCACTCCCTGTGCGTGTCTGTGTCACTGCGCGTGTTCGTGGCACTCGCTGTGTGTCTGTCACACTCACACTCCCTGTGAGTGTGGCTCCGTGGGTGTCATTCCTTGTGAGTGCGTGTGTCACTCCGTGTGCGTGTGTGCGTCTGTCACTGTGTGTGTTTCACTGTGTGTGAGTCACTGTGTGTATCACTGTGTGTGTGTGTCACTGTGTGTGTCACTCTGTGTGTCACTGTGCCACTGAGTGTGACCATGCATGTCTCTGTGTGTGACTGTGTCACTGTGTGTGTGATTGCCACTGAGCGTCTCTCTGTTTATATGTCACTCTGTGTGTGCTGTGTGTGTCACTCAGTGTGTGTGTCACTGTGTGTGTGTCACTCTGTGTGTGTCACTCTGTGTGTGTCACTCTGTGTGTCACTGTGTGTCACTGCCCGTGCTATCCCGGCAGGCTCAGCCATGTGTCCATGCCATGTCCATACCGAGGCTGTGTCCATCCTGTGTCCATTCTGTGTCCATCCTGTGTCCATTCTGTGTCCATACCGTGTCCATCCTGTGTCCCTACGGTCACCATTCTGTGTCCGTGTCCGTGCCCGGTGCGCGCCCCCGCGGGTTCCGCCGTGCCCGCGCTCGGGGGCGCGCGCCGCTCCCCTGCCCTCCTCCCCCCCGCCCGCGCGCGCCCCCGCGCCGCCCCCGGAAGCGGGCGCGGGTCACGTGGGCGCGCGGCGCTGCCATAAACACGGCAAGATGGCGGCGCTCACGCCGCCCGCCCGCCCGTGCTGCGTCATGTCGCGCCCCGGCCCCGCCGCGCCCGCAGGTGGGTCCGGCCCGGCGCGGCCCCGGGCACCGCGGGGTGGGCGGCCGGCGGCGGAGGGCGCGGGGCCGGCGGCGCCGGGCGCGGCGCTGCCCCGTGGCGCACTGGCGTTTTCGGGGGGTGCGCGGGCGGGGCCGCCGCCCCCCCTGCCCCGGGCGGGTCCCGGCGCTCCTGAGGGGCGAGCGCGGCGGGGGGCGCTCCGCGGGGATGGCGGGGGTTCCCGGGCCCGTCCCGTCCCGCCCTGTCCCGTCCCGTCCCGCGGCTGCTCCGCGGCGTTCCCCCGCCCCCGTTGCAGGTACCCTCGGGCAGCGAAGTTGGGCGGGAGCGGCGGTGGCGGCCCGGGCCCCGCCGGGCCCCGCCGCCCCTCGGAGCCCCGGGCCCGTCACCGCGGCCGTGCCACCGCCCGCCACGCCGCTGCATCCCCGTAACGAGAGGTTTGTTTTCTTCCCTCTCCAGGCTCCCGGGATTGGTGTTCCAGCCGCGCCGGGAGGATGCACAGGAGGTTTGTTCCCCTCACACTCCCGAGGCCGGGCAGGGCGAGAGCGGCCCCCGGCGCTGGAGGATCCTCGGCCCGTGCGTAGGGGTGGGGAGGGACAAACCCCGGGGCTGTGGGCAGGGAGCGGCCCCAGTCCCATCGCTGCCACGCTGAGGAATGTTGGGTTCATAGGAAAAATATCACCAGCCCCAAAGGGGGCAGGAGGTGGAACTGGAGTTTAAAAAACAACCGGGCCAACTTCAACGGGTTTCAAAGGTGAGAACTGGCAGCAAACACTGGAAAGCTAGAGGGCTTTTTTTAAAAAAGTCTATGGAAATTTGCAGGGCCTTAGCAATAACAAGAACAAAAATGTGTGCTGGACTCCAAAACTAATGTGGGTTTTGCTATAAAGAGGTGGGATTTTTTTCCCAGATAAATGGAGAACCTGCTTGAGCTTTCTGCATCAGGTCTGTGTAGCTTTAGTCTGGCTGAAGCAAAACCAAAATCAGAGTGTGTGTGAGATGCAAGACAACAGAGTGTGTTTGCATTGGGGGAAGAGCTGGATCCTCCAGGGAAAATGGCATCAGCCCTTGAATACGGGTGTGACTCCAACAGTTGCTGTGCCAGAGGGTGCTGGGGAGGAATTGTTCACCCTCTCCCTGTAATACTGATTAGTAACTGCTGGAGCACAGTAAAATCCTGATAGAGTGATCAAAGCATGCTTGAATTGCAAAGCAGCGATTCTCTCATCACCTCTGCCTGTGAAATGCAGAATTCCCAATCCCACACTTAAACCATTCTGCTGAAATCAGTGGAATTCCTCACCTGGAATACCAATGGTGGTGTGAAAACACCTGGCAGTGAGAGCCAAGGGCTCCTTGCTCGTGCAGCTCCCTTCCTTTTCCAAACCCACCCTTGCACGGGCAGAATCCATTAATATTTTTAGCGAGTTTTTGTTGTGCTTTCCTAGCAACAGCCAATTCCTTAATGATTAATCCCCAACCTGTGGCAGATCTGCAAATTTGGGGATGCACGCTGAAGTCATCTGTGCTGCCCAACGTCAGCATTGCATAATCTGTTGACTGTCCCGTTTTTATGTAATGTATGTTTGGAGTTTGTTTTAAAATGTACAAATGGTTTGGGTTTTTTTTTTTTTTCCCTGCGTGCTGCTCCTCCGAAATTCCACGTTTGCCTCTCCATTGCCCTCTGGAGTTGCAAACTTGTAAGGCAGCGTTTCCATGGCTGGGTGCAGCCGAGTGTTTTGTGTTTTTCTCTTAAAAACAGCCTCTGGAACATCTCAGCACCTTCTCTTTGCCAGGTGAGTTGTTTAGAGTGTTGAAAAAAACCCCAATTTCTGGAGTTTCCGCTTCCTCCTGGTGGAAACGTGGAAGCTGCTCGTGCTGCTGGAGTGCATCCACATCATAAATGGACTTTTATTGGAAACTTAGTAACACATTAACTTTGGCAGCCTAAAACCGTGGTGCTTTTTTAAAGTCTTTTGGGAACTTGATGTATCCAATCCCTCAGGCAACCTGGGGGTTGTGGAAATAATTTTGTGATGTTTTCAGGAATGCCTGGTCTTAGGAAAGAAAAAAACCAAGAGGGGGTAAAGTTGTAGAAAAACACAACAAAGTGGGGGGTCATGGAGAAGTAGTTCCATGATCTTTTCAGTTTTTAAGGAAGAAAAAAAAAAAAGGGGGGGGAGTAAATCCAGGTTGATGGAAGCTTGTAATTTAACTGATTAGTGGGATTGTGCATTTCAAATGTTTTTATGTGGATTTGGTGACCTGAAAAAGCCGACTCGAGGCCCCTCTTGGCCTGGTGCAGCTGCAGCCCCTGTGAGCACAGCTGGCTCTGGAGCTGCTCCCCTCGCAGGGCACGGCGGGGATCAGCCCTGCTGCCTCTGGAGACACACGTGCCAAACTCCAGGGGAGCCCGGGGAAGCTGTGGGATGGGCTGGAAAATCCCAGATCCCGGAAAACCGGGCAGCAGGAGCCTGGCGGGCTCGGGGCACGGTGCCCGTGGTGATCCCGCTGTCCCAGGGTGGCTCCAGCAGCTCTCCTGGCTGCCTGCCACTGTCCCCGCTGCTCCCTGCCAGCAGCGCAGCAGCGGGAGCCAAGTGCCGCTGCCTGCCGGGGTCTGAGGGCAGGGAGGGCTGCCCCCGTGCAGGAGGGTTGGGTACTCTCTCTCCATTAGAGCCCGCGTGGGTGGATGTGCCCAGAAGAAGCTGCTGCTTAAAACCGCTGGGAGCTGCGCTGCAGAAGCCGCCGCGGTCATTAAGATAACGCTAATTATGTCGGTAATTTCCTGGAGTGAGCCTCAGCTGCAAAGCCACTTGTGTTAAAGCTCCTGAGGCTTTCACCTGCGGGGTGGCGCGGGGTTTTGGGGACACGGAGGGACGAGGACACTGAGGACTCGGCACGAAGGGGCCAATGACTGCCAGGCTGCCCTGGCTCAGTTATCACAGTGCTGATGCTGTCTCTTGTAAAGGTACAGTACTGTGATAACTGAAGGATGGCAGCCATCTGAGCTTCACAGGGCCACCACAGCCACCACGCGCGGCACCCTGCTCCTCTGGAGCGTGCTCCTTTTACCTGGAACCCTTGGTGTAAAAGGAACAATCATTTCAATAAAATGTTACACACTTTGCCTCGTTATTGGCTGTTTCATCTTGGGAAGGCTTCCAGAAGTGCTGTGCTTTGGAGAATGTTCAGAGCTGGTTCCCAAAGCGGGGTCCTGTGCAGACTGATGGATATTAAATAACAGAGAGGCCCCTCAGTGGGGGACACTTGGTAACAGAACAAATTATTATTTAGCAACAAAGAAAATGAAGCCCTTTAAAGATACTTTAAATTTTTTTTTGTTAAGGATACCCCAGTCTTGGTTGGCTACTGTAACTCAGAGGTCTCTACGTGGAAATGGTTCTTCCAGGCATTGAGTTAGTGGTGGAGTCGGGGACAGTCCCTTGCAGGATTTCCTCGGGGCTTCTCTGCTCTGTGAGTGGGAGGCTGAATTTCCTGGGTCATTTTTACGGGGATGTCATCAGAATCGCTGGAAAGGAGGCGGTTTTCAGGAAGCCGGTGCTGATTTTTGTGCCGTGAGTTCACTCTGCAGTGCTGGGACACGACAGCAGAGGGGCCCCGCGGGCCGGCTCGTGGTGAGAGTGAAATCCCAAGATTTTTGCGCAAAGTAACCGGAACCCCGCAGAAATGTCCGTGCAGCGCCTGTTTCCCAGATTCCCGCCCTTCCCCGAGGAGCTGGTGGCGTTCAGGCTGCCGAGGCTGATGCAGCACTTTCCAGAGGTCACTGTTTACTCCCCGGCCTCGTTCAGCGTGGTCATTGACCCAGGGGTGTTTAGAAATTCTTCTTTCTGGGCTGGATAATTCATGTCCAGCGGGGCTTTGCCCTGTGCTTCCCTGCTGCTCGGGGGAGAGGACAGGGATTAGCCCGAGAGGGTAAGAAGATGGTTTTTCATTTCCCTGCTGCTCACTGGAAGTTTTTGGGGCCAGCCTGGCGGGGTCAGGGCTGTGCAGCCGTGATGGAACATTTTGTCAGCCTGCGTCACTTAAATTGGGGAAATTATTACTGGTGCCGTGACAGAGGCTCGAGGCTGGCTCTGGAGGAGGGATCTGCCTCACCAGAAACTGCAAACAATAAAAAAAAAAGACATCCTGCTACCAAGAGCATAAATTCTGTGCGGAGTCAACCCTCAGCCTCCTCTTTCCGAAGGCTACAGGCACCTCTTGATCAGGCAGGAATGTGCTCATCCCAGAAAGGAGCAGTGGTCATCTCTGTATTTGCTGACCCACAGGAAAACTGCTGTGCTCCTTCCTGTGCCACACTCCCATTCCAGGATGGATGGAGAGAGGAGGAGCTCTGGGATCCTCAGAGCATTTGAAAGCTGCCCAGGGCTCTCTTTTTACCTGTTTTGGGGTCCAGCAGGTGCTCAGGGAATGTGCATCCCCTTTCCTGGCAGAAAGGCAGGGGCATCCAGCCAGGTGCTGCCCCCTGGACAGCTGCAGTGCTCCCTGATGGAAACAGCGTGCTGACTCCTTGGAGAAACCATCAGGTTCTTTCCCTGCCCAAGATCAGTGCCCAGAGGCAGACCCGAGGTTTGTTACGGGTCACATCCAAGGATTGCAGTTCTCACCTGCCAGGCCGTGGCTCAGGTTTGAGGTTAGGGACCAACCCGTGCTGTTTTTAGGGATGTGCAGCAGAGCTGGGACCCTCATGTGGGGCCACTGAACAGGGCACAGAGCCCGCCCCGGTGACTTGTGCCTCTCATTTCCTGTCACAACAAGCACAGCCTCGAGCTCTGGCACGGGACAGGAACTGTAGCACTGCCTGTGCCTCGGAACAGTCAGATTTACTGGAATTTATCTCCCTCTCTAGCACAGTGGGACGAGAGTCCGTCTCTTTTTCCTGTGGCTTCCTCCTGATATGGGAATGGGACAGACTGGGGGGTTTGCTGTCCAAATGTTGCTGCACGTGAACAATGCGACTCTGAGAGTTTGCCAGTGGAGCATTTCCTCCCAGCAGCGTGTTAAAGCAAGACATAAACAACCTGCATCCAGTGACACAGCCTCAGAAACAAGATCCGTCCTCTCTCTGGTAAAGCAGTCTGTCATTTCTGGGATTGCTCCCAAGGCAAGGCAGTTTCTCCTGCCGTGTCTCAGCTGCCGTTCCAGATGGGTCTGTTCTTACCCAGCAGTTCTCAGGCCCTCGCATCAGGAAAGTCCCTTTTCCCGTCTGGGCCCTGCCTTCCCGCCCACGTTCCGCGTGAGGAGAGGAGCAGTTCTGCCCCTGCGCTGCTCCCGGGGCTGCCAGGCTGCCACAGCCGCGCTGCTCCTGGCTCCCAGCCCCAGCTCAGCCTTTTAAGGGTGGCAGCTGCTGCTCGGAGCAGCCTGGCCCCTCTGACAGCAGCAGGATTAAAGGCAGACGTTGTCTGCGGGCCTTGAAACCAGGTGAAGATGGTGCCTCTCCCCAAAGTGCCTCTTTTTTCCCCCAAATGTACCTTCTGTAAATATTGGACTAAAATGAGAAGAATCCTTCCCAACAGAGCTTCAAGCACTCAACTGTTTCAAAGTCCAGCAGTGCCCCATATGAGTCAGACTGCTTTAATTGCTGCTCATTCAGATCTTCTCCAGCTTAGTGCGGACACTTGAACTTGAACTGTCACCCAGACCTTTGTGAGTAAACCTCTTTATAAACCAAGCTGCCTACTTGCAATGTCGCCATGCAAATATTAGATGTACCAGAAAGCAGCTGGGGTTTATGTCTGATTCCTCAGCGTGAACCTGGAGATATTGGACGGTGTGCAATGAGCTCTGTACTGTCCTGTTTTTCCCTGGAACTGGGAAAAGCAGTGCCCAGGAGCAGTGTGTGAACAGAGGGTGGTGACATGATCCCTTCTCCTTTCTCCATAAGATATTTCTGCCTGTATCTCACATGTTAGAAACAGCTGCTTGCTGAGTTGTCGGATTATATGTAAAGCGTGCATTTTGCCATTAGCTTGATTCACCAAGGGAAACTGAGACTATTTGGTGGCTGATCAGGGACAAAAGTACCCAGCAGGAGCTGAGTGTTCCAGTGTGGTGCAGTATCAAAGTTACTGCTGTAATTTCTGTATTTGGGCAGATGAGAAAGCCAAGATTGCACAATTTGGTACATAACTTGCTTTTGATAACATTTCACAGGAGCAGGAGAGGTGCACAGACCCGTGTGTGGATTAATAGATATTCTTATACAAGGTCTTTAATTGATGTTGGGCAAATGTTGTAATTTTTCTGGGAGTGGTGGAACCAGAGGAAAGACCCCTCTCCTCCAAAGGGCTTTAGCTCCCAGCTGTGCTTCAGTTCATAGGTGAAATTAGAATTCAAATCTCAAGTTCCCCTTTGACTTCAAGAGGCTGAGAGCTGCACTTTGGGTTTTGTGATCTACAGGGATGTGCATCTGCCACTGGAAAAAGCCTCTTTCAACCAGAGCAGAAAATGGAGAAAAAGATGAGGCTGCTCAAGTTTTTCCTTGGATCTTCTTAAGTCAGGCACTGCAGCCTCACGCATAGCTCAGGACACAGCAGTCCCCAGGTCTGCACCATTCAGGATCACCTTAAATTAAGGCAAATTTGCTCAGATTTGGTGCTGGACAGCACCAGGGGAGCCCAGAGCTGGAGCCTGTGGGGCAGGAGGGGTGGAGAGGGCAGGGGTTGCCAGTGCTTCCTCTGCCACCTCCTCTCCACGGTGAATGTCAGAGCTGTATCTGCTGCCCTCCCTTTGAATGAACCCCAGGAGCAGGCAGAGCACACTGAGTCACTCAGGAGAGACGTGTGTTTAAACACTTGCACAAGCCTCAGATTCCTCCTGCCTAAGAGTAAAGGCAGAGAGGAAAGGATTCCTGGCTGAGGTGTTGGTGGAGGACAGCGGAGCTGTGCACCCCTCCATGGGTCTCATCCCTGCTGCTGGGACCAGCCTGGGGCTGAGGGGAGTTCAAGGCCATGAGTTGAGGGCTGCACACACAAGGGCAGCACCAGCACAGGCAGGTTTGGTCTGGTGGTGGCAAAGAGCCCTGGAGAAAGAGCTGCTAGAGGAGCAGGGGAGGTCAGTGAGCATCAGTGCTTTGATTGGTACAGGGAGAGCTTTCTCCACAATGGGAGTCTCACCTCCTGCTTTTTTTAAATAAAGGCAGCGTGACTTTAGGAAAACACAGAAAAAGGTGTCGGTGTTTGAGCAGAAGTGATTCTTCCAGAGGGAGGTGGATGAATGAGGAAGAGTCAATCCCTCTCCCATGGAAGCACAGGCTGTGCTGGATGAGATGGACACAAATCACAGAGACAACGTGAGGAGCTCCACGAGGATATTCCTGATTTTCTGTGTTCCATTTGTGAGCAGTTTCCTCAAACCCGTGTGCTCACATTCCCAGAGTGATCAAAAGTCACGTGGTAGCTTGAGCAAAATCTCCTCCCTGTGCGGAACATCCACATCTCCAGCATCCAAAGCCTTGCTGCATCCTCCTTTGAAACGTATCCAGGGACTCTGGAAATGAAAATTTCCTGAGGTTTGTTGCTAATGAAGCCTAATTCATTTTGGATGTAAATGTGCCAAGCATCTTCAGTTGTGTTTGCAGCCCCACTAAAGGAAAACTCATGGCAGTTTTATCTGAAAATTGTTAGAGCAACAGGGTCTGTTTTGTTCCTTCTTAGACTTCTTCACCTCTTGAACTCAGCTAAGTTAAAGGAAATGTCACAGCTTTTTAAAACTGCCTGAAATATAAGAGGAAATAAGGATAACAGAGAGATGAGAGAAGATTCCTCTGCTGCTCCTCACCTCCATGGATTTTATGGACTGGAATGGTAACATCAGCTATTTCCTCCAGATTTTGTGTTGCAGTCTGGATGCTCTCAGTAGGTTTGAAACCCATATTCAAGAGCACTGTGACAATTCTTCTCTTAATGTGGACTGTGCCATTTAAAGGTGACCCAGGGTGACAGAGACCAGCAGGAAAATCACATTTCTCTGTCTCAAGGATCCCTGACACTTTCTTCTTTCCCTTCCCACAGCAGCCACCTGGTCCTGCTGACTCCATTCAACCAGCACAGCAGGACTGGGGCACTCAGCTCATCCTTAATGGGAAAAAACTCCACTTTCCTCCAGATCTGGAGGTTGTTGGCCATCCTGCCTGGATTTCTGAACTCTCTGTGCCATTATGAGCAACACCTTTCCTGGAAACACAACCTTAATTCCCAATCTCTTCGTGACAGAGGGAGGGGGGATATGGTAAACCCCACCTCAAAATGCTGCTTTACAACCCAGAGTGAGGAATTGTAATTTCCAAAAGTGCACATGAGGAAAACAGCAGCTGAGTGAGCTTTGAAATTTGTCCAAGCATTGAAGATTTTAGAAATGCTACGTGCTCTGTGTCACGTGTGTCCCCTGAATGGGACAGGGACCCTGGACAGTGCTGGCACGACCTGAGGAATGTCCCAGACATGTACACAAGCTCTGGGGTGTGTGGACAGAGAGAGAGACGTGATCAATATTGTTTCATTTTGGTGACAGACATGGCATTTCCCATCCAAAAATATTTAATTCTTGCTCTGGTTGAGGTCCCTGCTCTGCTTTGTGCCTCCCCACCAGCACACTCCAGTTCCAGTAAGCGCTAAACTTGCCCTTACAAAACCCAGCTGTTGCACATACAGCTTTTTCTAGGATATATATATATCTCCCAGAAAAAAATACCCATATATATCCATAAATATCCGTGGATGGGGAGTGTCTGAGAGCAGGGCATTGTCTAGCTGCAGTGGTGTGGCTGGCAGGCAGCCAGGCAGCAAGTGAGTACCTGTGAGCTGTGCCAGCAGCAAGCTCATCCTTCTGGAAAGGGCTGTGCTGGGAAGTGGGGGAGCTCAAGAAAATGCGTTTGAGCTTCTGGGCAGTATTGATTTGTCTTGATGTATTTATTCATCTGCTTGAAGCACAAGAAAAACGTGCTGGTCCGAGTTCAGGGGAGGGGGGTTTGGAGCTGGCCACCATCGCCGTCTTCTTCCTTTGCAGCTGCTCTAGAGCTCTACACAAACCCAGTTTCTGCTTCCCAGCAAGGTAACAGAAAGGATGTTTTTCAGCAGAGAAATCTGGGGGGAAAATGAAAATAAAGCTGTTGGTTCAGTGTGAGAACAATGAAGAACCAGAAAGATGGCAACGGGAAAAAGCAGTGCAGGCAAGCAGCAACATGAAGGCGCCTGGCACAGGGCTGAGACACGGCAGCAGCATCCTCACACTCGCCAGCTTGGAGCAACGTGAGTGAACTCCATCCCCCCGGCCAGGAAAGTCGGGAATTGAGCTCCTGTTCACCTCCCACACACGGCTCTGCCACTGGCTCCAGCCGTGCCCAGGAAATCCCCCTCAGCCCGGCCGGGGCACCCTCGGAACCAGCGCCGCGCTGGGTGCACAAAATCTTCTTTTTGCCAAGTATCCTCGGACTACCGACATGAAGTAGCTCTCCTTCCCCAAAACGAGATTATTAGCTTAAAAAAAAAACCAAAAAAGGCTTGAGCACCATGTTTAGAAGTAGTTAATTACTCGGAAGCAATTCACACCTTCCCCGTGGCTCAAAATAAATTCTGTCACTTGCTTTTCCAAGCAGAGCCCTCTGCAAACGGTGTCAGCAGCGGGGGTTTCACGCATGTTCCGTGAGCACAGGAAGCTGAAGATAAATTCAGCTAAAAACAGATCAGATGTGAAGAGCTTGTGCTCTTGGGTGTGTATTTATGCAGCTCCCACCAGCAGCCGGGAGCTCTGCGGTGGGGATGGGGTGCAGGGTACCCCCAACACCCAGCTGAAGGAGGCTTTGGAGCACCCAGGATTTACTTGGGTGACCAAAACTCTGCATCCTGGCTGCTCCCCATGCTCCAGCACGGAGAGAACCAAAAATGGAATTCATAAGATTATTTCTGATTTCAAAGCGCTCTGCAGAAGCGTGCGAGGGCACTGAGTTGCTCTCAGAGTGCTTTCAAATCCCGCTGCAGGTTAAGGAATTTTACATCTCCTTTTACTCACCCCCAGTGCTGCTGGCTTCATTGCATCCTCCTGAATTTTGCTGATACGAGTGAGGAGAAGCAGGCCCCAGAGTCACTGCCAGGAACAAATCAATGACAAACTGGAACCACTTAGAGAGTGTTAAATCACCCTTATATAAAAGTCCTGTCAATCCCAAGCTGATGTCACCAGTGATTTAAAGCACTTTACAGTATGCCCCTTGCTGTACCTTGAAATACAATGAATAAAAAAAGCTTTTAGAACATTTACACTGTTTAGAGTGAAAATATCACCATTTCAGAGGGAAAGGTGAAGCTTGAAATCAAACTGCAGAGTGGACAAGAAAGGGATAATCTGTGCATTCATCCCTACCCCTTCTTTAAAGAAGGCTACAAGAGGAAATTTGTTGGAATTTAGTTGGATTTTTGAACCACAAATACCAACAGAGTCAGATTTTGTCTTCTGTGGGGTTTTTTTTGTTTTTTTGTTTGTTTTTTAATGGAGAATATCAGTGCATCCTGGAACTTGGAAAATAAAGGAGAATGTAAGATACAAAATAATTCTTCAGATGTGTCACTGCACCCTGGTACAGTACTTAAAAGGGAAAAAAAATTATTTTTATTTATTTACCTTTCTGCAGCTCTTTGCAAGCCTCTTCACTTTCTAAGCAAGAAACAAAGTCAGCCACAAATACAGATGATTAATTCCTTAGAGAAAACGACTTTAAGAGCTTTAATACAAAATTACATCCTTCCCATAGGCTGGAATGTTGTGGTAAACACAGACAATTCTGGGCATAGGTTGGAAATCTCCCCCTGTTATTAACATAGTTCTTGGAGGAATTTTTAGAAGCATATTGATTTCATCCCAGTTTCTGTCACAGAACAACCAGGAGAAATCAGCAGTGTCCCAAAATCAAGGAAAAGAAGGCAAAAGCTCACGTATCAGACAGGACTGGCAGACTGAACACACAATTTCAGTGAAATCTGAGTTCCAGAGCAGCTCAGCCCCTGGATTTTTTTAAGTGAAGCGTGTGAGAATTTAATTCTGGCTAGAAGATGTGGCCTTTGGGAGCCTGGGTCATTCCTGGCCGTGGTCCTGGGCTCTGGGCATGGATTTAGATGGAGGAGAGGTAAAGCTGCTCTGCTCCACGAGCAGCCCCAGGCTAAGCCCCTTATGCAATCCTTGGTCACAACCTCGGCTGGGCAGCTCCAGGATTTAAGGACCTTTCCAGCCTCAGTTGCTGTGCTGAGAAACAAGTCCTGCCTGTAAGGCACAAATACTGCAGCTCTGGTGTGGTTTTCAGCATGAAAACTCACCAAGAAAATGGATTTTATGCTTATCAAGGCAAAGCCATGGAAAGGGCTGGTGAGAAGGAGAGAGAGTTGTTGGAAGCAGCACCTGCAGGTAAAATGTGGGGAAAGGGAACAAGGAGAGGTCAGGCCTGGTACATCCAGACGTGTCGTAGATGTTAGGGAAGAATCCTTCCCTGGGAGGGTGGGCAGCCCTGGCACAGGGTGCCCAGAGCAGCTGGGGCTGCCCCTGGATCCCTGGCAGTGCCCAAGGCCAGGCTGGAGCACCCTGGGATAGCAGAAAGTGTCAAGGTGTGAAATTAAATGATTTTTAATGTCCCTTCTGATCCAGATCCTTCTGTGATTCCATGATTTGCACTGTTCAACCTCTCTTCTCCCAGCCTCAGGCTCTCATCTAATTTTGAGATTACCAAAGTGATGGAAACGGGGTGAGGCTCCAGTGTTCTCCCACAGTGCATGGTTAATCCAGACCCACTGGCCATGAGGAAAAAGGTTAACTAAAAGGAAAAGGAAAAATCGTCCAGCTGACACCCTGCTGCTTCCCTGAGAGCTGTGGAAACAGGCGGGGAGGGCTGGCTTGATTCCTCTTGGAAGAGGGGAAAAATGGAATCAATGATTATTTCTTTAGTTTGTTTTACAAGCACCTGGACATGTGCACTGCCGGGCCATCAGCACCTGACTCCCAGCTGCTCCCAGCTCGATTTCCTGGAGAAAAAGGGTCAAAACTTGGGATTGCTGAGGCACAGGGCAGATGAGCTGGGGCAGAGAAGCTCCGGTGGTGTGTAAACACTTCAGAACAGCGAGGGGCCTTTCACACCTGCTGCTGCGAGAAAACCGTGGTAAAATGGTGTCAGTGTGCTTAGTCTGAGTTACACACAGGGGAAACTTTTGGCAGAATGGGTTTTTTAGCGACCTGTTCATCTTTTAGGACGATTCCCCCAAAAGGCAGCAGCAGATTTACTCTTCTGTCAGAAGAAAATGCCAGAAACGTGTGGTGCGTGGGAAGCAGGGGCGAGTGATTTCATTGAACTGAATAATCTTCTTACTCGTTTTACTTCCACTTGTGCTGTTTCCTGTGACTTTGACAAGAGTTTGAAACCGCAGTGAAGAAACTGGTTTGTTTTCTGTGCAGAGGGAGGACTGTGAGCGTCTCCTCATCTCAGCGCGTTGTTTACACTGGCGTGAGGGTGGAGATGAGGTTGTGGGTTTGTAAAAGATGATCTGAACACACCTGACAGGAGCTTGTAGCCAGGTGGGGGTCGGCCTCTTGTGTAACCAGCAGTAGAACGAGAGGACACGATCCTAAACTGTGCCAGGGCTGCTTTAGGTTGGAGAGCAGCAGGAATTTCTGCATGGAAAGGGTCAGGCCTTGGCAGGGGCTGCCCAGGGAGGTTTGGGGTGTCCAAGGAGGTGGCACTCAGAGCTCTGGGCTCCGTGACTGGTTGCAATCGATGGTCTTGGAGGGCTTCTGCAAGCTCCATGATTCTGTGATTCCATAATTCTCTAGCTCACACCGCACCATGGCAAACTCTGGGCATCTGCGGAGGTGACGGCCGCAGCCCGGCACTGGGGTGGGGAAGAACCCGCAGCTCCGGCGGTGTCCGAGCGGTGCCAGAGGTGGCCGCAGACTCCTGGCTTGGCTCGGTTCGGTTCGGTTCGGTTTGGTTCGGTTCGGCTCGGTTCGGTTCGGTTCGGGAGGGGCCGCTCCCGCCCCGCCGCCCCCGGCCCGCGCGGCGCCTCAGCCGGGCCCCGGCGCCTCCCCGGGGCGGGCCGGCCCCGCGCATGCGCCGCTGCGGCCTGCGCCGCGCCGGGACCGCCGCCCTCAGCTGTGCGCCCGGAGTGCCGCTCCCGGCCCGGGCTGCAGCGCGTCCGCACCGCCGGCCCCGCCGGGCTGCAGCGCCCGCACCGCCCGGCCAGCGCCCGGCCAGCGCCCCGGGCCGCCCCCGGAGTGCTCCGCACCCGGCCCGGGCTGCAGCGTCCGCACCGCCGGCCCGGCCCGGCCAGCCGGCAGCCAGCGCCCCGGGCCGCCCCGCGGGGCCGCGCCGCTCCGCCGGGCGCCACGGCAGCGGTGAGTGGGGCCGACCGGGGGAGCGGGGAGGGAGGGCGGGCGGGCGGCGGGCGCCTTTCCCGGGGAGGCTCCGCGGGGGCGGCGTGGGGCTCTCCCGGACGCGTCCCGGGCTCAGCGCGGCGGCCGCGCCCGGGGTGCGGGGCGGCTGCGGAACCTCCGCGTTCCCTGTGTCAGAGAGGCTGCGGAACCTCCGCGTTCCCTGTGTCAGAGAGGCTGCGGATAGAGGTGCCCCTAAGCCGGAGGTTGCGGGGCTGGGCAGCGCTGTCAGAGCCGCGTTTCGGCCCCGGCTCGGCGGCAGGAGGAATGAACCAGCAATGAACCAGCTCCGGTTCTCCGCCGGTGGGTTTGGAGGGCTTAGAAACGCCCCGGAGGCCGTGGGTGAGCGCAGCCCCCCGTGAGCGCTCTGTGCGGGGGTCCCGCTGCCTTCCAGCCCGGGCCTGGGCCCGCTGACGGTGCCCGCCTGTCCCTCTGGCAGCTGCTCCTCTGCGACATAAGGACACTTGGGGACATCTTTCACTCCCCCGTGCCCTCTCCCCCACGGGAAAAGCCATGCCGGGTCACCTGTGGCTGGGTGCCCATCACCCCAAAGCACACGCAGGGATGCAGGGCAAGGTGTGCCCACTATACACCTCCTGCAGATGCTTAAAACAGAATTCTGCTCTGTGTGTGAGAGAAAAAATAATTGCTGTGTTGGATAATGGCAGGGAGTCGGAACCAGATTGATCTCCAAGGTCGCTTCCAAACCAATCTATGGTTCTATAAGCGTGTTGAATTGAGATTTTTAAAATCCATGGATAAGGAGAACCAGGACTGAAGCACATCAAGCCTGCTGCTAATAATGTAGATTGAGGGTAGAAAGAGCACTCAGCAGTGGCTCAGTGGCCGGAGAGGATGGATCCAGCTCTGTTTGAACAGGCACTGACCCTGTGCTTAGGAGGATGCAGTGTCTGTTCTGAGGGATTAACCATGGGAAATCATATTTTCAGGCAGTCTAGAGTGCCAAGTGCAGTGCAAGAAAATGTTTGGTTTATTTTTTTGGTGCTTTTTTAATTGGGGGAGGCAGATGGAAATAATTCCAAGCCGTGTCAGTGTCTAAACTAAACTCCACTGAGCCCAGCTTTGCTTGGGGAAGGTTCCCTGCAGTTTATTTCCGAGCGGAGTGGATGTACTTTGGTACTGCGCTATTCGGGTGCTGGAGCTCGGTGTTAAGTTCAGTTTTGCCCTTATAAGGGGCCTGGGAGGCATTTCCTCCTGGCACTTGTTTTTAAAACGCTCAGGAAGTTGCACCTTGATCTGGCTCTGTGCTGGGTGACACCGGGACAGGTGCTTTGAAGTGCAGGGCCAGCTCAGGACCTGCTGCTCGGGCTGAGCCGACAAAGACAAACCCGTCAGGCTTGAGATGGTAGAAGTTTGTCGTGGTAGGCAGATGTTACAAATATTTTTGTCAGTACATTTTTAGTGATTCAGTTGTTAAATATGTTACTTGTCCAAGTGTCACAGTATCTGTAAGCTGTCCCACAGCCCGGTGGCACAGTGTGTCTCTGGCCTTTGGGAAAGGTGATGTGAAAAGCTTGTAAAAAGCCACGGTGAGTGGGTTTAACCTTGCACAAGAATATAAACACGAAACAGGAACCGTGTTAAAGTCTATGAACTCCTGGAAGGTTGTGCACTGCGTAGTTGGTTCAGAATTAATGGCAAAGTGGCCCTTTTTTGAGAGGTAGCTTCTGTAAGTGTTGATCTGTTTCTGTATGCTCAAATTGTCTGTTCAATGATTTCAGTTAAAAAACAATCAGGAATATTTAATGGAAAAGCTTTGAAAAACAAGTCTATCAGCTGCAAAGCAAAAAGGTGAAGTGCACCTGAACAGTCACTCAGGGGGTAAAATCAATGTTCCTTTTAAACTCATTTTTCCCTTGGTCAAACCAAGTCTGCAATTTCAAATTAGTTTAATTCTTTGCCTTACCTCTTCGGGGCTGGAGGGAAGGCAGAGTTCTTATAAGTTGTATAAATTCAGGAAGTTTAGAGTGACATTTTTGTAGTGGTTTAGTCTTGCAAATAAAGACAAAATTCAGAGAAATCAGCTTCCTTTTTTGTGTGGAGGGGAAAAATCTGTTTTCACGGGTAGCATCCTGACAGCTTCACCTCTTGTGCCTCCCCCTGCTCCCTGAATTTGGAGGTAAAACACCTTTTTCTTCAAGAGAACTGGCCTCAGGTTCCTCGGCTCCTTCTGGTGCCTGATCTGGCATGAGGAAGAGGCTCAAAATGAGGAAGGGAGTTCAAAACCCAGCAGCCAGCTGGATAATCCTTGTGTTGGGTGCAGAGAAAGAGCTGCTCTGATTCCATAAAGAGGAAGGTGTTTGCATTGTGGACCCGCCAAAGCTTTCACACATAACAGCAAACCCTCAGGACTGGTTTTATCGAGGTTGTTGTGAGAATTTCTGACCCAGAAAGGAGCTTGAGAAGCCAGATCATGGAGGCAACACCGAGCTGGGGCTCTGCTCCTGATTTGTCTTGTGTCCAACAGCAATTAAAAATGATAAAGTGTTTTCTTCTGGGTGAAAAACTGGCAATATTCACGTTGTTCTTTTTCACTAACAGTCTGCAATTCAGGCATTATTCCTGTAAACACACTCAGAGTTGCTCCAGATCTTTTGAAGCACTTAAAATGCCATTAGGTTTCAGGTAGTGGTGGTGGCAAACACCTGCTAAATTGATAGAAAATGGCTTTTACAGTTCAAGCACACCATTCAGGCAGCTGATGCTGAGAGCCTGCCTGCAGTGGAGCTTTTCATTTGCTGGCAGGGTGAGACAGAAATGCTTGAACCTCAAGAAGGAAAGTGGAGCCTTAAAAAAAATCAGCATTTTGGGGTTTTGGCAGCTCAATTGCCACTTCCATCTCTTGCTGTCGCTTCTGTGCAGGACGTGAAGTGACAGATGAAGGGAGTTGTTCTCTCACTTGATTTCTTTAGCAGCACTTTGGGGCTCCCATCCAGGATGTGTTTTACAGACCTTCCAAAAAACTGAAGCACTGCTGAAAACTGCTGGAAGAAGAAGTTGTGATGGCTTTCTTGAGCGAAATGGCTGCAGCTTCTCTCGACTGAAAGTGGAGAGGAGGAAGTTCAGTTTAGTGGTTTTAATGTCCTGGCCTGTTGCACACAGGTGGATTTTTAAGGAACATGCCCTGACCATTTTCTTCATGCTGAAGGGTTTTATAAAACTGCAAACAGTTTTTCTGGCTGGAGTAGTTCTTGATTTTTTCTTTTTTTTTTTTTTTTCCCTTGAACTGGTTATATAAATGTAACGTAAGTTGCATAACTGACAGAAAATTGAGCTACAGGAAACTGGGAGAAAAATGGAAAAGTAAAGTCTGGAGCAGTTACTCTGCATATCAATAATGCCTTTTACACAGTGTGGGAGGTTTGATAACAGTGGTATTAATGTGGCTCTCTGCATGTGATGTGATTATGATTATGCCTTGAAACTGCTGGCACACAGAATTATTCTGTTTAACTTATTCTAGATTTCCTTCTCTCCACACTACGATGTAAAAGGTAATCTGGGAAGTAAAGGAAAAGAACTGAAGTGAAGGGAAAAGCAGAGGATTTATACATTATCCTGAACTGTGGGGAAAGGTAGTGCTGAATGCCTGGGGGGAAAAAAACGAGTTTTTATATGAGGAGGAACCAACCTGCAGAGTAAGGTGGAAATAAGCAGAAAGTAGAAAAATTGTTAAATTAAAGTGGTTTGGTGTTGCTGTTGGTCCTGTTTGGATCTGACTGCAATTTTCTGGAAATACCAAGAAGGAGCCTTCACGAGGAGCCTTTGGGAAACTGGGCTGTCATAAATCCATTTATCCAGTAGCTTTGCTTTATGCTGGATTTCACTGTTGCTGCTTTGGAGCAGGTCTGCTGCATCAGGGAGGCTCTGCTAATAAAGGGAATTAACCCAGTGTTTAACACAGTATTCTCTGAATTTTGAAGCCTGTGGGATTTACTGTGAGTCAAGAGTTTGGCCCCAGTTCCCAAAGGCATAATTCCCTTTGTACACAAAATTTGACAACTACAATTCCTCCTTCCAGGAGAAAACTCCTAAAGGCAATTTGCACATTCCTCCCTTGTTTATAGAATGGATCTGAGAGGGGCTTTGGCTTGTTAAAGCCCCAGAATATGAATATAGTTCAAATTTTTAGCAATTTTGGACTCCAAGTACTGTTTAGACAGTTCCCTGAGTGTTTCCTGTCTCTTCCAGCTATTCCAAGACTCAGTGGAATCTGTCTTGCTCATCATGGGGCCCAGCTGGAGTTCAGCAGGATATTGAAATATTAAATTGCATTAGTGATACTCTTAATAATACCCCTTCAGTGTGATGCATATTCTCTTAAAATGAGTTTATTGGTCTTCCACTTCAGATCTTTGGAACCACTTCATTTTCCTGGCTGCAAGCTGAGCTAATATTGACTGATGTCATTTGGAACAGGAAAAAAAATCCTTGTTCAGCTTAGGAAATCTGGGAAAAAACCCTTAACACCTTGTTTGTCAGGAAAAGGGCAGATCCAAACCTTCCACTTATTTTTTAGATAAGGAGAATGGAGCAGACAGCGCTCAGTCCTTGCCTGGGACAGCAGGGAGGGCAGGGAACACAATTTGTTTGTGTGTGGACTCAGATTTTCAGGAAATGGATTTGGCAGAGGTGACTTTTATGTTCATTTGGAGCCACCAGCAGCACGGAGAGATACATTAAACAAAACAAGCCTTGAAAACTTGGCACTTGTCTAAATAAAGGGCAGTCTAAATAACTTCCTGGTGCTGGCCATCCATAAATACCTGGCTCTGCTCTCTGGAGTTTATTAAAGTGTGATAACAAATGCAAAGCAAGTTTTGTTATTTGTGTGGCTTGTTCTGTTTGATGTTTTTTTCTTTCTTTTCATGAAGGTAAATTAGTTGTAGAGCACCAGAAAGGGAAGGGAGCATCAAGGGAAAAGTATTAAAGGTGCCACCGTAAGTGCCGCATTAGGCTCAGTCTTTTGTATTTAAATCTCTTTGGCATGGGTTGTTTTTTTGTCCCCAGGGTACCAAGCTCTCACCTCTTCTCCTGCATGGAGGGAAGGGGAGGCCACCCCGGGTGCTGAGGTTTTGACCCCGAGCTGGCATTTGCAGGTCACTTGGTGATTTTTGTGCGCTCAGCGTTTCGTGTTTACTGAGGGTGCACAAGAAATAACCTTTCACTTCCTGGACACTTCTGTATTTCGCTTTTCCTCAAAGTACACCAAAGCAGGCACCAATAATTTTGAAATTGCTGGGGCTGAGAGTTTAAAAGTTCATAAAGGACCAGAGGTGAGGGAGCCTGAGCTGTGTGTGTCACACCTTTGTGTCACCCTCGCCAGCTCTGTCACTCTGTGCTACAGGAATTACCCTCCCTCTGAAAAAAAAAAAGAATTAAAAATTCACTGTTTGCCTCTTTACTCTTTCCTGCTCTTGATTTATATTGCATTTATATTAATTTTCTTTTTCTCCTACCCTTCTTTCTTGTTCTTAATACTCAAGCTGAAGGAAGAGAAAGGTGCATTTGACTTCGGTAATGAACTTTGCTCTTTCCCGCTCTTGATTTGTACTGCATTTATTCTAAATAATATTTTTTTTTCTTCTGCCCTTCTTTCTTGTCCATAATACTCAAGCTGAAGGAAGAGAAATGTTCATTTGACTTTGATAATGAAGTATCAGCTGCAATTCCCAGACCTAGCACTTGTTACCTTCCAAGTGTTCCTGATGGAAAACTCTGTTTGGGCTCTGCAGGTTGTAAAGGGCACCAGGTGCTTCTGAAATGGGGTTAAAACCTTGTAACTTTTCTATTACAAACCTCAAGGCTTGGTTTAAATGTCTTTTATTTGACTTAGGTATTGTTTTGTGGAAGTCTCTTAATTATTCCAGGCCCTAAAGGAATAGTCAAGAGCTCCTCCAGGCTCTGGGCTGGTCAGACAAGGAACCCGTGCAACCCCTGATTTTTGGTAATTCATAACAATTCATTGCCAAGGAAGCTTGTGCTCATTGTCCTGAGGGGAACATCGAGGTTGTTTTATCATGATGCAGAACAAACCCCCATGGAAATGCAAATTGAGCTTTCCCAACTGGAATTCTCCCCTTGAAGCCTTTGTTTTTCCACGTGGAAAAAATCAACTTGCCTTGTTCTACACCAGCCATTGTTTTAGGAGGAATTCACGGCTTTGAACAACTTTCTTGTAGTTGTGGGGTTGATGAACAGCTTGGGTTTGATTTGGATGTCAAAGCCACACAGGGCAAGTGAAAGGACATTTAGGGATGGCTGGCTTAGAGCTGCATTTTTACCAAAGAGCAGCTATCTTCTGCCAAATTAAAAAAAAAAAAATCCTGTGGTTTTTAGAGTTCTTTCAGCTTCCTGCACACGTGACTGACAACCCAGCCAGGCCCCAGATATATAAGCAAGATACACCAGCAAACAGGCTGGGCTTAAAAAGATGCACCTTGTAAATCCTGAGTGCTCACCGAGGCTGATCAGATTAACCCGCTGTGTGATTAACTCCTCACCCTCTGTGGGATTCACGGCGTGTTTACCTCGCAATTAAAGAGTGTGCTAGCTCCAGGGTTCATCACAGCGCCTTCTTGGGAGTTTGCTGTTGAGTTAAGTGGAGAAAAAACCAGATTTTTCTTGGTTCGTGCTGTGTGTGGAGGCAGCAGAGCTGGGGGGTGTCCTTGAGGCTTCTCCTTGGCTCTGTGGGAATTTGGGAAAATCCTGTGTGAGGAACACCAGGCTGAGTTGAGGTGGAGAAATTTAGCTCCATCAGGCACAGAATTGTTCACAGAATTGTTCACAGAATTGTTCACAGAATTGTTCACAGAATTGTTCACAGAATTGTTCTCCCCACCCTTGCACCACAGCCTGGGCCTGGTGCTGTGTCTGCATCGTTCCCGTTCCTATAGGACTGCCCTCTGTCTTCTGTACTTGAAATATTAATTTTATTTGACCAAGGCAGGACCTGCCAGCCTATAAATCTGCATCCCCCTCTTGATGTGACCCCTCATTGATTTGGTTCCATGCTTTGCCTGATGAACAAACTCCTCAGGACTTGTTCAATCCTCTGTGTCCTTGTTACTTACCTGCTTGATGAAGTTTAATTAGCAGCTAAATTGCTGTGCTTGTTTGTGTGCACACTCTGCTGCCTCCCTTTTGGCCGCTGAGTTCTGTAAAAGCTCAGCTCTGCACACACAGATCGGTGCCTATCACTGAAATTATTACATAAAAACCTGGATTTCTCCAAGCTTTGTGGCAGGTCCAGCCTTTGAAATGCGGCCGAGATGCAAACCACTCTTCCTGATCATTTCGCTGATATTGCAAAAGTTTTTGTTAAAACCACAACTTTTTCCAGCCAAAACCAGGGAAAAGAAGATTTACTGCCTATTTCAGCTCACATTTTGGAAGTTCTTTAATCTGGAATAATTCTGTATTTAGGGCCAGGCCAGCTGGCAGAGGTGCACATGATCACTCAAAATGTCCCAGCCCTGCCCTGCTGGGTGGGACAATTCCTTTTTTCACCAATAAACAATGATAACCACCAGTGAAGCAGTGACACCTTCACCAGGCTCTGGTGTGCATCTGCTGACAGCCACAGCAGTTTTAGAAATGTTTTAGGGGATGTTCTAATCACCAAATTATCCTTAAAAAAAAAATCTCTTCAGTATGGTTTAGAAGTTTTCAGAATCAGTGGAGATGAGCAGCTTTCCCAGGCTGTTCCAGGATATTTATGTATTTATTAAAACCTGCTGTTGCTCAGTTTCAGAGACAGGGAAAGCTGGGAGTGGTTAATTAGCAGGGAGGACTGACATAATGATCCTTATCTTTTGAACAAATACACACTTACAGTCCCATAAAACCTTTCTACGTGTCTGTACTCATTGAGAGGGCACAGCCTGGAACAGAAATGTTTGGTTTGTTAAGCCCCAACCAAAGGATTAAGGAGCAGCTTTCTGTGTTCTGTCTCTGTGTTAATAGAGCTTCATTTTTTAGGGTTTAGTTTAGAATCAGACTCTTAAGGGTAGGGTTTAGGCCATGCCTCTGCTCCACGAGCATCCCATTATAAAATGGGCTAAAATGGGGTAATTCCCTTTCCCCCCATGTGGCTGAGCCTCATCCAGAGCCAGGGGTGAGCTGGAAATGGGGATAGGAGGGAAAAGTTCCTCTCTGGGAGTTTGACCTGGCTGGTGTCAGGGATGAGCTGGAAATGGGGATAGGAGGGAAAAGTTCCTCTCTGGGAGTTGGACCTGGCTGTGTGCAGGAGCCCAGGGTGCTCTTCAGCAGAGCTGAGGGCTCAGAATTGTCGTGGAGCTGGCTGTGGTTGGAGTTTTCGTGCTGGCCTCACATCATTTTCTCAGTTTCCAGCTCAGGTTTGTCTTCCTGCTTCCATCTGCATTGGATCCTGATTGTTTCCTGGAGCTGGGACCTAAAAATATAAACCAGGTTTTTATCTGTGAGCATGAGTAATTGGGGGGGTCAGGCCAATTAATTATGCAATAATTACGTTCTTTCCTCTTTCATTTTGTAGCTGTGGTCTTGCTCTAAGTCAAAGGCTGTGGCTTTAGGAAGAGACAAATGGTAATTTGATCAGGATGTGTTTTTAATAAGACAAAATGTCATCTAATGCTTAAGAAAATAAATGTTTTGTACACCAGCCCTCTCCTTAAGAGCCTGGGACATCTTTCATGCGGCACTTCAGTAATAAATAATTTTTAATAAAATTAACACCTCAGACATTCATTTTAAACTTCTAATTGCATTTATTTCCAGATTAAAACTGTGCTTTTCAGTGCTAGTCCTAACTAGGAAGGAATGGCTGTTCCTGGAATATCTGGAATTCTTTTCCCTTGCCCATCTGTTTGCTCTCGTGTGACAGCAAACAGCAAAGAATTTACAAGATTTTAAAACTGTGGCTTTGGCTTCTGTAATCCTCAATTAGACTTTCATCATTCCCAGCTGAAATGGCAGGGTGGCTTTTCCAGGGCTTGTATCAAAGAAAGGCATTTTTCCTTTGGGGAAGATGGAACGAGATGGGTCCTTCCCAACCCAAACCTTCCGTGACTCCAGCCCAAGCACGTGGTGAGAACTGGCAGAAAATTGAGTTTTAGGCAGCCTAAATGAAGCCCTTTGCCCTGATTTCAGTGACTTCTGGTCGCAAGCCATCAGCTCTGGATTTCTTGAGACAAAAATAAGGATGGGATGGTATTTCTGCAGTGTTTAACACTGCATACATCAAGGCTTTTAATAGCATCAAAAGAATGTACAGTGCATGTTGTAAGTGGAATTAGGTTTCTGTGCTCTGATGGATGAGGAAATAGTGCCATGCAAATTTCCCTCTCTTGGCAATCGAATTCTCCTCGTGGTGATTTTGTAGAACAGGATTATGGGGTTTTTGTTTAAATTCAGGTGGGGTTTTTGTTTAAATTCAGGTGGGGTTTTTGTTTAAATTCAGGTGAATTTACTCCTGAGAATGTTTTCTGCTTGCCTTGTTCCACTAAAATATCAGATTTTCAGCAGAGATTAATTGTACAGTGAGCCCTGAAGGGGGACAGAAATAGACTGATGGATCTGTTGAGTTGATTTTCCTGTAAGAATGAGGAAAATTATTCTTTTTTTTCTATTTGCACGTGTCTGGATATGTGTGGCGACATGCAGCAGGCAGCTTTTAGTTGCAAATAATCTTTTATATAAAGATAACCTCTGTGTATGCACAAAAGTCACAGACATCAAAACAAACATTGGTTTTCTTTATAGCTGGTTAAATATAATTTATATGCATTTCCATTTGAGAAATGAAGCAGTTTGTGACAGGAATACCAAGGCAGAGCTTGGCTGTGGCCGGGTTTCCAGGTTGGGACACCCAGGGCAATATTTTGGTTTGAATATCAGGAGTTTGCCCGCTGTGAGGTGCATGTGGGAATTCTCAGATTGCCTAAGGAAAATCCTGCAGGGCTGATACATCCAAATTACTGCAGGAATTACAGATTTTTTATTCCTCCAACCGATTTCTCTGAGTTTTGTCTGAAGTCTCTGATTAACCTTTCGACACACAGAGCTGCTTCATGTCCCTAACACTTATTTAATGTCTATTAAAATATTCTCTCAGCTCTTTGAATTCTGAAGCTATCCAAGCTTATGATTTTTTAATTATTTTTATTATGATTTTTTTTTAATGATCTGATGCATTTTGAGTGAGTTTTCATGGGATAACAAAGCTCTGGTAATTGCAGTGACAGGACAGTGGTTTTTGAACCTCCCAAAACCCAGAGGTTTCTGTAAATTCTGAAAATGCCTGATGTGGGATTGCTCAGTTTTTGTAAGGGATGAACCAACAACAAGCTGAAATTGGAGGTTTTGTTGTTCAGATTCCTGCATGATAACTTGCAATTCAATTTCTGGGTTGTTTTTAAGGCCAGAAAAAAAGGAAGTTCTTTATGGAGAAGAGAATTCAGAGCTGCAGGCCCCCTCGGGCAGCTCAGGGCTGTGGTGTCCTCAGCTCTGGGCATGCACAGGGCACCTCCTGCCTTTATTTTTTAATTTCTCATTCTTTTCTCCAGGATCCCGTGTGCCTTACAGGGGGATTTGTAGGAGGTGCTGCCCACTGCAGTTCAGTATTTATTGCCCAGAGGAGCTGCACTGTATTTGTAAATTGGCTGCAGCTTTGGAGCCAAGCAGGAAATGTCCAGATGCTTCATAAAAGTTCTTTTTTCCATAGATTTTGGGTTGGAAATCCAGGCTTTGGAATTGTGATGAATTGTGAAACCAGCCAGTTTCATCACAGTGGATAAAAAAGGGGGAGAGGTGTGATTTTTGATTTAAAGCTCCTCAGACTTATCTCTCTTCTCTTTTTCCATTTTTTCCCCCTTTCCCTCTGTCTTTCCAGATTTCCTGCCTGTGGAATTCCCAAATTTCCCTTGGAACCTTTCTTTTCCAGCTGTGCTCACTCCTCTGGAAGTTTTCTCATTTGTAGAAATGCAAAAAAAAAAAAAAAAAAATCCAGAGGGGGTGTGAAGCTACACTCACAGCTCAGCTGAAATTAAAACCAAGTTTTTGCAGCAAATAATAAATTCTAAATTTACCCTCCCCCTCAAAAAAAAAAATAAATTCAGAAGTTTTCGTGTCTCGTGGTCTCTGAGGCACAAAATGTGTTGTTAGTTCTGGTATCAGGTTCAGAAGGGGAAATACAAAACCTCAGTTCCAGAGCCCAGTTCCTGTTTTTGTGACTTAACAGTTTGAGCTGGGGCTTTGTTGCTGCTGGGTTTTGTTAGTTAGGACACAGGCAAATAGGTTTTTATAGTTTATAAGTGAGTTAATCTGGGTTTAACATTTATCTGTCCTCTCTTTTTTCTGAGTTAAGGTGAAAACTTCACCCAAAATAGGGATATTGTGCTTTTTCTGGAGAAAAAAAGAGCAGAAAATAGTATTTTTTTTAATGACTGACACTACGTAATGGAGAGATAAAACTTAATAATTCATTCATAGGTACTTAATAAAGTAGTGCAAGTATAATAATCAACAACTTCCGTAAGATATGAAGTATTTTTCCTAAAAGTTTCAGGATTTTTCCTCTTGTTTTGGTTTTTTTTTTCCCTTGATGTCCAAAAAAAGCCACTCAACCCCAGAAGAAGCTGTTGTTATTTTGGCAGTGAGAGGGGAAGGTGCAATAAAAACTTGACACAATTTCTGAAGGGTTTATGTGAGGATTAATGATGTGATCACAACATGAACTCTGTGCTTTGCTGGCCTCTCTCTTTTCTTCCCTTTGCCATTTCTTTGTGATCTCTTTTAAGGCATGAGCACCACAATTTAATTATTGGCTTAATATCACTGCAATTCTGGCAAAGACTTTGGTTTATACAATTTTTAAGCACATAAATAATTTTGGAGACCTACCAAAATTATATACAATATATATAAAATCTACAGGATCACATATGTATCACTGATAACTGATTAGCTTAATTAATCTTGATTAAAATTTACATCTGTCATGAAGATTGTTTTTAAAAGGCTTTTCTGTTCTCTGTTTTCATGGTAGATGTACAGTCAAAGTATAAAAATGACGACCTTCACTCTGTGGAAATTCCCTGTATGTGAGCAGCAGTTCCTGGAAATAAGACAAAGAAGGGGGATTTTTCTGATTTTTGTGGGGTTCAAACAGCGAAGGCAGAGATCCTGCATTCAGAAAGTTTGTGATGACAGCTTTGGGGTAACTGGGTGATCTTGGAGTAATTCAGTGTCTTAGGGGACCACTCAGAAATTCAATGTTTTAGAGGGCAGCTCAGAAATTCAATGTTTTAGAGGGCAACTCAGTAATTCAATATATTAGAGCACAACTCAGAAATTCAATGTTTTAGAGGGCAGCTCAGAAATTCAATGTCTTAGAGGGCAACTCAGAAATTCAATGTTTTAGAGGGCAACTCAGAAATTCAATGTTTTAGAGGACAGCTCAGAAATTCAGTGTTTTAGAGGACAGCTCAGAAATTCAATGTTTTAGAGGACAGCTCAGAAATTCAATGTTTTAGAGGGCAGCTCAGTAGCTGAGCGTGGCTGCAGTTAGGAGGGAGAAGGTAAGAAATAATTTCCTGAAGCCAAATATTTGGGAGTTGCCAGTTAAACCTTTGGAGAGTGATTCTAGCACGACAACCCTCATTTCAAGTCCTTTTTAATGCTGGATTTCGGTAGCATCAGTTTATGGCTGATCTTTTTCAGAGTGACCCTTGGAGGCTGCAAGGAGGAGCAGCAAACCCTGCGGGGTTTCTGGTGGTGTTTTGTGGCCCCTCTGCCCTGCAGTGTCGGAGTCTAGAACATTCCTGTGGCCACCCTGGAGGGTTTGGGGACAGGACAGGGGGTCTGGGGTCTGTCCAAGGGGGTCACAGCCTCACACAGAGCCCAGGAGGGCACTGCCTCTGATCCCTGCCATGGCAGTGAATGCCCACAGTGTGTGAAGAATCACAAGCTGAGAGAATTCAAAATAAGTAGTATTTAATTTATCATAGAATGTAAATGTAGAATCTGGGATTCTCAGTGTATGGGGTTGAAGAGACAAGCTGGAGGAATTGGGGAGTGGCCCCTGTGCTCCTTGTTCTTGCTCTCGTCCCCCATTTTCTGCTGAGTTGGATTTTAGAGATTGGTTTAGAGTAGAAATGACATGTTAACATAGGTAGTGAGCATTGGTAAGATTCTGTAAATAAAAAGTTCATTGTGGACAGTGGTTGGATCAGGGGAATGGTACAAAGGGTCCAGGACCCTCTGACCCGCCCAGTCCCCCGCGTGTCCTGCTCTGCTGGGGACGCCCTGCAGAGCTGGGACAGAACTGAGATCAGGGACCCTGCCAGGGAGGCCTGGCAGAGCTGAGAAAGAACTGAAATAATGAAGAATAAACAACCTTGGAAATGTGCACTGGGGACTCAACTTGTCGTCTCTACCTCTGGTGTGAAACACTTAGGGCAAAGAGAAGACAAAAAACCTGATTACCTGAGGATCTCAGGGAAGAGCAACCCTGAGACTGGAGCATCCCCAGGGTGTGATGCAGGAGCTCCAGACGGGGACAGCAGAGAGGGCAGGAGGGATTGGGGATGAGCCCTGGGATGAGTCACCCCTGCCTGAGTCAGTGCTAAAAGCCATTGAGCAAGAGCGGCGCAGCTTAGCTATTTTTAATATTTGCTTACTCACATTTACTGTACTAAGCTCTTTACAGGAAAGGTGGTTAAGAGCTGCAGTAAGCTCCTAAAGCCACTTTCCACGGCAGCAGCTCCTGGATTTGAGGAGCAGCGATGCCTTCAGCCCTGTTTTGTCTGAGCTGTTAAAATCTGTAATTCTTGATGCTTCCAAGAGTGCTGCAGTGTGGTGCTCACAGGATTGCCTCTGGGTACAGAGGATAAATTGGATATAACATAACATTCTATATTCCTGGATACCCAGGGATAAATTGGACTTTAAAACCAGCAGAAGCAGCTGGTTTCATCACAGCTGTTTTGGTCGATGCTGTCTTATTTTAAACAAAAATTAACTAAACTTTGTAAGTTAGATAAGCATATTTTAACAAAACATGGGATAATTTTAAATTTAACCAATACTTAATATGAATAAATTTTGGCAAAAGGAATCTTAAATTGTATTCATAAAACTTACATGTAATAGAACTTTAAATTAACAAAACATAACCTAACATTATTTAAATTTTACAAAATTTTAAGCTTAAATTTAACCTAAACAGGGCCCAAACTTAACACCGGTATGTTTTTTATGGTACTTAGAGGTATTTTTTGACCTCACCAGGTGGAATTCTGTCCCCAAAGCGCCGTGGGTTAACGTGAATAAAACACCCAAGGTTTTTTAGCCACGATGGAATAACCAGGTCCCAACTTTGCTGTTCAAGCCCCGTTTCAGTGCCCGCCTGTCACAGTGGACACAGAAAGAACCACATGAAGACACACTAGTGAGCGAAACAAGAAAAAAGAGACGAGTTTATGTACAAAACTCAGTTTTATACATTTCCTATAGTGCCCGTGGATTGGAGGATGGAATTCCACCTCTCAATCCACATTAGTCAAGCTAACTGTCAATCACCTTTCTCTTCTCACCTAGAAATATAAACAATGAAAGACACTTAGCAAAACATAGCCAGTGTTTATAATAGAAAGTATGATAAAGTAAAATTTCTGACTCCAATATAAAAAACATTACAGAAGGCTTAGAAAAGTCTTCAAAACCAGGGTGACATCCGCCCTCCTCCGGGCGTGCTCTGGTGCTGAGGGAGCCCTGGCTGTGCCCTCCCCGGGCACGGCTGTTCTCCCCCTCCAGCTGCTGCCAGCTGTGCTGCAGCAGGAGGGAGCCCGGCAGGTTCCTGGGGTGCCTTTGTGTCACCGAGTTCAGCCGTGGCTTCCTGTTTACTGCTGCGAGGGAGGGCTGGGCCCGGGCCACAGCAGGTGCGAGAGTGGCTCTGGGATTCGCTGGTAGGGCTGGTAGCCATGGGCTGGCAATTTTGCACTTTCCCTTGCCCCTTGCCCCCTTTTCTCTTGCCCCCTTTTCTCTTGCCCCCTTTTCTCTTGCCCCCTTTTCTCTTGCCCCCTTTTCTCTTGCCCCCTTTTCTCTTGCCCCCTTTTCTCTTGCCCCCTTTTCTCTTGCCCCCTTTTCTCTTGCCCCCTTTTCCCTTGCCCCCTTTTCCCTTGTCCCCTTTTCTCTTGTCCCCTTTTCTCTTGTCCCCTTTTCCCTTGCCCCCTTTTCCCTTGCCCCCTTTTCCCTTGCCCCCTTTTCCCTTGCCCCCTTTTCCCTTGCCCCCTTTTCTCTTGCCCCCTTTTCTCTTGCCCCCTTTCCCTTGCCCCCTTTTCCCTTGCCCCCTTTTCCCTCGCCCCCTTTTCCCTTGCCCTCTTTTTTTCCCTTGCCCTCTTTTTTTGCCTCCCTTTTTTTGCCTCCCTTTTTTTGCCTCCCTTTTTTTGCCTCCCTTTTTTTGCCTCCCTTTTTTTGCCTCCCTTTTTTTGCCTCCCTTTTTTTGCCTCCCTTTTCCCTCGCCCCCTTTTCCCTCGCCCCCTTTTCCCTCGCCCCCTTTTCCCTCGCCCCCTTTTCCCTCGCCCCCTTTCCTTGGGAGAGGGAGGCAGACCTGCAGCTGGGAAATCGCTGCTGCTTTGGGCTTCTGGAGAGCTGAAAGAAAATCATAACTGGACTGAAAAATGAACTGGCCATAAAGTTTTATGAAACTGCTCTTGGCCAAAGCAAGAAATGCTGCTACTGTCAGTTTTCATAATGCACACACAGTGCTGGGAATGCAGATGGATTCCTTGAAAGGTCAAAGTTCACGTTCCTCTCATAATTTTTGACTTTGAATTCTGAAATATAGAGTGTACATTCAAAATTGGACTTCTTCTCAGCTTTCCTGCATGGTATAAGACTCACAGGATGATGAATCTGGAGTTAAAGACCACCTGGAGTTACCAGGCAGCCACTGCCGAAATGGCACAAGCAAATGTTTTCTAAAAAGAGAGAAATGAGCGAATTGCAAATAAACACAAGATGATTCAGCCCTACCAGAACTGTATAGAAGAGTTTATTTGGATTGTTAACCTGGAAGAGGTGAGAGGCTCTCTAGGGCAGGAAGGTTGTTGGTGCCAGGCTGGAATTGCTGTTGGGGTGAGATCTGTGCCAGGTGTGAAGTGTGGCAGGGTCTGCAAAGGCAGCTTTGGGCAAACCCTCAGTGACAGGAGAACTGTGCAAGGTGCAGGACAAATGTTCAAATTCATAACCCAGCAGGACTCCCTAAGGAAAGGAAAACAAAGTCCCCCTGGTGATCACTGTACGCTGAAGCCACTCACGTGTGTCACCACCTTTGCACACTGTTGACACAATTCTCAGATGCAAACACGTGAATTTTGTACTCCTGTTTCGCCAGTTAGTTACAAACAGTGGGTGCTGTTTGTCCAAGAGATTGAATGAATGGTGGGTAAATATTTGGGTTGCTTGCCAGGGTGATGCTGGGCAGGAGACTCACCCCAGCAAACTCTGAATTGTAGCAGCTCCTCCAGAGCATCCAAACGAAAATTCATGGCTGAAAACCATTGGTGGAGCTTTGGGTGGCTGAAAAAGCCAAACCTGCAGTGATGTGTCTGGAGGCGCTGGGGTTGTTGGGGCGGTGCTGGAGGACAGGACTGGATTTACAGGTTCCTTCCTGCTGCTGGTGCAGAGCCTGCCGTGCTCAAACACAGAGTTCTGGTGTCTCAGGAGATAAAACTGATACCAGACAAACAGCAGGGTGTTCTCTGGCTGGGGCAGAACGCAGCTGTTAGATAAGACTGGAGCTCTGCTGGCAGTTCATATCCTGAAGGAGAATCCCCAGGAAATCCCTAGGAATCCCTAGGAAACCTCTGGAAAATCGTCCTTGGCGTGCCAGGGTTCTGCTTTTGGCCACCGAAGGGAGGCACAGGGATCCTGGGTTTGGCAGAGCTCAGGTTGTTTACGGAGACAGCTTTCTAAAGGTTTCACTGATTGATTGGCTTCTTCTGGTTCAAGTGTTCCCTGCCAGTTTCCTTGTGTTTGATTTTTGGGAAGAAAGGAGCCTTCAGCTGGGAGAAGTTAAACCAGTTAAGTGGTTTTTTTCCCAATCTTTGTTGCAGTTGGGATCAGAGAAGAATGATTTAGGGGGAGATCTGAACCACATCATTTCTGTGTCATCTTTCCAGGTGGTGTTTAGGGCTTAGCTCCTCTTTTTGAAGGTGGCAATGTAAGAATTCAGAGTGAATTCATTAAAGCCTGAAAATATGAAAGTAATTGCAAGCAAACCAAAAACATATCCTGGGGGAGAGTTCACTCGCCCAGATTTGAATCTGCAGTTTGAAGGGATGGGTTGAGATGCAGATGTGAGATCCCTTCTCAGTCAGAGGACTTGCAAAGCTCATTTTGCTTCAGACAAGTGCATTAACTGTCCCACCTCCTTCCTCTGCCTAAGGGGGATAAATGTCTTTACTGCCAGCCCTGAGTACAGCTGTTCTCTGGTGATTTTTCTACTAAAAAGAGATTGCTGGGTGTGTTTATCCCAACAGATGGACAAGAAATAACTTTATTTCCCATTTACGCCTCAGTGGCATTTGGTTCTTTCCTTGGGTTGTCCATTTTTTACGGAGTCCATTTTTTATGGAGTGCTTGAGCTGCTCACCCTGCACCCACTTTTCTAAACTGAAAACATTTTTTTCTCTGCACACCAAACCAGTGCAGCCCAACAACTCCACCTGGGAATTTTTTGGGTTGGAAAAGTCCATATTGTCCACTTTCCTCTGAGCCTGACAAGATCCTGTGCACCTTTGTGACTGAATACAGATGGGGGCTACCAGCATTTTAACTTAATAAAAGAGGAGCAGAGAGCACAGGGAGGGGTTTTGGAGATCAAATTTCTCTTGACATCAGTAGGAAATACCAAGTTTATTATGGAATTTCATGATTTTCAACTCCATTGAAAGTGGATGTGCTGGATGGTGCTGGACTAAAGGAGTTTTGTTCCTCTGTTCCAAAGGAATTTTGCTGCTGCAAACCCTCCCCTGATGCTTGTTCCTTCTCTGAGGCCAGGTGACCTCCGTGTGCGTGGTGGCAGGGAGGAGATGATCTTTAATGTCCCCTCCAACCCCAGCTCTGTGTTTTTGTGCTGGGGCTGTTGTGGCACTGAGGAGTTTTGCTCACGATGTGCAGTCGGTGCTGCCCAGGGAGGAAGGGCTGAGAGTCCCCGTGTGAGATGAAATGAAAAAGTTGAGGGGGAACATCTGGAGCTGCTGTGACCACGTGTGAGCCATGAGGCAGCAGGAGGGAGCCCTGCAGCAGCTCTGCTCCCCCAGCCCCGGCCCCTCTGCACTTTTTACAAAGCAAAGCCCGTGAGGAGCTCCCCTGTCGGGCCCGTGGGGTCTGCAGGAGCTGCTCCCAGCGCTCTGCAGGGCAGGCTGGGCATTGCCCGTGCTGGCACTGCTTCCCTGGGTGAGGCAGCAGCTCCTTTCATTCCTCCCTGGCACAGGGGACACATTGAGGATGTTTCTCAGCAGTCGTGGCTCTGCTAGACCTCGGCTGGTTGCTTGGTTTGGTTTGTTTCCTACTAAAGATCCAAGGCACTGTCAGAAATCCGGGTGCTCTTGTAGTAAATCCATGCTTTTTCCATAAAAACTGGGGGAATGTGGGATGCCCTTGCTGAGGAGCACCAGTGGGTCATGGAGGTGGTGGTTGGACTTGTTTAGCAGCAGTGGGGTACAAACAGCTCCTTTGGAATGATGTGAGGAATTATCCAGTGGATCAGTGCCAGGGTGGCACATCTGGGACCTGGGGCCATCCCTTCTCCACGTGCACAGCCTGTGGGGTAAATGGATTCTGTAAGATAAATAGGGCGAGGTGGGTGAATTCTGGCTTACAAAACTTGGCTTTTAGGAGAACTTGGAGCTCTGGCAGATATCTGTAGATGCATAAGGAGCCCCCAGAGGTTTCTTCACTCATCATTTCAGCGTGGTGGCATCTCTGAGATTTTAAAGCTCAGAGAACAGCGTGAAGTGACCTCTCTTGCTCCTGCCTGGGTAAGGAAGGGAGGAATTCTCCAGTTCCAGGTGTGAACCATGGAACTGCTTCACCTCCTTCCTGGTGGCTGTTCCTGCCTGGGGAAGCTGCTCCAGCGCTGCCCTGTGTCCATGCAGGGTCAGCTGTGTGGTGTTGGCCTGCTCTGCTCTCCCAGTCAGCAGAGGAAGGGCTGGTGTTGGGCTGGCTTTGCTTCCATTCCCTGTTCTTTTTCATTCCTCCCATTCCCACGGATCTGTACTGTGGCTGCAGCGCCTTCTCCTCCCTTGGAAAAGGCAGAGCATTCCCTGGATCGCGCTGTTCCCAAGCTCTGTGCTGTGTGAGCAGGGCTGCTGTGTGTGACCCCCCTGGCTCTCCGTGTCTCCTCCCCTCAATCCATTCCATGGAAATTGGAATTTGGGTCGGGAATGTGTCCGGAGCCCTGCTGCAGTGACCCGCTGGGGTCAGCGCCAGCAGCGCCGAGCTCTGCACAGCCCCGAGCACTTTCTCCTCCAAGAAACCCGAGATGTTTGCCAGGGTGACAGATTTCCCTGGAAGTTTCTGAGCACACCTCGGTGCTCCTCAGGAAGCCCCCGACATCAGCGGTGCCACCGGGAAGGGGCCGCGCTTCCTGCGGCTCTGCTGGGAAGGTGGCGTGGCTCTTCTGTGGCTCTTTTCCAGAGAATTCCCATCCCATCTTCCATCCCCGGTCAGGGATGAGAGAGGAGAGCATCGAGGAAGGAAAAGGATCATTAATGCCGTGCCCCAGGCAGGAATAAAAACAAATTGTCCCTGTAAATCACTTTAAAACTGGAATGCCCCACAAGCATCAGCCAGAGCAGTAATGCTGTTTTTAGGTAGTTGTGAGGAAAAACTAATTACACACAAATCAGGTTGTTGTTGGAAAGTTTCTGTGATGGCTTCTTGAAGCTTGAGACCTTTCCCTCTGAGAAAATTGATCCTGGTTTAGCAGAGAAGTGCTTGGGGTTGACTATACAGGGATATAATAATTGTAAACCCCAAGAATTTTATCATTTCCAGTTATTGCACCAGAAATGAGGGATGAAAGAGAATTTAGCACGCCTTTATAAGCTATAAAAACTAAGCTGAAGATTCCCCTGCTCATTGCAGAGGGGCTGTGACCTTTAAAAGTCACTTCCAACCCAAACCAGACGATGAGAAATTGGTCATTATAGCAGCCCAGGCTGCATGCAAAGGAAAATCAGGCTGGAAAGAGCAGATAATACAGAAAAAAAAGTGATTTTGTGTCTGTGTGCTCCTGCATCTGCCTCAGCCGTTACAGGCAGAGCAATAAAGGTGGCAAATTAACACCCAGCTCTCCGAGAGGGTGAGAAACTTCTTCCCACATTGGTGACACATCATGAAATTCAGAGAAGTGGCTGCAAGTGCCATGGAAAGGCAGAGGAAACAGCAGGGTCCTGCTCAGGGTGCAGCAGGGGATGGGCTGAGCTGGCACAGAGCTCTCACCAGGAGCTGCCCTCCTCTGCTTTTCAGAGCTGAGAGCTAAAAATGGAAATATTTGATAGCTGTGAATATTAGCATGTCACTAATGAAGCTGGCTGGTTTTCAGTTCTTGTGAACTTTGCTGCGCATCAGCCACTCTGGATGAAAATTCCCATTCTGTGCCTTGCTGGCCCTGTTTTAAAACACCATTTTACAGTGGAGCAGTCACACCACGGCCCGAATTCCACAGGAAAACCCAAGGGGGATTACTAATTCTGGGCTGGGGTAAACAGCGTGTGATGAGATCACTGTGGATAAAAGCATCAAATAAAAATAATGAACAAAACAAAGGAAACGGACACTTGGTGAGAGAATCCTGTGGAAAACAAATAGCCTGTGCTCACATATCCAAATTTTCATTGAGTCTTGAAGAGTTAGGAAACCTGAAACTAAATTGGCTGAGAGGGTAAAAAAGAGGAAGGACTTGCAAATGGTGCTTCAGAGTGAGTTTTGGACTGGTCAGATTTTATCTGGGATTTTCCTGTGTTCCTATTTTAGGGACTTTTGCCCCTGCAATGGCCCTTCCATGTTTGCATTTGGGTCCAGGATCCTGGGGAAGAGTGGTGTTGGTCCTTCTGGTTCAAGGAAGATTTGCACAGAGTTTCTAAAAGATTTAATTTCTACATCTGCCTTTTCTTAGTTTCTGAGGCATGCCCGAGTCTAAAGGGGTTGGTTAACAATACCATTGTACATTTGTTTTTTTCTTCAAAAATGTTGGAGTTGCTGGGCTTCAAATGTAGCAAATCATAGTCAGGAACTTGAGTTTTTACCAAATATTTTTCTCTCAAAGTATCCTAATAATTTAATAGCCAAACTGATTTTGAACAACCCACCTTTCGACTTCCCTGTTTCATAATTCTTTCTGATGCCAGGAGTTTTTGAGGGCTCTGTCTGTGTGTGAGGAAAAAAATACCTGACCTGGCTTCCCTGACCAGCCCTGGGCGTGTTCCTGGGTCTGGATTTTAAATAAGCAGGGAAAGCCTTTGCCTGGGGGAGTGGAATCTCGAGAGGAGCCATCCTGCATTCCCAAAAATGCTTTGGAGGATGCATCACAAAGAGCTGCTCCCACTGGAGAAACAGAAATGAAATTAAATAAAGCCTGAAAAAGGCAAATGCTGTCCTGTGCATCAGCACATCCCTGCCATCCTTGGAGCAGAGAAGAGAGCAGAAAATACACAAATAATAATTTGTGAGGCTCTGAGGCAGTGGCAAAGGATCAAAATGCCCTTCACCTTTCAGAGGTGAGGCGTTTGACCGTGTGGGTCTGGGGAGGGATGAACAGACAGAGCAGGAAATGTCTGGCTCAAAGGAGACTTTTTGGAAGATGAGGATGCATTTTTCAAAGGTGAATCCCTGACAGTGAGAACATCTGGAATTGTCTGGGAGAGCCATTAGGAAATCATAAATCAGAGAGTGGATGTTGGGTTGTTTGGTTCGTCCCCAGAAGGTTTTGTAAATGAAGCAGCACTTAAAGGTTTTTAGGGTTCTGGGAATTGCTGTGACTAAAGCCATGAGTAGGAGCTTTTAACCAAAGCAAAGCAGCTCTGTTGAAAAACAAGAAGTTTGATTTAGGAATCTGCAAAAGGCAGTGGTTTTATATTCCCCCTCACATTTTAAAACATCTGGACAATTTTTTTAACATTAGGCCCACACAGACATTAAAAAATATTGAGCTTCAGTTATGTGTAATTTTACAGGGGGTGGTTTTAATGGATTCAAGTTAATATATTTCAGTTTTATGGTGCTGTGCAGTAATAATTCCTGGCTTGTCTGCATTTCCCAAAAATCACACTCTCAATTACTTCTTCCCCATATCATTGCCAAAGGAACGTGTCTGGAAACTCAGATTTAGCATTCAAGTGGGAGAGATAGCAGGAAAATGCAGTTTAACTGGGAATGTGGGCCAGGCTCTTCAGTATCATTTTTTTTCTGGGATGGGATCACGTTTGCTGGGCTCTTCCCGAGCACCAGGGAAGTTGTGTGCCCGTGTCTGACTTTTCCCAGACCAAGCCTCAGGCTTTTAAAGCAATATTTGCTGCCTGCTGGGTCACTGGTGAAGCAAAAATAATCCCACACCTTTGGTTTAAACACGTTTTGGCAGAGAGGGGGGTGGAGGCTGGAAGTGGAGGAACCCTCCAGCCTCAGGTGAGTGATGGGTGAGGTTTCCCAAAGCAGCAGCACTGTCAGGTTGAGTTTAAAATGAAAATTTGGAGGGGGGGAAGGAACAGCAGAGAGCAGGGAAGGATTGGAATTAATACCTAATGAAAAATTGAGGAATGGAGGCACGGAGGAGGTGAAGCACAGAGGAAAATGGTCCTGAGGTGTCACAGCTTGTGGTGAGAACAATTCAAAACTGAAAACAGGGGAGGAATCCAGGGGTAACCAAGGCTTTCCTGGGTTTTTGGGAGTGTCCCCAAAGTGTCAGAGGGAGCAGTGGATGTGCCCAAACTCCTGGAACCGGCTTTGGCTGAGACCAGGTCCAGATCTCAGGGGTCCTGAGGGTTCCCTGGGGCTGCAGGTGGGATTTCATTTCATTCATTAAAAGAATGTTTCTTTCTGCCTTTTGTTTCAGTCAGAGTGAAGCTTCTCCTGGGGAGAGTGAGGACCCGTTTCAGCTGTGTAGAGCATCCCACAGGCACATAAATGCAGGTGTGTTGGCTTTGAGAATTCATTTTTTATTTAGTTTTTTTTTTTTGGTGGGAGGATTAATTTCATAAACTACAAAATTGGTGGTTTGGGCTTTTGTTGTTGATTGAGCTAAAGTTTAGAAAAACATGCAACAAAACCCCCAAATAACTCAAATAACTTTCTGCTCTTTCTATTTAAGCACTGGGTATAAAATGCAATTTTCTTCTGAGTCAGAGCTGCCTTGTTGTGCATCCTTGGCAATCTAAAAGCTCTTGCACTGAACCTACTCAGTGCTACCTTTTCCTCCCAGAGAGACAGAGAGGTAATAAAAAATAAATGCCAATAAATCTTATAAAATACATTGTGACTCGTAAAGCATCAGGAGTTTCAAACACAAAGGGTGAGAGGGGAGAAAACAATGAGGAGTATTTTGCTGTTAAGGGGCTGTAAAAATAGAAGTTGACTTTTTAAAAGAAAGGAAACATCAAATGAGCTGTTTAAATCACTCAGGCTCAAGTGTTGTTTTCCAGCCAGTGAGGTGCTGAAGGATGGGGAAGTCATTTCTGCCTTGCAGTGAGGAGAGAAACCTTTCAGAACCACCAGAAGAGAAGGGAACGATTTGGAGCAGAGTTCCCAGAACAGAATGATCACTGACATTTCTCCCCTTTTCACCTCCTTGGTTTTGAATAAATCCCCACCTGAGGGTTCTGAGGGTTCACTCCAGCAGCGATGGATTTGCATCCTGATAATTCCAACTCCCCCTTTGCTCTTTTCCCTCCTCTCCCAGTATCTCAACGTAAAAGAGGATTGCAAAGCCATGGCTTTCTGTGCAAAAATGAGGAGCACGAAGAAGAACGAGCTCAACCTGGAAACTCAGCACCAGGGGCTGGAGATCCTCTTCTACCTGCAGGACAAAGCCCCCATTTACTACTCCAGCGGCGAGTTCACCTCGGAGGAGCTGTGCATCGAGGCTGCCCAGAGGTGTTGTGAGTATTCGCCCTGGTTTCAGCTCTCAGGGGCTGGCAGCACCCAAAGGGAGGCACCCCCTGTGTGCCAGCCTCAGAGGAGCCACCCTGTCCCAGAAAATCCCAAAGGGAGGCATCCCCTGTGTGCCAGGCACAGAGGAGCCACCCTGTCCCAAATCCCCAAAATGAGGCACCCCCTGTGTGCCAGCCTCAGAGGAGCCACCCTGTCCCAGAAAATCCCAAAGGGAGGCATCCCCTGTGTGCCAGGCACAGAGGAGCCACCCTGTCCCAAAAAAATCCCAAAGTGAGGCACCCCCTGTGTGCCAGCCACAGAGGAGCCACCCTGTCCCAAAAAAATCCCAAAGTGAGGCACCCCCTGTGTGCCAGCCACAGAGGAGCCACCCTGTCCCCAAAAATCCCCAAATTGAGGCACCCCCTGTGTGCCAGCCACAGAGGAGCCACCCTGGCCCAAAAAAATCCCAAAGTGAGGCACCCCCTGTGTGCCAGGCACAGAGGAGCCACCCTGTCCCCATAAATCCCAAAATGAGGCACCCCCTGTGTGCCAGCCACAGAGGAGCCACCCTGTCCCAAAAATCCCCAAAGGGAGGCACCCCCTGTGTGCCAGCCACAGAGGAGCCACCCTGTCCCAAAAATCCCCAAAGGGAGGCACCCCCTGTGTGCCAGCCACAGGAAAAGCCACCCTGTCCCAAAAATCCCCAAAGTGAGGCACCCCCTGTGTGCCAGGCACAGGAAAAGCCACCCTGTCCCCATAAATCCCAAAATGAGGCACCCCCTGTGTGCCAGCCACAGAGGAGCCACCCTGTCCCAAAAATCCCCAAAGGGAGGCACCCCCTGTGTGCCAGCCACAGAGGAGCCACCCTGTCCCAAAAATCCCCAAAGTGAGGCACCCCCTGTGTGCCAGCCACAGAGGAGCCACCCTGTCCCCATAAATCCCAAAGTGAGGCACCCCCTGTGTGCCAGCCTCAGAGGAGCCACCCTGGCCCAGAAAATCCCCACAAAGCTGCTTTGCCCTCGTGGGCATCGCTCACGTGTCAGGGGCTGGGCTGTGCTGCTCCTTCTGGGCTGGGGCTCAGCACAATCCCTGTAATTCCACAGGAAAAAGTGGATTTACAGTTTGATACTTACACTTCTGAGGTTCTTGCCCCGTGGAACACCAAAGGTTTTGCAGCTGCTGTGGGGTGTGAACAGGGGGACTGGGCAGGGATTCTCCTGCAGCTCTGCAGTGTTTTCTCTGCCCACATCACCTGGATTCTTGGAATCCCTTTCAGCTCATCCACTGATTGCTCCTGTTCCATGGGAGTGGGTGAAATGATGTGAACCTGCAGGGCAAACCTCCTCAGATGAGTGCTGATGATGTTTTTTAAGAGATTTGAGCAAAGTGAGGGTGTTTAACACCCCCTGTCTCTGCTGGCGTGCAGGAGCTGCTCCCAAAACTGGAACAAGGAATTCAAACAGGTCTGGGATGGAGTAAATGCAGAGTTAAAGCAGATCAGCCCATTGTTATCAAAGCCTGTCCTTAGCTGGAATCCCCTCTGTGGAGTGACCAAAGCTTCCTGCTGGTTTGCTGAAGCCTCATTTCACCTCTGGAGGTTGAATTTAGTAATAAAATAAAGCTGAGAACAAAGCTGTGGGATTGGTAAAACTCCTGTTTGTATGATCTGGACAAAATGAAGGTTTTAAGTAATTTCCTTGAAGCTCAGACCTTGGCAAACTCAGGATTTGAGAATGACTCTAACACCAGAAATCTCCCTTTAATCCACCCCAAAGCCCGCGGGTTGAACCGAGGTGACAGCTCCACCTCACCCTTTCCCCCCTAACGCTGGTTTCAAGCTAATCCCGGTATCAGTTTCTTTTCCTGATCCAATATTTGCTCTGTGCATTTGTGTTCTGGGGTGTGGCTGTGCACTGGAGCCTCTGATTCACCCTTTTTGTGTGTTTTTGTGCCAGCTGTGTCCCCTCTGTGCCACAACCTCTTTGCCCTGTATGACGAGAACAAGAAGCTCTGGTATGCACCAAACCAGGTGTTCAAGGTGGAGGAGAAATCTTCCTTCAGGCTCCACTATCGCATGAGGTAAGAGAAAACCCTGGAAAATGAGATTTCTTCACTCCTGAGCTCCCTGCAGAAGCAGGGAAGCAAAACCAAAAGCAGCAGCTTGGTTTGCACAGCTTGGAGGGGAGATGAGCAGCAGGAGCTGCAAATATCTCCTGATTCCTTTGCATCTTTGGGATTTAACCTTGAAATAAAAAAAGGTGGAAAACCAGGAGAAGTTGTTTTCACAAAGCTGGGAGTGAACAAGGCCAAAGTGAATTGGAATATTGCCTCCAAACCACAGCTTTTTTATGGATGAGTTTCCTTTTGAAGTGTTCCACTTCCCACTGACATCAGTGGGAATTTTACTCTTAAAAGGAAAAGGCAGCAAGCTCTTGCTTTTGGAATTCTCCAGGACTGCAAGGGATCTGTGGGAAAACCTGGAAAAAATCAAACCAGGAGCCAGGATATTCCCAGGATCTTTGAACAGGGAATTCCAGGTGGCATCCTGGAAATCCAGCCCATGGATTTGGGGCTGCAGCCTCATCCAGGGGAATGAGGGCAGGAATTCTGGCAGCTGCTGAGCCAGGAAAGTTTTCATCCTTATAGGGTTTGCTAGAAAGCTAATTCTGCACATTACTATTATTAATATTAATGTTATTATTGCTATTGTTATTGCTGTTATTGTTATCATCATAATCCTCATCACAATAACAATGTTGTTATTATTAATAATAATAATATTGTTGTTATTATTATTATTGTTATTATTATTATTATTTCTGGCTGTTCATAACCCAGAAAGGTGATTTAAGATAATTAATAATTCTTTTGTTATTTCCTGCAAATAATTAGGAACAAAATTAATTTCTGCTGAGCTTTATTTTCTATATTTTTCTGTTGTTCTGTTTCATAGAATGAAGCTGTGGAAAAGCCCCTGCTTTCCATAATGAAAAGTTCTGATTGTTTATTATTTGTTTAAATTTTTTTCTTTTTTTTTTAGCTTTGGGGTTGGCAGGGAAATCTCTTTTGTCCCTTGTAGTCCACCAATGAAAACTGACAAACTTTGGGCCAAAAATATGGATTTTAAATCATTTCAGATGCATTTCAGACAGAGCTAAGCACTAAAATCCAAATGTTCGCATTTTCCCAGGAATGCATTCACATCCTGGTAGTGTTTTGCTTTTTAATTTCATTTATTTCTGTTGTGGGTTTTGGGTTGTGAAGCCGATCCCTAAATGAATTTGGTTTGTTCTGGTCTCTGCCAGAGGCAGAATTGCCCTGGAAAAAGAGAAATGCTCTGGGCTTTTCTAATAGAGCAGTGGGTGAACTGTTCATGGTCACTCAGAAATGAAATAATTTGCATTTTTGATTACATTGACAGGTTTTAGGCTGTATCCTTTTCCATAGTATTGAAATGTTTTTAGGGCTTTGACTTTTCTCCCACTGCTGAGAGCTTTTTGTTCTCTCTGTGAACTTTTCCTCCTCCTCCTCCTCTCCCCCAAATCAGTGCCAGATGCTGCTGCACTTCTGGGGATGTTTTCAAAGGGCTTTTCACAGAAACTCTGTGACTACCCCGTGGTACTCACACTTTTCACACTTGCCTCAAGTTCTTTCTTTTTTTTATAATGAAAATAGGCTCCAGTGTGAGAAACCCCAGGATTTTGTAACATCCTGGAGTCACTGGCTCACAGGGGAGGAGGATTTAACTCCTCCCTAGCTGGGTTTGATTGTTGGTGTGGGTTTGGGAGGGGTTTGGGAAGCTCCAGATCCCTTCCAGCCCGTTCTGGGATCATTTCCTGGGAGCTCTGGGAGCTGCTGGAGAGGAGGGAGAGCAGCAGGGCCCCTCCAGCATTTCCAGCACTCCCTGGCCAGGCTGAAATCCAAATCCTCCTTCCCAAGGGAGTCCCAAATTCCCCTTCCCATGGGAAATTTGTGCCCCTGTTGCTGTCGTGGAAGTGAAATTCCAAAAATCCCTCCCACAAATCCATGGAGCTTCCCAAGGAAAAGTTTCTCCTTTATTTACTCCTCCCTCAACCAATGGGGCTCCAGTTGTTTTTTAACTCCTCAGTGTTGTCTTAATCAGAGCAGTTAATTAGGAAAAGGAGCAATTTTTCCTCTCAATCACAAACAATACACAATACCGTGCCCATAATTATTTCCAGGAAATAACAAAAGAATTGGAGTTATTAATTCTGACTCCTCTTCTGCAGAAGAGGGAAGCAAAGTCATTTCCTTTGGATTTCAAAGGATTTGCTTTGCTCTGCACTTCAGGCTTCAGCCCAAGGAGTTCTTGAGGATCTTCTGGTTCTTGTCAGGAGCTTTTGGCAGTTTTGGGTTGGAGTTTCTGCCTGAGAAGAGCTGAACTAAAGATATTAATTTTATTTTGCTGAAGATCCTGACTCTGCACTGAGGCTGAGCCACTCCAGCCTTGACCACTGCAGATTTGGGGCTTTAAAAATGTCAATCCCAGACTGGCTTGGACTGGGAGGGACCTTAAATCCCATCCCACCCCTGGGACACTTCCACCACCCCAGGCTGCTCCAAGCCCCGTCCAGCCTGGCCTTGGGCACTGCCAGGGATCCAGGGGCAGCCACAGCCAGGAATTCCCAATTCCCAATCTCCCACCCATCCCTGCCCTCTGGCAGTGGGAGCCATTCCCTGTGTCCTGTCCCTCTGTCCCTTGTCCCCAGCCCCTCTCCAGCTCTCCTGGAGCCCCTTCAGGCCCTGCCAGGGACTCTGAGCTCTCCCTGGAGCCTTCTCCTCTCCAGGTGAACAATCCCAATTCTCTCAGTCTTTCCTCACAGGTGAGGTGCTCCATCTCTCTATCAAAAAAAAAGGAAAAAAATCTAATAAAACGTCATAATTTTATCATTTCCCCCCAGTTCCTCAGGCCAGGAATGTTGAACCACTTAAGGCAGAAGTTTGACCGATTTTTCTTTGAACTGCTTTGCTTTTCAAAGCCCAAATTATCTTGTGGAAATGGAGGCTTTTCCCAAAAAGTTTCTGAAGTTTCTGACTCTTTTTGGTTTTTTTGCAGGTACTATTTCACCAACTGGCACGGGACGAGCGAGAGCGAGCCCTCGGTGTGGAGGCACTCCCCGAGGAAGGCCAAGGCCTATGACAAGAAGCTGGCCCCCGAGGGGACCCCCATCCTCGATGCCTTCTCCCTGGAATACATCTTTGCACAGGTTGGGACTGTCTCTGACGCTGTATTCCTATAAAAACTGTGGGGTTCTAGGGGTTTGTTATCTTCTTTTCTTCTGTTACAGCTGGGATTGATGCTCAAGAAATGATTTTTTGTGTTTGGGCTCAGATGTTTGTTAATTCTTATCTGTGTTACAGTGTTACAAGCTGTGAGCTCTGGCTAACAAAGTGAAAAGTGGCTCTGTCTCTGTCTCTACAAGGCCTGTTAAAGCTGAATTGTCCAATTAAGAGATGACACCTAAATTATTTTTACTTTTAACCCAATATCCAACCACCTCTGGCCCACAGTGTGGATTTTTCTACCCAATTACACAACACCACCCAGACCCGTGAAGGAGAAGGTGAAAAAGGACTCAGCCTCTGCCCTAAAACCTCCATTTTACTTTTTATATATAACTATATTCTAAACCTTTAAACTCTGAGTTTTGCACCCTGTGCTATCACACACTGCTACCCAAACTCCACCCCCACAATCCCAGTTCAATTTTGGGAGCCTGTTCCAAGCCCTCAGGTCAAATGCAGTTTTTTCTTTGGGGTTAGTGCCTGTGAGCACAGAAAGTCTGGAATTCTCCGTGCCCAGGGTTCCAGCAGGATTCTGCTTGCAAATCCTCTTTTTAAGCTCCTGAAATGCACATTATGTGTGCTGTTAGTCCTGGAAAGGGTTTTTGTTTTGCTGCTGCCTGGTGGAGATGAGAGGATTTGCTACGTGAAGGAGGTGTAAAGAAACTCTCCCAGTCCAAAAAGGGTTTTATTTTTATAGATATTTTATTCTGAAGTGAATTACTTGTCTTTATAAAGGCTGTCAGGCACCTTTTGTGGGACATTTCCACAGGGCTGGGACATTCTGGGGCTGGAGAGGAGCAGCAGCAGAGGGAAATCTGGCAGGGCTGGGTCCTTTGAATGAGGTTTTTTATTGGGTGGTGTGAAAGGATTGATAAACATTTACTGATAACCCGGGGTGATAAAGATTGATAACCTCACTGCAGTTTATTCTCCTCTTGGGCCTTCCAGAGGATTTTTAAACCAGAAGGCGTCAGGTTTCACAAAAAAAAAAGGAAAATTCAGGTTGATGAAAGAGCAAATTGCATGCACTGAGGAAATCTCGTTTACTGTTCATTCTGAGTAGAATTCCTGCAGGATTTTCACTGCAGGAGTTCTACTCAGAATTCACAGTGAATTCACTGCAGGAATTCACTCAGGAATTCTGTTGTTTTGGAAACAGGAGTTTGCCCTTCAGAAAAAGACACAACATGGAGCTGCTCCAGCAAATCCTTGTTTAGTTGGGAAACCACAAAGAAAGAGGATTCCAGGGAAACCTTAAAGCAGCAAAGCACAGAAATGTCTTTGCTCTTTGCTAACCAAACACTTTCCAGGCTGTCCCAGAGCCAGACTTGGCTTAGATGAATCCATGAGATTCATGGAGACTTTGGATGGGGAGGGCAGACATAAGGCAGAGACACAAAATTGGTTTTGTGGACTAGAAAATAAACATTGAAGGTACTAAAAGAGGCCAGGAGTGGTGATTTCTGTAGTTAATTTTTTTAAAAAGTGAAGTTTTAGTGGGCTGCTGTATAAAACAATGGGAGGAGGTTCCAGCTTCTCCTTGCCCAAAGATCCTGGGATGAATTCCTGGCTCAGGGACAAACTCTGGGAAAGACCAAAGGGCTAATTTGGTTTTTTTTGTCCTGTTAAGGGCCAGTATGACCTGGTGAAGGGCCTGGCCCCCATCCGTGACCCCAAGAACGAGCAGGAGGTGCACGAGATCGAGAACGAGTGCCTGGGCATGGCTGTCCTGGCCATCTCCCACGATGCCATCAAGAGGAACGTGAAGCTGCCCGAGCTGCCCAAGGACATCAGGTGAGCTGGGCCCTGATAGTGTAATTAAAATATAATTATATTCTCTGCTGCCCCTGCTGCTCCCCCAGCAGGAGCTGAATCCCAGTTTTCCCTCTGTCTTGGTTTGACAGACAGGTATCTGCTAGGAAGGGGGCAGGACCTCCCTAGAGATGGAGAATTCAAATCCTCTCCCTCCAAATTGTTCTAATTTAGAAAATTAAAGGGGCTTTCAGGCAGAGGTATGGGTATAGGAATAGCAGTTCTTTACTAGTATATATGACAAAACAACAAACAAACAACAACTACAGCATTAATAATAAACAGAACCAAGAACCTTGAGGGCTTTCTTTCACAGAAAGAGAAAGGGGAAGGCAGTTTGATCTGGGTGCCCCTGCAGGACTCTGAGAGGCCGAGCTGGAAGGGAGGAAAGTCCTGGGCTGGTGGAAGAGATGAGGAGCTCCTGGAGCAGCAGGGGTGTCCCAGCAGGGCTGGGCAGGGCAGGGCTACAGAGCAGCAGGGGAACCTCAAAGCTCCCAAGAAGCAGCAGTGGGGAGAGGCTGGAGAAAGCGAGCTCAGGATTCCCGGGTACAGGAACAGATTTCCCAGGATGAGACAGAGGCAGAGTGATGGCCGTGAACTCTTCCTGCAGCGAGGGGCAGCTTGAGTGTCCTCCTCGATGCTGAGAGCAAGAGAGAGCCCCTGCTTCCCCCCAGCTCTGTCTTTTTACCTTTCCCAAAGCCTGTGTTATCTCTCCCCTCTGAGGGACACTCAAAAACAATCGGTGTAGCCTTGTGCTGCCATGTCCTTCAGCTACTCCCTTTGCTCTGGCTAAGCACTGTCATTAGGGTTTCTTAGAAACTCATGGGAAAAAATTCTATAAGTGAAAAAAAAGAGTCAAATCTAACCCCCAACACCCTCCCAGTTACAAGCATTACATCCCCGAGACCCTCAACAAGACCATCCGGCAGAGGAACTTCCTGACCAGGATTCGGATCAACAACGTCTTCAAGCACTTCCTGAAGGAGTTCAACAACAAAACCATCTGCAACAACAGCGTCTCCCCGCGGGACCTGAAGGTGAAATATTTATCCACCATGGAGGTCCTCACCAAACACTACGGGGCTGAGATCTTCGAGACCTCGTTCCTGCTGATCTCTGCCGAGAACGAGATGGGGAAATTTAACTGTGGAGACAACGAGAGGTACGAGGTGATGGTGACAGGGAACAACGGCATCCAGTGGAGGCTCAAGCCAAGTGTGAGTAGCCCCGGATAAATGGGAATTAAAGGAGTTTTTGAGGATAGAACAGCTGGTAAAAGGTGGTTGTGGGCTTCAGACACTGCAGAGCAGCTTTTATAGGATTGCAGGATTATCCAGGTTGGAAGGGGCTCAGGAAGGTCCAGCCCAGTCCCTGTTCAGGCTTTGTTTTGAAACCAGACCAAGCTCAGGATTTTTGTCTGGAAAAATTCCAAGATTGGACACAGAACCACCTCTGTGGGCAGCCCTGTTACAGGAGAATGAAAGGCTCTGGGAAAAAAATTCCAGAATTAAATAGGTTTATTCTAGATACTACAATACATTATAGTCTGTATTTTATATTCTTATTCCATAATTTATATTCATTTTATAATGTATTTTAATATATATAGTATATATATTATATAGTATATATTATATATAGTATACATATATATATACTATATATATTAAAGTATTATAATTCTGTTCTGTAATTCTAACAAATAATTTATATCATTATTCTAGAATTAATTTTTGGTTTAGAGTAAAGGTATTACAATACATTATTTTCTTTATTTTATATTATTTGCCTATAATTTATATTAATTTTATAATTTGTATTATAATTCTATAATTCTAACAAATAATTAATTTATATTACTGTTCTAGAATGAAATGTTGGTATGCAGTAAATGTATTACATTATAGTCCATATTTTATATTATTATTCTATAATTTATACTAATTTTATGATTAATATTATAATTATATTTGACAATTCTAACTAATAAGTTATTAATTTATATTACTGTTCTAGAATGAATTTTGGTATAGAGTAAATGTATTACAATACATGATATTATATATTTTATATTATTATTCTATAATTTATATTAATTTTATAATTAGTATTATAATTACATTCTATCATTCTAACTAATAAATAATTAATTTATATTACTGTTCTAGAATGAATTTTGGTATAGAGTAAATGCATTACAATACATTATATTCTATATATTATTTTTCTATAATTTATATTAATTTTATAATTATATTATAATTATTTTCTATAATTCTAATTAGTAATTAATTAATTTATATTACTGTTCTAGAATGAGCTTTGGTATAGAGTAAATGTATTATAATACATTATATTCTATATATTATATTATTATTCTATAATTTTTATTATTATATAATTATAATTATTTTCTATAATTCTAATTAGTAATTATTAATTTATATTGCTGTTCTAGAATGAATTTTGGTATAGAGTAAATGTATTACAATGCTATATTCTATATTTATATAGAATATAAAATTTATAGAATATTTATATAGAATATAGAATATATGCTATATTCTACTATATTCTGTATTTTATGCTATTATTCTATAAGATATATTAATTTTATAATTGCTATTATAATTATATTCTATAATTAATAATTAATGAATTAATATGACTGTTGTAGAATGCATTTTGATATAGAGCAAATGCATTCTAATACATTATATTATATATTTCATATTCTGTAATCTATATTAATGCTATATTTTATATCATAACTCTAGTATATCATTCTAATTAACAATTAATTGATTAATATGACTGTTCTAGAATGAATTTTTGGTTCAGAGCAGAATCCCTGTGCTGAACTCTTTTCACCCAAGCTTTCCCCCCCGTTTCAGCCCGTGCAGGCGGAGAAGGAGAAGAAGAAGAAGAGCGAGGGCAAGGCCAGGAGGGAGGAGGAGAAGCACAACCTGCGGGAGCTGTGGAACAGCTTCTCCTACTTCCCCGAGATCACCCACGTGCTCATCAGGGACTGCACGGTCACCGTCAACCGCCAGGACAACAAGAGGATGGTGAGGGCTGGGCACGGGGCTGGGCACTGAACGGGCACTGAACGGGCACTGAACGGGCACTGAACGGGCACTGAGCTGGCACTGAACGGGCACTGAACGGGCACTGAACGGGCACTGAACGGGCACTGAGCTGGCACTGAGCTGGGCACTGAGCTGGGCACTGAGCTGGGCACTGAGCTGGGCACTGAACGGGCACTGAACGGGCACTGAGCTGGGCACTGAATGGGCACTGAGCTGGGCACTGAGCTGGGCACTGAACGGGCACTGAACGGGCACTGAGCTGGGCACTGAGCTGGGCACTGAGCTGGGCACTGAGCTGGGCACTGAACGGGCACTGAGCTGGCACTGAGCTGGGCACTGAACGGGCACTGAGCTGGGCACTGAACGGGCACTGAACGGGCACTGAACGGGCACTGAGCTGGCACTGAACGGGCACTGAACGGGCACTGAGCTGGGCACTGAATGGGCACTGAACGGGCACTGAGCTGGGCACTGAGCACGGCACTGAGCTGGCACTGAACGGGCACTGAGCTGGCACTGAGCTGGCACTGAACGGGCACTGAACGGGCACTGAACGGGCACTGAGCTGGGCACTGAACGGGCACTGAACGGGCACTGAGCTGGCACTGAGCTGGCACTGAACGGGCACTGAACGGGCACTGAACGGGCACTGAGCTGGGCACTGAGCTGGCACTGAACGGGCACTGAACGGGCACTGAGCTGGGCACTGAGCTGGCACTGAACGGGCACTGAGCTGGCACTGAACGGGCACTGAACGGGCACTGAGCTGGCACTGAGCTGGCACTGAACGGGCACTGAACGGGCACTGAACGGGCACTGAGCTGGGCACTGAGCTGGCACTGAACGGGCACTGAACGGGCACTGAACGGGCACTGAGCTGGGCACTGAGCTGGCACTGAACGGGCACTGAACGGGCACTGAGCTGGGCACTGAGCTGGCACTGAACGGGCACTGAACGGGCACTGAGCTGGCACTGAACGGGCACTGAACGGGCACTGAGCTGGCACTGAACGGGCACTGAGCTGGCACTGAACGGGCACTGAACGGGCACTGAGCTGGCACTGAGCTGGCACTGAACGGGCACTGAGCTGGCACTGAGCTGGCACTGAACGGGCACTGAGCTGGCACTGAACGGGCACTGAGCTGGGCACTGAACGGGCACTGAGCTGGCACTGAACGGGCACTGAGCTGGCACTGAACGGGCACTGAGCTGGCACTGAGCTGGGCACTGAGCTGGGCACTGAACGGGCACTGAGCTGGCACTGAGCTGGCACTGAACGGGCACTGAGCTGGCACTGAACTTGCACTGAACTGGCACTGAACGGGCACTGAGCTGGCACTGAGCTGGCACTGAACGGGTACTGAGCTGGGCACTGAACGGGCACTGAGCTGGCACTGAGCTGGCACTGAACGGGCACTGAGCTGGCACTGAACTGGCACTGAACGGGCACTGAACGGGCACTGAACGGGCACTGAGCTGGCACTGAGCTGGGCACTGAACGGGCACTGAGCTGGCACTGAACGGGCACTGAGCTGGGCACTGAATGGGCACTGAACGGGCACTGAGCTGGGCACTGAACGGGCACTGAGCTGGGCACTGAATGGGCACTGAACGGGCACTGAGCTGGCACTGAACGGGCACTGAGCTGGCACTGAACGGGCACTGAGCTGGCACTGAACTGGCACTGAACGGGCACTGAACGGGTACTGAGCTGGCACTGAGCTGGCACTGAGCTGGCACCGAACGGGCACTGAACGGGCACTGAGCTGGCACTGAGCTGGCACTGAACGGGCACTGAACGGGCACTGAACGGGCACTGAGCTGGCACTGAACGGGTACTGAGCTGGGCACTGAGCTGGGCACTGAGCTGGCACTGAACGGGCACTGAGCTGGCACTGAACGGGTACTGAGCTGGGCACTGAGCTGGGCACTGAGCTGGGCACTGAGCTGGCACTGAGCTGGGCACTGAGCTGGCACTGAGCTGGGCACTGCAGCTCCCTCAGCACGGGCGCAGTTCCCTGGGCTCATTCCGGGGTTTGATCTGCTTTTCCTGTGGTACAGCCGGGATTGAGGCTCAGGAGATGGAGTTCGTGTGGGGGCTCAGGTGTTTGTTCATTCTTATCTGTGCTACAGCCTCACAGGCTGTGAGCTCTGGCTAACAAAGTGGAAAATGGCTCTGTCTCTAACTCTGTACAAGGTCTTTTAAGGATAAACTGTCCAATTATGAAGTGACACCTAAATTATTTTTACTTTTAACCCAATATCCAAACACCCGTGGCCTGCAATGTGGATTTTTCTACCCAATTCCAAAACACCACCCAGACCCATGGAGAAGAAGGTGAAAAAGAAGGACTCAGCCTCTGCCCTAAATCCTCCATCTTGCTTTATATCTATTACTGAATTCTAAACCCTTAAACTCTGAGTTTTGCACCCTGTGCTATCACACACTGCTACCCAAACTCCACACCCACAGTCCCAGTGCTGTCACTCAATTTTGGAGAGACTTCTCCACGCCCTCAGGCCAAATGCTGAGTTTTCTTCAGGGTCAGTGCCTGTGAGCACAGAAAGTCTGAAACTCTCCGTGCCCAGGGTTCTTTCCCTTCCATGGGGAGCCAGGGTGGGGTTGGGCAGAAGGGGACAGTGTCCTTTGAGGAGTTTCTGTGTGGAGCCAGAGAGTTTTTAGCCCCACCAAGGTTTATCACACTCTGAGGGATGCCAGCAGCCTCTCAGAAATGGCTTATGAAAAATTAGTGAGATGGCTGATCAGAGGGGTTTGGAAAGAGCAAAAAGGTTTTAATTAAAGAGAAAACAACAAATTACTCAGAATAAAAGAATAAAAGCCATGCACGGTGCAGGGAGGGCCCTTGCACCTGCTGAGAAAATGCCCTGAGAATCTCTGGGCTCTCTCTGAAGTGTTCAGTGATCCTGGAGGGGTTTTTGGCACTGCCCAACAGAGAAACAGCCACATTCCCTGAGGAACAGGTCAGGGGTCCAGGAGTGCCTCTGTCCTGGCACTGGGACAGTCATGGGGAGGAGAGCATGGGAGTGTCTGGTTCTTCTTCCTTTAAAGTTCAGGGATAAAGCTTAAACTCTTTCCTAATGTGGGAACACCTGTTCAAGTGTGGGGCTGCACTGCAGCACTCCCTGAGGGACATTTTGAGTGTAAACAACACAAAACCTGCTGCCCTTGACACAGGGCAGAGCAAAAGTGGTGTTAAAAGGGGGTGAGTGCAGTTGTGCCCACACTGGCACCAGATTTCCCTTCACAAATCCCAGGAGGAATTACAGAATTTGTGAGAGCAGAGAATTGAGTGTCCAACCAGGGAAGGGCAGGGAGTGGCCACTAAATCCCAACATCCTGTAGCCACAAGTGGCTGGATATTCCTGCCTCATTCACACCAACGTTCCAGGGATATTCTGATGCCTTGGGAAGGCTGGCCTGGAACAGAGACTGGACAGAGCCAGAGAATAAAGTGGAGATTTATTAAAAGGCCTTAAAGATTCACCTTGGGCAGGACAAGAGCCTGGCCAGGGCTACACCCAAGGTGGGCACAAAATGGACCCAAAATGGTCACAAAATGGGTGACCCGTCACGAGGTCTCACACTTTGATAAGTTTTGGTCCATTTGCATATTGGGGTTTAATTGTCCAATTCCAGCTGCAGGCTGGGAGGTCCCATCCTTCTCATTCCTCCCTCCAGCCCCCCTTGTTTGTGCTTTTGGGCTGAAAGTTGTCCTTGGAGTGCAGCAGGAGAAGGATTTGTTTTGTGTCCCTGCTGTGTGCAGTGACCCTGAGTGTGAGCTCAGAGCTGCACCCTGGGCAGCAGAAAGTCTGAAATACAGGAAAGATCAAACTGAAGGCCTCAGTTCCATCCTGGTGCTGTCCTGCCCAGCTGATCCTTTCCTTTTTTTGCCAGGAGCTGAGGCTGGGCTCGCATGCCGAGGCTCTGTCCTTCACCTCGCTGGTCGATGGCTACTTCAGGCTCACGGCAGATGCCCACCACTACCTGTGCACGGACGTGGCCCCTCCCCTCATCCAGCACAACATCAAGAACGGCTGCCACGGGCCCATCTGGTCAGTCACTTCTGCTTTTTGAGGGGGTTTTTTGACAGTTCCTCTTGTTTTGATAATTCCTGCTGAGGAAACGCGGGGTTTGGATGGGCGGTGGTTACCAGAGGGTTGGAGAAAAGTTTTGTTAAAGGGAAAAAAATCAGTGTTTGTCTCCTTACTCATGTATAAACCCAGTGTTCTGCACTGAAGGAGTGTTCCAAGAGTTTCCTCTGTGGACAGAAGGGAATATTTTAGGGAGAGAGTGGAAGTGTCTCTACACTCACCCCAGGATGGATGGACAGAGCCTTGGGTTTTTAAACACCTGAAGGAATTCTCTACCCTCCACCCACCTCTGTGGCTTTTCCCTTGATGTTTAAGCTGCAAACTGTAGAAATCCAGGAGTTCACCTGCACAGTGCTGGATGCAGAATTCCCTTTAATAAATCCTTCCTCCCTTGCTCTGTGCAACGCACCCTTAAATCCAATTTTAACAATAACATAAATACCTCTAAGTTGCTGTTACACCCCAAATAGAGCTTTGCTCATGTGTCCCATCCCAAAAATCAACCTTTGGACGCTCCCTTGCTGCTTTGATCACTGTCCCTTCCCTTCCAGCACGGAATATGCCATCAACAAGCTGAGGCAGGAGGGGAACGAGGTGGGAATGTACGTGCTGAGGTGGAGCTGCACCAACTTCAACCACATCCTCATGACTGTGACGTGTCTGGAAGGCTCCGAGGTACAACCAGCTGGGCATTCCCAGCAGGAATGTGATCCCTGGGATCCCTGGGGGTGTGGTTTTGTCCTTAGGGCACTCACCCTGAGCTCTGCAGAGGGAAATGGCTTTTTTTTCCCAGCTCTTTGTGTTGTCTCTCCAAATGGGATTAATTAGATCCAGAACAGCTCCATTCCTCCCAATCAGACTGTGCAGGAACATGATAAAAACGAAGCATTTGAAGCTCATGACACAGAGGATTTGTCACTTCACCCTGCCTTGAGCATGGTTCAGCTTCCCTGGAGCCTTTTTGGGCGTGGATTTAATTCCCTTGATGGATTTTATTCCCACGCCGGCCTCAGCTGGAAGCCTGCAGCTGACTTGGTGGGCTGGGAGAATATTTAAAGTGTTCACACGAGAATAATAATGGAGAATAGAGAATAAATTATATGTAATAAGTAATAAATAATAATAAATCCTCTTAGGAGAAAATGGTCATGGAATCAGTGGTGAATCAGGAAGGAATATTTGATATTGAGTTTATCTCCTGTAGGTATTTTTTAAAATAAAAAGATGCTCAGCTCTGTCTTTTAACAGTGAAACAAGAAAGGAATTTTGTCTTGGAGAAGAGGGAAGGGAAAGGTGACCCAAAGCTGCAGAGCTTGAGAGCTCTTGGGATGGGGAAGTTCAGGAGTTCAGCCCTTCCCCAGCCCCTCTGAGTGAGGCTGGAAGATCCCAGCACCAGCCTGAAACCTCCGTGAACGCTCTGGGGTGGGAAAGGGAGTTTTGCAGATTTTAAGTTGATATTTTGAAACCCTGCTCCAGATTCTGCAGTTCTTGACCAAAGGAAGAGAAAATTCCTCCAGAAGAGGCAGAACTGCATATTCTCAGGCTCTGCAAAAAAACCAAAAAAGCCATAATTTGGGCTTGTGGGGTGATTGCATCTTTCTGTTGCTGATCTTCTCTTTGAGTCTTTCTGGGAGTGAAAATTTCAGGAATTTTAGGAAATTTAGGGTTTTTTTCTGCTCTGTTGCAGTTTGATTAGAGCTCCTTGACTCAGGAGCAGGGGCTGAGCTGTTCCCATGTGTGATGCCAAAGTTTTGGGAAGCTTTACAAACAATTCCCTCACTCCAGTGATTCTCTCTGCTTTCTTGTCCCTCCACACCAGGGGATGAACAACTCCAACTCAGGCCCCTACAAGAACTTCCAGATCGAGGTGAAGAAGGGAGGGTACTTCCTCCACGGCTCCAACAAATCCTTTGGGTCCCTGAAGGAGCTGATGGATCACCTGAAGGGACAAACCCTGCGCACAGACAACATCAGCTTCACCCTGAAGAGGTGCTGCCAGCCCAGACCCAGAGGTAGCCTGGCCTTGCAGGGTTTTGTTGTTGCAAGGGCACAAACTGCAGGCACAGGAGGGGGTTTGGGTGTGTTTTAGTGCTGTGTCCTGCTGTGAAGGGATTTAAAAAAGGATGTTTGAAGTTTTTTCCCTCTCTGGGGAGGAGGGGTTCTGTCAGAAGCAGGGCAGAGCTGTGGGCAGGTTTGAGGAGGGGAGGGGAGGTTGGGAGCTGCTGTGGGAGCTCTCATGGTGAGCTGTGTTCAGTAACTCTGAAGGGTTTGGTCCCACTGCTGTCCTGAGAGCCTGGTGGCACCTGTGGGTGACATCTGAGGGACAGTGGGGCAGCTGTGGGGCGGTGCCAGCGCTCTCTGGAGCTGCTTGCCATGACCTGGAGAGTCCTGCAGCTGAATTCTGTGTGAGGAGGCACGGGGGGATTGATGAGCTGATCACGGGGTCCTGTCAGCAGCAGGGGAAGAACTGAGCCACATCCATCACTCTGAGGCTTGGGGGAGCCCCTGAGCTTCTCACTCTGCACAGAGAGCCTGGCTCGTGCCCTGGAGCAGGGGGACAGTGCACATTTGACATTTTGGGTTTGTTTTGATGGTTGGATTTGGGATAAAATTAAATAAAAAGGGTCAGGGAGTTGATTGCCCAGATCAGCTTCTCCCTGGCTTTAGTTCCAGCAGGATGTTCCCTATTCTGTCTGTTCCCTGGTGGGTTTTTAACTTTTCAGGTTTTTAATCAGTTGGAGGTTTTTTAAATCAGTTTAACCAGATTAATTCTTTGAGTATTTAATATTCACAGAGAAGTTCAGGGGGTGCAGGGCTAGAGCAGTTTGGCAGGGAGTGGTGATTCCTGGTGATCCCAGAATCCCAGGTGATGATTTAGCCCCAGTTCTGCCCACAGCAGGAGGAAGCCCAGATGGCCACACACATCCCAATCCATCCTCTCCCAAGAAATAATGCCTGGAAGGCAGAATTCCTGTGCAAAACCTCTGGATCTGTCCTGCAGCAGTAGAGCAGTGGATTTTTGAGTTCTTCCTTCTGCTCGTTCCCCATTCCCCAGCTGAATTCCTGGGAACCCTGGTGGTGTTTCCCAGTGCTGAGGGAATTTGGAAGGAGGTGAAGAGGAAAGGAGCCCCCCCCCGCACCCTGGAAAGGAGAAGGCCCTGCTGGCAGGAGGGGATGGGGGTATTTTATTCCATTTTATTCCATTTTATTCCACTTTATTCCATGTACAGCACAGGTATTTTCTCTTCCAATCTTTGTGCAGAAAATTTGGTACAGTTGCTCAGTATCACCCTGATCTGGCTGATAACAACTCTGTATTTAAAATAGAAGCACAAAACTATTTCAGTGACTGCTAAGAGAAGAAGAATCTGCTTCAGTGACTTCTCCATTGAATGAGGAGCAGAAGTCCAGCCCGAGTTTCTTTTTTCCTCCCGTTTTTTGGGATTTTAATGCATTTCCACCCACGTTGTTCCTGGGAAGGGGAGTGCAGCTCCTCTGAAAAGCCTGAAGGACGTTTCCTCCCCTGCAGAAATCTCCAACCTGCTGGTGGCCACCAAGAAGGCGCAGGAGTGGCAGCCCATGTACTCCATGAGCCAGCTCAGCTTCCACCGCATCCGCAAGGAGGACATCGTGCAGGTGGGTGCTGGGCACCCAAGGGTGCTCCCGAGGGGCACAGACTGCCCTGCTGCTGCTCCTGCCCCGCCAGGGACCCTCAGCAAACTCACCTGGAGCCGTGTTTGGGTTTTTTTACTTGCTCACAGAGCCCCCGTGTCTGTGGGGCTTTGTGTGGACAAAGGAGAGCTCAGCAGTGATGCCTTTCACTGGAAAAGAAATCGATGTTTAAGTTTCATTTAAGATGCTTAAGGTCATTTCTTGGGAGTTTTAACAGCCGTGCTGGTTGTGGGTGTATTTTTTAAAGCCTGGCTTGTCAGAGAAACAGAGGTTTAAGGCAACATTCCACAGTAAAAAAAGGTGAAGTGTTCAAAAGCTCTGAGCAGTCAGAATTCCGTGTTTAAACCTCCCCAAATTTTCAAATTTCCCCATGTTTGTAGGTACTTATTCAGGTCACATGGCAGGGACATGTTCAGGGACATGGCAGCCTGGTGCTTATTTTTCTAAGTGTTGTGTGCATTAAAATTCCACCTTTGGAATGGCTGGTTCCAGGTTTAATGTTCATTTGCCCCATGGAGCCTCTCAGCCTTTCAATCTGGTTACTCTGAGCACTGAATACACTTAAATCAGATTTAATGTTGCTAAAAGAGCTCCTAAATGGTGCACTTGGCTTCTTCTGTGAAATCAAAAGGTGTTGGGGGTGTTTTAGCTGCATCACTGCAGACAGAGATGGGGTTTGGGTTGTGTTTACAGTCAGCATCCTGCAAAAATATCCCACGGCAGAATCCTGTGCTGGTGTGGAGGAAATTGCCTCCCCAAACAAAGCCTGCCCGTGAAATATTGCTTCCTCTCACTTTTGGAAACAGATTAAAGATCCCCTCAGCAGCAGTGTGTGAACAGGAGCCCAGCTGTTGTTTATTCATTTGTTTAGTCTGGGAATGCTCAGCCCCAGGGAAGCTGCTGGCTGATGTGGAGGTGTCACATCCCAGGAGCTCAGGGGGAGCAGGAGCAGCTCCTCTGGCACTGCAACAATTCCAGTCTGTAACCAGATCAGCCAGAGACACAAAAAAGTGCAGGTTCCAGTCAATGTTTGTGTAAATCTTGTTTGCTTCCTGCCTGACCAATCCCTGCTGCTGTCTCAGGGAGAGCACCTGGGAAGAGGGACCAGAACCCAGATCTACTCGGGGATGCTCAGCCTCAAGGATGACGAGGACGAGGGGTACCAGAACGAGAAGGAGATCCGGGTCCTGCTCAAAGTCTTGGACCCCAGCCACAGAGACATTTCCTTGGCAAGTTAATCCTTTTGTGTGCTGTTCTTGGGTGACTTTTTAAAGGGCTGGGAATGGGGAGATGCTGGAGGTGCAGCTCAGCCCACGGGGCACATCCCTGACCCGTTCTGTGCCTGCACCAGGGGGGTTTGAGTGCTGTGGACGTGCTGGGCTCAGGGAGCGCTGCTCAGGAGCAGCAGTGGCTGTGATCTCTCTCCTTTGCTCCTTTCCCCAGGCATTCTTTGAGACAGCCAGCATGATGAGGCAGGTGTCCCACAAACACATCGTGCTCCTGCACGGCGTCTGCGTCCGCGACGTGGAGAGTGAGTCCGGGGCAGGGCTGGGGCAGCAGAGCAGCTGGGAAAGCCTTCCTCCCATAAATGTCCCTTTCCAGCACTGTCTGAGCCTCCCTGCGTGGTTCCCTAAGGCTGGAATGGCAGAGGGGCAAGGCCAGGGCGGGTACAAAGCACCCTGTGGCAGGGGTGGCATTTGCACCATTAAATGTGTTGCATTTATTACAAATATACATTCATTTGTATAAAATAAATGTGTATTTGTAATAATTCCACATATAAAACATGGGCACATTTACATGTATACATTTATATGTATAAAGTTTATGTTTATACATATAAAATACAAATATGCAGATAAAAAATGTAAATGTGTTGTATGAGTTTTTAACCCAGGACAGTCCTGATGCTGTGGTGTGGACACCAGAAGGAGAGCAAAGCTTTGGAAAATTGAAACACAAATTGGTCAATGCCCCAGCCTCAGCTCTTCCAGCCTCAGGAAAGGAATTTGAGTTCTGTTTGGATGTTTAACAGGCCCACGCTAAAGGAATTTTGGTACCAGAGCACAGGGGGACGTGGCAGCCTGGTGTTTATTTTTCTAAGCTGTTGTATGAATTAAAATTCCACCTTTGGAATGCCTGGTTCCAGGTTTGATGTTCATTTCCACATGAAACCCCTCAGCCTTTCAATCTGGACTCTGAGCACTGAAATAAACCTTGGGCAAGGTGAAATAAAAACATTTTCCAACCATCTGGGCTGGGAGGTGGCAACACAAATTGAGTGACTCCAAACAATTCCTTGCAGCCCTGACTTTCTGCTCCTGCCTTTGCAGATATCATGGTTGAAGAGTTTGTTGAGTGTGGGCCTCTGGATCTGTTCATGCACAAGAAAAGTGAACTTCTCACAACCCCATGGAAATTCAAAGTGGCCAAACAACTCGCAAGTGCCCTGAGCTACCTGGTAAGAGACACCTTGGCAGAGGCACTGGGGCCTAGCTGGGAATTCGTTTTCCCCCAGGAAAAGTGGAACACTTTATTTCCTGCTCCTCCTTTCCTTCTTTTCCTCTGGTTTCTTCCCAGATATAATTTTGGATTTCAGCTTGGAATATTTTAGAGGTGGTGTTGATACCTGGAGCACTGGCAGAGCATCCCTCTGACTGTTCTTTCCCCGCTTTTCTGTAGGAGGACAAGGATTTGGTGCACGGGAATGTGTGCACCAAGAACATCCTGCTGGCCAGAGAGGGCATTGACACCGAGTACGGGCCTTTCATAAAGCTCAGTGACCCGGGGATCCCCATCACGGTGCTGTCCAGGCAAGGTGTGTGCAGGGCAGGGGAAATGTCATTTATGGCAGCAGAAGTGGCTCTGCAGTAGCAGGGATCAGCTTTCCTGGACCTGCAGGTGCACAGGGGGTTCAGAGCATTCATTGCTCTTACACAATGCTGTGTCCAGTGGGGTGAGACAGAAGGAATCCCAGTCTGGGGGTGGCTCCAGGCACGAGCCTGTAAAAGCCACAGGAACATCCTTTTGAAAACAGGGATTTGAAACCAAGACCTGCACCAAGCCTGCAGCTCTGGTTCATCTCAGACAGTGACTCAGGTGAAGCTGTTTCCCTGCTTGGTGCTCACTCCCGGTGTGTTTGGTCCCAGAGCGTGTGGAGCGGATCCCCTGGATCGCACCCGAGTGCGTGGAGGATTCCAAAAACCTCAGCATTGCTGCAGATAAATGGAGCTTTGGTACAACCCTGTGGGAGATCTGCTATAATGGAGAAACTCCCCTGAAAGACAAGACCTTGGCAGAGGTAAAACTGTTACACAAGCCTGGATCCATCCTCCTGGGCCCTTCAGTTTTCCCCCTGTGTCCTGTCCCTCCGTCCCTTGTCCCCAGCCCCTCTCCAGCTCTCCTGGGGGCCCTGCCAGGGCTCTGAGCTCTCCCTGGAGCCTTCCCCAGACTGGACAATCCCAGCTCTCCCATCCTTCTCTAAGCCCTGTGTCCAGTTGGCAGCTGGGTGAGATTCTCCCCAACATCTCTTTGTTTCTTTTGGGTTGATCCCAAAGCGTCCCAGGGGACTCTGCTGCTGCTCACTGCAATTTAAAGAACTGGAGTCCCTCCTGCTGTGCCCCTCCTGATGTGGCCACAGCCCTGCAGGGTTGGGAATGTTCATCCCCGCCCTGTCCTGGCCTGGAGCTGGGAGCTGAGGAACACCCAGGGTGTCCTTGGTAAACATTTCCTGGTGCAGCAATAACTGGGAAAGCCTGGCAGGAGATGATTCCTGAAAGTGGAAATATTCAGCCCCTTTTAAACACTTCATGGGTGGTCAGTGGTTGCTCCAGATCCAGCTCACTGGAATTCTCTGCTGTGAAGATCCAAGTCCCAGTTGGAAGGGGAATTTCCTTGGCAAAGCTCTCACTGAATTAAGGGTTTAATGGTCACTTCCTCTGATGTAGAATCACAGAATTGCTCATGTTAGAAAAGACCTGAGAGATCCTCGGCTCCAGCCACTGCCCCAGCTCAGCAGTGAGAGTCAGGGAAGTTAAAAGTGCTGGAATTTCTGTTTGCTCCCACAGAAGGAGAGGTTCTACGAGGGGCACTTTGTGCTGGCCACGCCGTCCTGCAAGGAGCTGGCAGACCTGATGAAGCAGTGCATGAACTACGACCCCCACCAGAGACCCTTCTTCAGGGCCATCATGAGGGACATCAACAGGCTGGAGGAGCAGAGTGAGGCCCGGGGCACTCAGGGAGGGGCTGGGACCCTGGGCTGGCTTGGGGGAGCAGCTCCTTCATCTCATGGAGGCTGAGGAGCTGCTCCAGGGTGGGGAGTTCACCCAGGGGAATCTGGGCGTGGAAGCAGATCCAGCCTGGCACGAGAGGATGGAGAATTCCCTGTCAGCAGGTGGGATGTAAGGAAGGAAAGATGTGACAGTGGGAACAGAGCAAGGATGCCTTGGGAGTGTCCCTGCAGGAATCTGACCTGGGATGTTTTCCCCTCCTAGACCCCGACATTGTCTCGGAGAAGAAGCCCGTGACCGAGGTGGATCCCACCCTCTTTGAGAAGAGGTTCTTGAAAAGGATCCGGGATCTGGGTGAGGTAAGAGGAATGTCACCCCCAGACCACAGCCAGTGCTCGTGGGTGTCCCCACAGTGTGTGCACAGTGTCACAAGCACCCAAATCAGTGCCTGGGTGTCCCCACACAGTGTGCAGTGTCACAGACACCCAAATCAGTGCCTGGCTGTCCCCACAGCCTGTGCAGTGTCACACAAACACCCAAATCAGTGCCTGGGTGTCCCCACACTGTGTGCAGTGTCACAGACACCCAAATCAGTGCCTGGGTGTCCCCACAGCCTGTGCAGTGTCACAGACACCCAAATCAGTGCCTGGCTGTCCCCACAGCCTGTGCAGTGTCACACAAACACCCAAATCAGTGCCTGGGTGTCACTGAGCATTGTCCTCAAGGATGCTCCTTTCTCCCCCACCCAGGGCCACTTTGGCAAGGTGGAGCTGTGCAGGTATGACCCAGAAGGTGACAACACCGGGGAGCAGGTGGCAGTGAAGTCCCTGAAGCCCGAGAGCGGAGGGAATCACATCGCTGACCTCAAGAAGGAAATTGAAATCCTGAGGAATCTTTATCACGACAACATCGTCAAGTACAAGGGGATTTGCACAGAAGATGGTAAATCGTGCAGAGTATTAACAAGGATAAAGGTTTTCCTCCATAGGTTATAGATGTCCTGCCTGGAGCAGGTTTTCCTGTGGATTGGCTCAGGGATGGATGATGGGAATGAGCCATGGGGTGTTTAAAATCCTGTGGTGCTCTGGGCTTGTACAAAAGCTGTTGGTGTTCACAGTGTGAGAAGGGTCTGCAAACTGAACATGCTCTGTTTTTCAGGAGGAAGTGGGATTAAACTCATCATGGAATTCCTTCCCTCTGGGAGCCTGAAGGAGTATCTCCCACGGAACAAGAACAAGATCAAACTCAAGCAGCTGCTCAGATACGCAGTTCAGATCTGCAAGGTGAGCTGGGCCCTGCACCTGCAGCCCCTCTGCTCCATCAGCAGGGCCAGGGGGGATGGAAAACACCAGCAGCAAACCCCCTCTGTATCCCCAAGGATCAGAATCCTAAAACAATCCCTCCCATGCTTTGGGTGCCACTGGCACAAAGATCAGCGGGGGAATAATGAAGAGGTTCCAAACTCCAAAGTTTCCTCTGAAAAGTTGTTCCTGGGATTTGGAGGATCAGGAGGGAGGGCAGCACTTGGAATGTGTTGGCAAGAGGAAAGGAGCAAGGTGAAGTCTGAAGGGATGGAGATGAGAGTGCAGAACATGGCCAGGCCATGTGAAGCAGTAACTGGAGAAAAAGGGATTAAAGTATTGGAGCAATAAAAGGAAAGGAGATAAAAGGAGAGGAAATAAAAGGCTTCTCTCCTCCTCCCTCAGGGCATGGACTACCTGGGCTCGTGTCAGTACGTGCACCGTGACCTGGCAGCGAGGAACGTCCTGGTGGAGAGTGAGAACAGGGTGAAGATCGGGGACTTTGGGCTCACCAAGGCCATCGAGACCGACAAGGAATATTACACAGTCAAGGACGACCGCGACAGCCCCGTGTTCTGGTACGGCCGGGCTGCAGGGCAGGACCCTGCTCCTGTGCTCCCCAGGATTCCTCCTGCTTTCATGGGAGCCCTGAGTACAGACACACCATGAGAGCAAGGAAAAGGCACCTGGTGGACAGGACTCACCTTGTGCTGTTTGCTGTTTGTTTTTCATTTCCCTGCCATTTTGGGTTTGGTCTCCCTGGTTTCACAGTGCCTTGCTGTGAACACTCCTTGTTTATCACTGTTTAATTTACGTGTGAGGGCTCCACACACACAGCGGTGGCTCCAGAGCTGCCCTGGCTGTGTGAGCAGGGCCGGGCTCTGGGTGTGACGCTGTCCCCTCGTGTCCCAGGTACGCCCCCGAGTGTTTGCTGCAGAGCAAGTTCTACATCGCCTCCGACGTGTGGTCCTTCGGCGTGACGCTCTACGAGCTGCTCACCTACTGCGACTCCGAGTCCAGCCCCATGGCAGTAAGTGGGGCAGAAACGGGACACAAACGGCTGCCACAGCTGCCTCATCCCATCATTTTAAACAATTCTTGGTGCTTTTGGCAACACGGGGAGCAATCAGAGAGTCGTGGGCTTGTTTGGGGAGGGACCTTAGCACTCGTCCCATGCCTTCCATGGGACACCTCCCTGCAGGTTTATCCTGGCAGGCAGCCCGGGGTTGTCCCTGCAGTGTCCGTTCCCATCTGTCATTCCCATTCATCTGTCCCCGCTGTCCCCGCAGGAGTTCCTGAAGATGATCGGCCCCACGCAGGGACAGATGACGGTGGCGCGGCTCGTGCGCGTCCTGCAGGACGACAAGCGGCTGCCACGGCCGCCGACCTGCCCCGAGGAGGTGAGCGGGGACGGGGAGGGATGGGGAGGGAAGGACAGCAGGTCTGTCTGTCTGTCTGTCCGTCTGTCTGTCCGTCCATCTGCCCCTGTCTGCACGTGGAGTCAGCCCACAGGGGTGACACTTCCCCGGTTCCACACCCCGACCACTCGGGTAGGAAAACCTTCAGAGTGCTGGGCAAAGGCATTGCCAAGGTTTGCAATTATTGTTTAAGATGTTTTTTGATATTAACAAAGCCCGTGGTGTCCCTTCCGAGGGGTCAAGGACTTGCTGTAGTAGCTGGATCCATGGAAATTCCTTGGGAATGCCTCTGATTTGGGCAGTTCCTGCTGCGTTAGTTCAAACCTGAACTGGCCAAAGGCCCCTGCTCAGTCCCTGCTGCCCCTGCCCAGCACTGGAGGTGTTTCTGTTCCTTCAGGGAGACTCTGCTCCGTTGTCTTTACTGGAAAACAAAGAAATGTTTCACTCCTTTAAATCTCCCCCCCTCTGCTGCCAGGTGGATCAGCTGATGAGGAAGTGCTGGATCTACAGACACGACGAACGCACCACCTTCCACAACCTCATCCAAGGATTTGAGACAATTATGAGTAAAATGTAATTGAATTTTTTTATCCTGTCAGGACTTTAAATGCCCAGCAAACTGTCTATGCCCAAGGCTATTTCTTTTTTGTTTTTCACTCCTGTAATTCGTACTCAGGCTGGGCTGATGTGCTTATAAAGGATTCTTTTACCAACGGATTGAAAAGTTGGATTAAAAGAATTTTAAAGTTTGGGCAAAACGAACTCCAGCTCCCTTTGCTGCTGTTCCTGCAGGGCAGTTTTATCCTGCTCTCGTTCTGGTTGTGCCAGGATTGGAATTGCCCTGATGGATGTGAGCTGTGAAAATAAATCCACTGCAATTCTCTGCTCAAACCTCTGCTGGTGGATGTAAGAGGGCTCAGTTAAAGATTTTAAACTCAGCTGACAAAATATCCTTCACGTGCACTTAAGTCCTAGTAACAAACAAAACAACTCTGGCATAAAAATACAAGGAAGGCAAAATCTTCAGCTCTTTTTACCCCACCAGGGCCCAGTCCTGAGCTCTTACAGGTATTTTTTAAAAATTGTTCAAAAATATCACCCCCGGAGCGTGGAGGGGTGGGCACAGCTGTGCATTTCAGTGAGAACACCCCAATTCTGGGATAAATAATTTGCTTTTCCTGCATTCTTCGCCCCTGGAGCTCCCAGACTGGAGGGGGTGAATGTGCACCCCTGCTGCTGAGGGATGTGCAGGGGAGGAATCCATGGAGATGGGGAAGATCCCAGTCCATGCCCACAATCTGGGATTATCCAAAAGGAAATAAAGGCCTGAGCACCCAGGGGTGTCCTCGGGATGGGAACCCCTCCAACAAAATTTCTGAAGAACATTTTGGCTCAGCCCATGCGTGGTTTAACTGGAACCTTCTGCTGCCATCATTTTTCCTACCACACCTGGCATTGGAAAATGCTCCGAAGAGAGCCTCAATTTTGGCAATAATAGGAAGAGGTCTATATAAATATATATATAAATATATATAAAAATGATAATGATGAGCTCTAAGGAGGTCAGATGTATTTTTACAGTGTTATTGTTTCTGTATGTCACTTAGGAAGCTGAATTTAATCTGGAAGCACTTTGTTACTCTTTATACAAACAAGTCTAATAAAGATTTTTTTTTTCTCCATGTGCCTCCCTTTTTAATCATAAATTAAATAGAGGAGAGTTTTAAAAATGGAATTTCCATAGGAATGGTGTTCTTTAAAATCTTTTCCTGCCTTACCTGATTAAAGGAGTCCAGGGCTGTTTTCCTCCCACAAAAAAACCACTTGAAGTAAGTACCAACAATTTATTTTCATTGAAAAGTGTAACAAGTTGAGAAAGTTGCATATACAAACAGTTGAAACAAAATATTACAAGTGAATTTATCAATACATACAGGCAGAATCCCAGAAAAGCTCCTGGCTCCTCTTTGTGGAGCAGTTCCAGCAGCGGAGGGAAGAGGGATTTTGACTGGGATTTTTTAAAGCTTTGAAAATGTGGATCCTGGTCACATCCCAAAGCTTGAAAGGCAAAATTTAAGACTTTTCATTAAAAAAAAATCAGTATTGAAAAATGGCTTCAGTGTTCTCTAGCAAAGAAAAGGGAGAAGGAGGCGGCTCCTGGCCTGGGTGAACTCAATCCGAATGGATTTGCAGCAGGATTCCAAGGGGCAAAGCCCTGGAACGAGGGCTGGCTCCTCATTTCCACTGATGGCAGAAGAGAACAACTCGAGCCAGAGCTGAGAATAAGCTAAAAATAGAAAAAGTCTTAAAAAAAAAAGGAAAATACACTCAAAAGTGGGAAACAAATGTGGGGTGGCGCAGGAAGGGCTGCCCCACACCTGGGGAAGGAGGGTGCTGCCTCACACTGGGAATTGCTTCCTCCATGGAAAAGCTGTGGATTCTCAGGCTAAAAACAAAGTTATTCCACTGTCCAAGGATCAGCTCTCCAAATCCCAGGGAATATCCCAAGGCAGCACAGGGTAGCATCTCCCTTTGCACAGGCATTTATTGAGAACATCACCGGGGCTCTGGGAATCCATTTGGTATCGCTCCATTCCAGGATTAAGAAGAAATATTAAAAATTGAAAGGCTGTAAATGCAGAGCTCTTAATCCTGGAAAAAGGAAAGTTGGGAAAAAAAGCCCCACATTCCGAGTTAAAAAAATACAAAAGAATTCCTACCAAGACTTCCTCTTTTAACTTCTTCAGGCTGAGGACTGGAGAGAGGATCAGCTTTCTTTCCTCCGGGTTTTTATTGCTTTCAGCTGGAGCTGCCCCAGCTCCCCCAGTCCTTGTGCTGTCCCTCAGCCCGCGGGTGACAAAGCCAGCGCTGTCCCCTCCTCTCCAGGTGAAAGCAGCCGCCGCCTGTGCCACAGCCCGGGTGTCACTCGGTGTCCTTGGCCGCGCCGGGACAGAGCTGGCTCCTGTGGGACGCTCCCCGCACGCAGAGAGCGCTCCTCGGGCGCGGTGAAGGCAGCGGTAAATGCGGGGTTCCGTGCCCGCCGTGCCGTGCCGGGGCAGCGCTGGGCTCTCAGTACACGCGCTTCTTCTTCAGCGCCGCCTCCGCCAACCGCGCGGCGCCGCCGGGCGCCGGCAGCTCCGCGGGGCCGGGCTCGGGCAGCAGGAACGCGGAGCCGCGCTTGGGGGCCGCCTGCGGGGACAGGGACACGGACAGGGCAGCCACCAACGGGGACAGGGACACGGACAGGGCAGCCACCAACGGGGACAGGGACACGGACAGGGCAGCCACCAACGGGGACAGACAGCGCTCCCCCGGCGGGAAATACTGAGCTGTGCTACGTGTCGGGAAACAAAGAGAATCTGTGCAATTGTAATTGTGGGACACGGCCACGGGACAGTGATAGAGGTGAGTTCTATAAACAGCAGAGGAAAGCATGGAAGAAGGGTTTTGAACAAACTTTACCTGTTATAAATCTTAACCTATTCTGTAATAAAGTGTTTTTGAATTATAACTCTAGAAGCTTGTTTTATATTAAAGAATTTTAGACTGTAGTTTTAGAATGTAAAAAGGCTTTCTCACAGACTGGTAAAAAAAAAACCATCCTGGATACAGAAGAAAAGATTTCAGCTCATTGATTTATGGTTCCTGAAAAAGGAAACTGAACATTGTTATCAAAGACTGATAGACCTGGAAAATAGAACCTGGACTGAAAATAGAACCTGGAATAGAAGCTTCCATATCTGGAAGCTGGACCCCACCACCTAGGATGCATATCCTGGAATACTGAAATTTAAAATAGACCACAATAGGTACTGAATAATGACGGCAAAAATTAGAAATAAAAGCTGAGAAAGTTTATGAATATGGATGAATATAGCCAATAAAATCCCAGCAAGTCCAGCAATGGGTGTGCAGTCAGAAGGGAAAATCCTTCCACTTTACCCAGCGCTGTCTTTGCTCACACTTTACCATGCTAATTAATTAATTATTAAATTGAATTGCTGCTTGATCTATTGGCACCAGGGTGAGGATTCCCCCTGAGGCAGTGTCAAAGACCCGGCTCCTCCGGCCTGGAGGCCTCAGGTTTGTCCCCTTTCCCTAAAAAGCCCCACTGGCACAAGGATCCACCTGTGGTGCCAGGCCAGGCAGCCTCATCCCACAGCCCGTGGATAAAATCCCATGGATAGTGGCCTTGGGGGTGTCCTGCACTGATGCAGACATCTCCACCTTCAGCAAGAGGCACTTCCACTCCTCCTGGAGAGCTGAAGGGCTTGAGCAGTCCTGGCCCCGCTCCCACACTAAGCCAGGGGGTGAAGGGGGAATTTTCCAGCCGTGCCAGAGCGGGTCTGGCAGGACCTGCCCTGCCCTCACACGGAGCGAGGGATGGATGGAGCAGCGAGGGATCTTTAACTGGAATTTCAGCCCTGAGGGGCCCAGGGCGGGGTTTCTGTGAGGGCACAGCTGCTCCAGGCTGCCCCAAGAGCTCCCTGGGTTCACCTTCCCTTTGCAAAATCCTTTCCCAGCAGCCCTCCAAGCACCCTGTGCTGGTCACAGGCACAGCTCAGACTGCTCCTGCTCACTCCAACTCCATCCTGGGGGCACCTCCACCAGAAACACAGAATTGTTTGAGGAAAGGCAAAAGCTTTCCCCCCGTCCTCTCTCCTGCAGTTCTCAAAGCCATGGGGATGTCACCCATGTCCTGTGTCCCTGCACGAGGTCCTGGCTCACTGCTGCCTCACACAAATCCCCCCACCCTGCTCCTCCTGAGCCTCTGCAGCAGCAGGATTAAAAAAAGCCCCAAAAAAGGAGGAGCCCCTGCAAGCACAGCCACAGAGCACACCCTGAACTGACAGAGCCTCGTGGGGAGCAGCCTCTCCACTGAGATTTATCTGCAGTTGCAGCAGTTTGGAGGCAAACTGTGCTGCTGTGCCTGTGCCAAGGGACTGAGCGAGCTCCTCCTGCCTTTTATGGCTCCTGGCAGCACCACCACCATCCCAGAGCTGCTCTGCACCACCCCAGGAACCTCTCTGGGGACAAACTGAGAGGTGCTGCTTGGCCCAAAGCCCACACTCTCCTCCTGCTGCCACTCCATCATTCCCAGCCCTGTCAGGGCTGTTTGCAATCTGAAAATTCCATTTTTTCATGTCCCAGCCCGTGGCCAGGCTTTGGCCATCCTCACCCCAAACCATGTCACAGCCAGCTCTACGCAGGAGTCAGGAACTGCTGGAGTTCAAAGGAAGGCACTGCCTTCAAAATCTCCAAAAAACAGGAATCTCATGCCCAGTCTGAACTGCACCCACAGGATTTAATGCTGTGATGCAGGGGCCAGGCCCCTCAGCTCTCCATCCATGAAAACAGGAGCAGTGGGATTTACCTCCAGCACACAGACAGGAATTCCTCAGCAGTTCCAAACCCTAACCAGACTCCATGAACTGGCCCTCACTGTTTCCAAGGCACTCCCACTCCATTTCTTGATGAAAACTCGGTGTCCACTGGAGCACCAGCAAAGCAAGCTTTGCTCAGTGAGTCTGAGCTGCAGCTGACACCTGCTGTAATTCCAAATAAAATCCATTTTATCCCCCACGATCCAGTGAAGGGGCTGTTGGTAACCTGGATGCTGCCCAAGACCAGGTAACCCTGCAGATGGCTCCAAGAACTGTTTTAGAAACACACCAAAAAAATCTGTATTTTACAAATCAGGCAGGTAAAAATCTTTAAATCTATCCTGTGTTTTCAGATTTGCTTTCCAGGACATTTTGAGCTGCTCTCTACTCCAGAGATTCTATCCCAGTGCAAACTATCTGCAAGTCAGGCAAACACCCATTTAAATCCAGTGTGAACCTCCTCCTTTTCCTCCTTTATCTGCCTCCTTCCAGGCATTTCTGCACATTCACATCTCTCCAAGGAGCTCCCCAAAAACCCAGCCTTGCCCTGCCCGTGGGTTTTGGGCCCTGAGAGGAGCTGGAGCCCAGGGCCTGGAGGGCTCAGCCGGGCTCTGGAGCTGGCCCAGCCTCTCCTCACATTCCCAGGAACTGTGAGGAGCAGGGATGCGGAGGGAAAGCTCCACTCGGGGGCAGCACCAGACAGGGAGGAAGCGTCTGCAGCCACTGCTCCTTCTCTGCTCTCACCTGCTTTAAGGGATTGGCTGGAGGAGGCTGCCAGCCCTGCTGGGACCCCGGGGCTCCGCTCAAAAGGGGAGGCACCACCTGCAGGCAGGTGCTGCAGTCTGGGAAAGATCCACCCGCAGATTCCTGAATCCAGAATGGCATCCACGAAGCAGAAGGAAAAAAGGTTTAGCAGTAATTTTGGTTTTGCTATCCTGATGAGGTCTCAGCAGGTATGGAAACACCTGAGGAACAAGGGGTGCAATTCACAGCAGCTCAGGTGTGCAGCAATTCCTGGAGCAAAATGTGGGATTTGGATGATGGTTTCATTTGTGTAATTCCTTTAAAAAGTGTCTTTCTCCTTGGTCACAAAAACCTCAGCTCGGGCAAGCAACAGCCCTTCAATGCTGGGAAGTTCAGCACTGGGAAATGCCATTAATGCTGTGCTGCTGCCTGGTGGGAATATTTTAATCCCCTCCCGAGTGTTCCAGGTGATTTTAGAGAGGGATATTTAGGTGTGACTGCAGGGGGCTGCCCTGCAGCAGTGCCCATGCAGTGCCCTCACCCCACGCTCTCCAGCCCCTCGTTCCTGTGCCAGCACACAAAGCAGTGTCCAGAAGCTGATGGGAGCACAGCCAGTGGAGACAGCAAGAAAATGAAATTATTTCTCACCTCAGAGGCTTCATTTTCCAAGCCCTCCACTCTGGCCTGGGTGGAGGGATGTGCCTGAGCACAATGCTGGTACCACTGCTGGACAGCCTCCTACAGAGGAGCAGAAATCCTCTCCCACGTCTGCCCACAATTCCTACAACCCAAAACTCTCCAGGAAGCAACAAAACACCTTGATGGGTGTGGAGTGCTGAAGCTCACATCAAACATTTAAAATGATGGTAAGTGCTTCAAACATACCAGAGGCACCTCTGGCTGGCAGTGAGGAGGGACAACCATTCCTGTTCTGGAACACCTCCAGGGATGGGGCAGCCACAGCTTCTCTGAGCACTCCCATCTTCCCAGGGAACAATTCCTGCCCCAAATCCCACCCATCCCTGCCCTCTGGCAGTGGGAGCCATTCCCTGTGTCCTGTCCCTCCAGGCCTTGTCCCCAGCCCCTCTGCAGCTCTCCTGGAGCCCCTCCAGGCAGCAGATCTGACCCAGGGGGTGCCTGGCCCCTGGCAGAGCTCCCTGCCCTGTGCAGTGCCTGTTCCTCCATCCCTCTGGCCAGGCTGGGAGCCTCCAATCCAAACCCCTCCATCCTCGGGAGCCACCTGACTCCAGGAGTTTGGGGGGTCACGGCTGTCCCTGCCAGCAGCCCAGGGGAGCCTCTGTGTCCCCAGTGACAGCCTGGGCAGGAGGAGCTCTCAGATCTGATCTGTTCCAGTTCCACACAGCCTGGGCAGGAGGAGCTCTCAGATCTGATCTGTTCCAGTTCCACACAGCCTGGGGAGGGTTAATGAGAATGGGAATGCTCCTTCCCGGTGGAACTGAGCACTGCAGCGCTCTCCAGAGCTGCACTCTGCTCGCCACAGGGGCACACGGGAGCACATCCTGTCACTGACAGCCTGGGCAGGAGGAGCTCTCAGATCTGATCTGTTCCAGTTCCACACAGCCTGGGCAGGAGGAGCTCTCAGATCTGATCTGTTCCAGTTCCACACAGCTTGGGGAGGGTTAATGAGAACACAGGAATCTCCTTCCCGGTGGAACTGAGCACTGCAGCGCTCTCCAGAGCTGCAGCTCGTGGTTCTGCTCACCACAGGGGCACACGGGGCACATCCTGTCACTGACAGCACTGCCAAACGTCCCCAGGTCTGCAGGACCAGAGCTCCCTTCTCTGCCAACCTTCAGGAGTTAAAAACTTCTGGGGAAGGCAAAGAGAAACCCCCCTGGGTCTGCAGGCAGACAAAAGCCAAGGAGGGGTGGTGAGAAGTCATTTTTTAGTGAGTGCCCAGAGCTGAGGCTCTCAAGAAGCAATTTTTAAGGGCTGTGATTTCAGCAGGGAAGGTTCTTTGTGCCAGATCTGCTCTGAACACTGAAAGAGATAAAGTGTCAGAGGAGAGGCTCAGGAAGAACACCCAGAGAAAAGAAGGAGCAGCTCTGGGAGAATCCAGGCTGTGCAATTCCTACCTGTGGGTATTCCCCAGGCTGCTGGGAATAACTGAAGTAATTTTCCATTGCATGTTGTGATGCAGTTCCCTGAGACACAGCAGCATCCATGACATTGTTTGGAAGGCTGGTCTGCTGTGGAGGACTGGAGGCTTTGCTGGCAATTGCTGCAGGGAACACAAAGAACAGAGTCTGAATAAACACCTAAAACCCACACAAATCAGGTCCTATTCCAGGATTAAAACTGAAATTTCCCTTTTCACATTAGGCTGTGCCCCAAATTAATCAGTGCTACTGATAACTGAAGTTTGTGAGGCACTGAAAATTCACCCCTGTTTAACCATCAGGAGAAATTACTTTGCAATTTTAAAACACACTGTGAGATTTCCTTGAGGGATAAATGCTGTGGTCACTGGATTTACCAGGCAAACAGGATAAAGATTTGCCACGCTCTGGCTGTGGAGATTTGCAATGAAATCCATGAAATGTTTGCTTACCTGGCAGGCAGATACCAGGCAGGACACTTGCCAAATTCAAGTAGGGGTTGGTGCTCAGCCGAATTTCTTTTGGGGGTTCCCCAAGCAGAGAAGTCTGTTTTTTCAAGGGAGTCTGAAAAATGGCAGTTTGCATTAAATGCATATAAAATTGATTAGAAATAAGGTTAAGTGGCCCAGCAGGGTCCTGGAAAAAACTTAGTCCTATGAAAAAAACCTTCTGAAATGCAACTTTTGAAATAAAATTAAACTTTTGAAGTCAATGCTTCAAAAGTTTCATTTTATTTCAGCAATTTGGACACATTGCGTGCAGCTTTTCCTTCCAAATAGTTTTTGTAGGGATGTTTCTCTTCAGACTGCAAGTTCCTGAAGGATATTACAAAACAAACAAACAAAAGAGAACCTTTTACATGCAAGTGAAGGAATAATAATCACTCGAACAATTCCAGATGCAGGGAGTGAACATGAAGTGCATGGCCAAGACAAAATCAACTCTTCTCACTTGGAGACACAAGGAAACAAAGGCCAAATGTTAGGAAAATCATGAATTAAGCACATGTTTCCCCAAAAATGTCTAAGTATTGATGTATATTATAAATAAGGTAAATTTTGTTAAGGGCAGAAAAAAATTCTGAAAGAATGAGACCACTTAAATCCCATCTCATCATCCTCTCACACATCACCTTCAAGGGAATAAAGAGCATTTTAAAAAACTGATAATTGGAACTGGAAAATTTATATACACACACACACAAGCACCTGGAAACCCAAAACCCCCCTGCCCCACCAGAACTGCTCCTGCCTAACCACAAAATTCAACCCCAAGTTCAAATTTTGGCCTTTAAAGGAGACTCTGCCCCTGAGATCAATTTAATCATCAAGCACTGAGGCAAACACATGGACAAACGCCCTGCAGCTCTGCGGAGCCTCCTCTGTTCACTCGGCTGGACCACCAAGGAGCAGCATTGTTCTCCTGCTGCCACAACTGCTGCGACCTCCACATGGCCCAGGGATGGCCCGGGATGAGCAAAATTTACAGCAGAGACACAGGAGTGGTTAAAATAAAGAGAGGAAGAGAGGGGGAAGAGAGGGAGGGAAGAGAGGGAGGGAAGAGAGGGAGGGAAGAGAGGGAGGGAAGAGAGGGAGGGAAGAGAGGGAGGGAAGAGAGGGAGGGAAGAGAGGGAGGGAAGAGAGGGAGGGAAGAGAGGAAGGGAAGAGAGGGAGGGAAGAGAGGAAGGGAAGAGAGGGAGGGAAGAGAGGGAGGGAAGAGAGGGAGGGAAGAGAGGGAGGGAAGAGAGGGAGGGAAGAGAGGGAGGGAAGAGAGGGAGGGAAGAGAGGGAGGGAAGAGAGGGAGGGAAGAGAGGGAGGGAAGAGAGGGAGGGAAGAGAGGGAGGGAAGAGAGGGAGGGAAGAGAGGGAGGGAAGAGAGGAAGGGAAGAGAGGGAGGGAAGAGAGGAAGGGAAGAGAGGGAGGGAAGAGAGGGAGGGAAGAGAGGGAGGGAAGAGAGGGAGGGAAGAGAGGGAGGGAAGAGAGGGAGGGAAGAGAGGGAGGGAAGAGAGGAAGGGAAGAGAGGAAGGGAAGAGAGGGAGGGAAGAGAGGGAGGGAAGAGAGGGAGGGAAGAGAGGGAGGGAAGAGAGGGAGGGAAGAGAGGGAGGGAAGAGAGGGAGGGAAGAGAGGGAGGGAAGAGAGGGAGGGAAGAGAGGGAGGGAAGAGAGGGAGGGAAGAGAGGGAGGGAAGAGAGGGAGGGAAGAGAGGAAGGGAAGAAGGAGCAGGAGAGAAAGAGCAGGAGAAAAGGAGCAGGAGAGAAGGAGCAGGAGAGAAGGAGGAGGAAGGAGGAGGAGGAAGGAGGAGGAAAGAAGGAGGAGAAAAGAAGGAGCAGGAAAGAAGGAGAAGGAAAGAAGGAGCAGGAAAGAAGGAGGAGGAAAGAAGGAGCAGGAAAGAAAGAGGAGGAAAGAAGGAGCAGGAAAGAAGGAGCAGGAAAGAAGGAGCAGGAGAGAAGGAGAAGGAGAGGAGAAGGAGAGAAGGAGAAGGAGACAAGAAGCAGGAAAGAAGGAGGAGGAAAGGAGGAGAAGAAGAAAAGAAGAAGGAGGAAAGAAGGAGCAGGAAAGAAGGAGGAGGCGGCAAGAAGAAGGCAAGAAGAAGGCAGCAGAAGCAGAGAAGTGGAAAGGGAAGCGCAGAGCAGCGCAGGAGGCGGTGCCGTGCCGCGGGCTCTTACCCCCAGGCCGGAGTCGCAGTTCCTGAGCTGGCCGGGCGGTTTGCAGGGCGCGGCCCGCAGCGCCCCGGGCAGGCTGGGCAGGGCCGGCGGGAAGGGCTGCGGGCCCGGCCCCGCCTCGCCCTTGTCGGCGGCGGGCCCGGGGAGCGCCTGTCCCACGAGGTGCTGGCTCGGGAAGAACGGCAGCATGCCCATCCCTGCCGCGGCTGCAACGGGAGCTGGGTTAGACTGCAGCCTGCCAGAAATGGTTCATGTATTTTTTTGATTTTTATTTTATTTTATTTTTGCTTTGCTGCTACATGGGATTTGCTAGGGAGGGTTTGGTTGTGGGGTTAATGAGGGGGGAGGATAATTCCAGATCTACTTCATTTGTTTTTGTTCTTTTCCCATCCCACAGGCAAACAACTCAACTTCAAGCTGATTCAATAAAACTCTGACTTTTCTAAACATTCCCTGTGATAACTTACTTAGTGCTTCCTGTCATTGTCAACAAAAAAACCTGGGAACAACATCCTGGAGGATGCTGGATGGGAACGCCGGGGGAAACCCCACCTCAGCTGGAATTTAGCAAGAATTCTGGAAGAGCTGGAAAGTGTTCTCCAAAATTAAAATCTGGATATTCTGAGGAGCTTTCTGCCCTCCCCTGGGTACCTTTTCCTTGCTACTGCAGTGACTCAGGATTGCAGAGCACAATGGAGCAGTGGAGGAAAGGGATCAGAAAGTTCTGGAATGGTTTGGGTTGGGAGGGACCTTAGGGATCATCCATTCTCACCCCCTCCCACTATCCCCAGGTGCTCCAGCCTGGCTTTGGACACTTCCAGGGATCCAGGGGCAGCCTCGGCTTCTCTGGGAATTTTATTCCAGGGCCTCAGCACCCTCCCAGCTGGGAATTCCTGCCCAGTATCCACCTAAATCCACCCTTTTCCAGCTTGAAGCCATTCCCTGTGTCCTGTCCCTCCATCCCTTGTCCCCAGTCCCTCTCCAGCTCTCCTGGAGCCCCTTCAGGCCCTGCCAGGGGCTCTGAGCTCTCCCTGGAGCCTTCTCCTCTCCAGGGGAGCACTCCCAGTATCCAACTGATCTTTCCTCATAAATATTGAGGGCATCAGTGGCACAGAAATTTGCATTCCAAATTGACATCTGCCACAGACTGGCTGTTAAAACTCATTTCTTAATAAAATGAGGGCAAAGAGCAAATTTGTGGTGCCTCTTAAGCAACTCACATTTACCTGCTTTGAGAAACCCCACAAAACGTCACCTCTAAATAAAAGCTAAATATTCCAAGTGTACAACAAAAGGCAGGAACTGAGCTGGCAGAGGAATTAACAGCCTGCTTTTGTTACACAGGGAGAAAGGCAGGTGCACAATGGGAAGCCGGGCATTTCTGCTGATCTGGGGTGAAATAAAATGTCACTTAAAATCAAATTTACACTTGAGAGCTTCTCCTCGTGCTGCCAGGCCCGAGTTCACTGCTGGCATCACCCCTATGCCCAGCACTGTCTGCAGGAGCATTGTTGGAGGCTCTCCCAGCAAACCTGGTTTCTGGAAGGAAGAAGAGAAAACTGTAAATGATTAAAACAATCTGCTCACAGCTCCTTCTCAGAACTCCCACATCCCCAACCTTTCCAGCTCTGCTAAACTGGTCAAGGATCACAGAACCAGCAGTGGGTGGGGTTGGAAGGGAACTTAAAGCTCGTTTGATGATACAAATGATTTATTTTAGGAATTCTAGGAGTGCCCAAAGAGAGCCAGGGTTGCAGGGATGGCCTTACACTGTTTGCCTGCATGTTCTCCATCTTCAGGAGCTGCTGCTGGGGCAGGGGCAGGTGAGCAGGGCTCTGCAGCAGCAGGCTGGACGTGCTCCCCAGAAGTGAGCTCTGAGAAAGGATAAAAACCAGGGTTAGTTGGCACTCAGGGAGAACAGAGCAGCCTTGAAACATTCTCACACAATACTGCTTGAAGAAATCCAAGATTTTGAGTTAAGGCAGCAAAGGAAAATAATAATTTTCCCCACAGAACTGATTTTGCTTCAGAGAAATACCCAGATATGTTTCCCCTCACAACAACCTACATGAAATCCTACTCCAGAGCCATTAAAACCTGACAAATCACAGTGCCTGCAGATCGGCAAGTCCATAAAATATTCACATTGCTCATTCAAAATATTCTGGATCAGTTTGCCACCAGAACTGAGCCACTGAATTAATAACTTTGGGGCACCCTCTTCAGACTCTGCCACTGGTATATTCAACATTAGGAGCTCTGGCCAGCACTGAGGCTCAAAATAAACTTTAAAAGACATCATGATTGATGCTGCAGGCCTGGAAGTGTCTGGCAGCATCATTTGCCAGTAAAATATAGATTGTTCTATAGGGTGCTGAACAAAAATCAATATACAGGACACTGTGATCACGCCAAGTACACCCTTTTTTATTATTTTTATTATAAACCCAGGGAATGAAGACTGCAGAACATCTCCCAAGTATTTCCAAGCCTAGGCTGTGTCTCTGGGTGGCAGGGTTACATTCCCAAGGGAAAGAAAAACCCTTTATGACTAAAATATCATTTTCTGGACTAAAATATGATTTTCTGCACTCAGAAATGTGCTTTTCCAAACAAAGATGTGCCATATCTAGATTAGTTATGCATCTATTTTAATTGTCTCAGTGATTTCCAGGAGAAATTATGCAGGGCTGGTTATTGTCACCAGTGCCTTCTAAACTCGGCTCCAGCAACAAAGCAAAGTGGTTCAATTGCAAAACTTTCAGAAATAAAAGAGTGGAAAAATCACTTTGGTCAGAATCCTCAGAGGAAAGGCTCTGGATTAATCAAGATTTAATAAATTGCTGGATGACTGAGGAAAACATCCCTGAGAAAGCTGAAAATGCATTATTTTGGCACAGGATAATTTATAACGAAGAGAAATTAGGAGAAACAAGTTGAAAATCAGGCTACATCGAGTTGAAAAATTACTGGTGAATAACCTTCAAATCCTGTGTGTTAAATCCTTTTCAAATAATTATTTTAAAATACTTATTCTCATTCTGTTACTTTACAAAGCCCTGAATATAAAAGAGAAACCCAAGACATGCAGGGAGCTAAATCAGCGTGACTGGGGAGGTGTTTCAGTGACAACACCAAATTTCAAGAGTATAAAAATAAAACAATAAAAAAATAATACAAAAAATACAATAAAAATAAAATAATAAAAATAAAACAGTGACCTGCTTCTCTGGCTTTAGAGAATTCCCACAGTAAATCACCCAAGAAGAGAAAAATGTGCCTTACAGAAGAAATTTGGATCAGCAAATCCTTCTAAAATTCAGGTTTGGAGCTCATTAAATGACAGGAAGAGAATGAGCCTTTTAAGTCTCTGGACTTAAAATACAGAATTGTCTGGCTGCAGCTCTCCCAAGCCAAAAACCACTGGAAAAACCTTTGGATCATCATCAATCCCACTGTTCATCGTGGAAAACATCCCTGGCTCCAGCTGAGAGCACCAAACACTCACACTGCCTTCCAAGGAAGCACAGGCTGAAGAGAGAGCAGCAGGAAATGTCATTTAAATTTAAAAAAACCAAAAAACCCATGTATTTTTTCTTATATGGGCAAAATTAAGCAGCATTTATTCAAAATTAATATATTCACCTACCAGTTTTTACAGAAAAAATAGAAGAGCTCAATGGACTTAACATAAGGAATATATCTGCATTTTAGTTGGGTTTTTTTTTTAGTTCACTTAGCCTGTGTTTGCCAAAAAAACCTGCAGAAATAATTGATGCTGAAGGGGATTTTGTTTTTGAAATGGGAATTTCTGAAACATCAGAAAAAGTAAGGCCAAGTGATCAGCTCCAGTCCCTTGGAGGTATTTGTGTAAATCCCTACCATGACAATTAAATTCAATTTTTGGCTCCTGGCAGAGCTGGAGAAATCCCTGGGAGCAGCTCAAGGCACAGATCCTGGCTGTGGGTGCATTTTCTCCTTCTCCATTTCTAGCACAAACTCATCCCTAAGATCCTTCCCATCACCTCTCAGGGATTCTGGTGCCCGTCTGGAATTACAGGAGAACCTTGAGGGGTTTATAGGAAAGAACATCTGCAAATCTCTGTTTTTATGGCACATTTGGGTCCCTGCAAGCTTGAAAATGCAGCTAAAGGTGCTGAACTTGTTGGTTTGACTCAGATTCACCCACAGAGGCCCTGCAGGAGGTGGATGAGCTGCTCCAAGGGAAAGGGATGTGCCAGGCTCCTGGAGAGATATAATTTAAAGAGGGTTTTTTCTGCCAGTAATGACAAAATTTTGTTTACATTGGCAGGTTTTAAGTCAAAAATTTAGTTAAAATAACTCAGTTTTGGACAGTCAGCACTGCCTGCTCCCCCATCTCATAACTTTCCTTAGAGCTCTAACAAGAACATTCGATTTTAGCTGTAATTCCTTAAAACTTTAGGGTTTCTCATGTTAAGATTTCCCCAAATACCTCTTCGATGACAGAGTTTTTTTGTCACATACCTGATGAACTTTATTCAACTGCAAAAAAGGTGGCCCAACTGCTGAATTTATGAGGTGAGGTAAACCTGCAGATGCTCCAAGAACTGTTCAAGAAACACACCAAAAAATCGTGTATTTTACAAATCAGGCAAGGAAAAATCTTTAGAATTATGCTGTATTTTTAAATTTGCTTTCCAGGAAATGTTAAGCGTACAAAGGTCATTATGAGGGAATGACAGACTCCTTTAGGCTGGGAGAGGCTGTGAAATGTTTGGGTGTACAATAATCAGAATATGAGAGCTCAGAGCCCCTCCAGGTGCTCCTCCACCCCTGAGAGTTTCAGCCCCGAGCTGATTCCAGGTCTCAGCTTTATCTGAAGTGCTTTAAATTCAGATTAGCTCAAGTGCTCCTGCCCTGAAGTGGTCACTCCACACTCCCTCTCTGGGTTTCTTTGTCACCACTCTCAGCTCTCCCCCCTGATCTCATCACCTGGTTCCTGTTCTGAGCACTTTCACATTTGAAATTAATGAGGGTGATTAATGAGGGTTTCTGTTTATTCACATCCTATGTGAAAGGAACACAGAAATGTTTCTGGCTGATGCTGTAATAAATACTCTGTGCAGCTGTGGCAGCAGCCAAAAGAATAAAGATTTACATTGGCAACAGGAGAAGGACTCAGGCTGCACAGTTCAGACCTAGAATCAGATTTAAGCTTAGCAAAGTCCTGCAAAAGACATTTCTTTCTAAACCCATCTCTAATATGAATATTCAGAGCCCACAGAGTCAATACAAGGGTATTTGTAGGAACACTGAATTTTACCCAAACACAAGAGCACCACAGTTTTACCCAAACCCAAGCACCTCTTGCTTTTCTTTTCAGAAAATGTGAAATTACCTGCACAAACACATTGAAACAGCGTCTGCACAGATTTAAAACATTATTTCTACTTAACTACTTTGCAAAAGCCTTGCAGCACTAAGAGCAGGGTTTAATTTTGCATTATTTGAGAGCAGCTTACCAGGTTTAACAGCGTGGCCACGCAGCTGGGGCTGCAGCAGCATCTGCAGCATTGCTGGATTATTAAAACTTTTCATGATCTGCACTGGATTTGGCTCTGGAAGCAAGCCTTTCCTATTGTTCCTCATCTCCAAAGAAGAGATAAAAAGTGTTAGAAGAGGAGAAAACAATGAGTACATTTAAATCCCTCGAATTCCAATTGCAATGTACTCATTTCATCTGCCACAGAAAAAACAATTTCCTTCCCTGTTTTCTGCTCTTTTTCTCCTCATATGAAACACCTAACAAACCATTCCAACAACATTTCAAGCACATTTCTTTTTTTCCCTTAAACCCAGAGTTATCAGCACAGGAGAATGAGAAATGTTGCCATGAGCACCATATCTTGGAGCAGATTTCTCATCCCTTTTACAGAGCTGGCTGAAGTGAGGGAACTCTTCTGCCTCTCCATGTAACACTGATCACATCCAATTTCCTAGGAAATAATTTGATAAGACATGTGGGTGTAAAAAGCTTTCTTCTACCTCGAGCATGAAATGAACCTATTTCTCCTGCCTTGAAATTTATCTTAGAGCTGACAAATTCTTACCTCTCTGTTTTAAACCAAGTTTTAGCTCATCCAGTGACTCATCCCCAGTCACTTTTGTTTCGAGCTGGAATGATTTCTCTTACAGGAGGTTACATTTACTAAAAAATCCCAGAGCTATGTGGGTGCAGAGCTTTGTGGTATTTTATGGATATATTTTATGGATATATATTTCTTCTTGACCATCTTTGCCTAGGAAGGAGCCTGAACTGGGCTGATTATCCAGAATCCCAGAATGGTTTGGGCTGGTTAAAGGTCCACCCTTCCCCATGGGCAGGGAACCTTCCACTGTGCCAGGGCTGCTCCAAGCCCTATCTAACCCTCCTTTGATAAACCCAAAATGCCTCCCCAGCCTGGCTCCTTCCCCTTGAGCAGGGAACCTTCCACTGTGCCAGGGCTGCTCCAAGCTCTGTCCAACCCTCCTTTGATAAACCCAAAATGCCTCCCCAGCCTGGCTCCTTCCCCTTGAGCAGGGAACCTTCCACTGTGCCAGGGCTGCTCCAAGATCTCTCCAGCCTGGCTTTGATAAACCCAAAATGCCTCCCCAGCCTGGCTCCTTCCCCTTGAGCAGGGAACCTTCCACTGTGCCAGGGCTGCTCCAAGATCTCTTCAGCCTGGCTTTGATAAACCCAAAATGCTTCCCAAGCCTGGCTCCTTCCCCATGGGCAGGGAACCTTCCACTGTGCCAGGGCTGCTCCAAGATCTCTCCAGCCTGGCTTTGATAAACCTAAAATGCCTCCCCAGCCTGGCTCCTTCCCCTTGAGCAGGGAACCTTCCACTGTGCCAGGGCTGCTCCAAGATCTCTCCAGCCTGGCTTTGATAAACCCAAAATGCTTCCCAAGCCTGGCTCCTTCCCCATGAGCAGGGAACTCTCCACTGTGCCAGGGCTGCTCCAAGCCCTGTCCAACCCTCCTTTGATAAACCCAAAATGCCTCCCCAGCCCGGCTCCTTCCCCTGGCGGCGCCCAGCCCCAGCTCAGCGCGCCGGGCTCGTCCCAGGGGGTTTCCAGGGATCTCACCATCCTCTGTGCTGCAATCAGAGCTGCCAGGGTGCTCCTGCCCGGGGCTCCGGGGGCGCAGAAGGACACCTGCACCCTCCTGCCGCCGACGGTGGCGCCGTCCATGGCCCCGCGCACGCTCTCCGCCTGCTCCGCGCTCTCGTACTCCACCACGGCAAAGTCCCCGCAGCCGCCGTCCTCGTCCTGGGCAAACTGCAAAGCAACAGCGCCCTGCAGCCCACGGAAACTGGGAATGCCAGCAATCCAGGGAAACTGGGAATGCCAGCAATCCAGGGAAACTGGGAACGCCAGCAATCCAGGGAAACTGGGAATCCCTGCAGCCCACGGAAACTGGGAATGCCAGCACCCCACGGAAACTGGGAATCCCTGCACCCCACGGAAACTGGGAACCCCAGCACTCCACGGAAACTGGGAACCCCAGCACTCCACGGAAACTGGGAACCCCAGCACTCCACACAAAACTGGGAATCCCAGCACTCCACACAAAACTGGGAATGCCAGCAATCCACGGAAACTGGGAATCCCAGCACTCCACGGAAAACTGGGAATGCCAGCACTCCATGGAAACTGGGAATGCCAGCAATCCACAGAAACTGGGAATGCCAGCACTCCACGGAAACTGGGAATCCCAGTACTCCACAGAAAACTGGGAATGCCAGCAGCTGCCCTGCAATACTGGCACCTGCTCCCTGCAAGGTCTTGCATGGCTGACACAACCCAAGGTCACTATTTCCCCCCAAACCATGAGGTTTCTTTCTCAAAATGCTGGAAATAAATTGGATATCACATCTTCATCTCTTATAGACTCCTGATTATCTCTTCATGGTTATCTCTTCATGGTTATCTCTTCATGGTTATCTCTTCATGGTTATCTCTTCATGGTTATCTCTTCATGGTTATCTGCCCATTCCTTCCATTAGCTCCTCCACTCCCACCTCCAATTCCACCTCACCTCATGGAGAACCTCTCTATGAAATGCATTTAACCCAATATTTAAACAACAAAGGAGGAATGAGGAGCCAAGTGTAAATACAGCTGGATGCTACAACCGGTTTTGTTTTGCAGGATAATTATAAACTCATTCCTCTTCATTGTTTTCAGCCTGCAATAATCAAAGTGTCGTTCATCAGGGTGCAGGACAGCTGCTGAAACAGGCAACAATGCAAATTCCCCCAGTGTCTGGTGCCTTTTGGGAGCATGGGAAGGCTGTGCCTGTGGGGAATGCCAGGAGAAGATGCCAGACTGATCAATCAAGCAGACTGGAAAAGGGCTTAGGTGGCAAACGCTGCCCTGCCCTTTGTGTGCAGACTTTGAGAGAGAATGAGCAGATTTAAATCAAACAAAAAAACAGGCTGAGAAGGGAGGGATGAAGCTTAGGCAAAAATCTCCAGTTCCCCAATGAATGGGAGTGATAAACTGATACCAGCGCTGGTGTGGGAGAGACAAAACCTCCTCCAGACTGCACTGGATAAAAACAGCCTCAGCCCCACAAACCTCCCCTGACAATGAAATATAAATGTCAAAGAGTTGGAAAAAAAAGAGTCTGGTCAGACCTTTATTGGCACTGTTCCAGCCTGGCCTCAGGGCAGAGCTCTGGAGAACACATATTCCCTATATTTTATATTTATGTTTTATTTTGATACCAGTTTAGGTGCACTGGCAAAGACCTGAGGTACTTGTGAAAAGAAGGGTTTGGAGCTATGGAACATCTGTATTTTAGTTGCAGCTAAAATGAAACAGTTAAAAACTCCCTGAACATGTCCCAAGTGCAGACATCAATATTCTTGCACAGGATTCAGGAATTTTCAACTTCCCAAGTAAACAGGTACTGAAAAAGAGCTCTTAATTCCTATCCAGGTAAGGGTGGAGACCTTTTAGTGACAATTTAAAGTTGACAGAAGAAAAAAATGAGATTTTCTGGTCCATTTTGTTGAAACAAAGGACAAAACACATTTTTCCTAATATCCATGTGTGAGTATTTAGCTTCACCTCCTCCTGACAGAACATTTCTGTTGTCAATGGAGGAGAAATCAAAATGATTTTAAAAAATGGTAACTTTGGAATAAGATGAAATAACCCAGGGTTTATCTCATGAGTCCAGGTAAGAATTTTGGGCAAAGGATTGTATCCACTTGATGAAATACTGCCTGAGCTCCCAGCAGAACTAAGCCATGGCAGCACCACAAGAGCTACATTAAAGTTTTCCAGAAAAAAAATACTTTTCTTAGTCACTGTCTATAGAAATTCCCCCACACTGAGGTTTCTGCTGCCCTGTCCTCTCCCAGTTTTTCTGTCTGTACCCACCACATCCCCTCCTCTTTGCTTTTTCCACCTTTTCTTGGGTCTTCCTCCTCCTCCTTTCTTTGCCCTCAATTTTCAGGCTCACTCCTAAACCCATAATGAATTTTCTCCCCATTTTCTTCCCCTTTTCACCTATTAAATCTGAACTATTTGTTTTCCTCCCTCCACCCTCCTGTGTTTTATAAGAACAGGAATATTTACTGACCTAACGCAGACAAACACTCTCCTCACCCACACCAAGTGTGACCCAAGGTTTATTACGATTTAAACAGGTAAAAAGTCAATTTTTAGTGCCTCTAACTGCACAGCAAAGCTCTGTCAGTGAAGGCCATCCTTCCACAAGAAGTCTGTTATTCTTTGAAGCTCAGACTTTTTAAAGGATGGTAAAAAATTGTTGGGGGAGCTGATAACAGCCCCCGGATTATTTGACAGCTGGAAAAAAAACCCTGAAGGAAAAGACTTAAAAGGATCAATCTGTTGAGCTAATTAAACAAAGATTGAGCAGGAGACTTGAGTGCAGCATTTAATATCTTCTTACAGGAAGAAAATAACGGGAACAAGAGCTCCTTAATTTAGGCATCAGTGAGGTGAGGCTGAAGCCAGACACATTCCCAGGCTCGAGATCAAAACAGCCAGGAATGGGGGTTTTCTGGGAAGAGATAATTCCAACCTATTCATCTCCTGGTGTATTTGGATCAAGTAAATCTAAGATTTACTCTGGCCAGCTACAAATTAGTGGTGCTGGAAAAGAGAGGCTGCAGGTGGTCAGGCTGCAGATCCCGATGATCCTCTGCTCCACATGCTGGGAATCTCTGGGTGCTCATCCCAGGGCTGATCCCTGAGCAGCCTTCCAAGAGACTTCAGGGAAAAATCCAACCAAAAAATAACCCTGCGACTGCAATCTGCATGAGTACAAGGAAAGATTTCCTTCTGCTGCCTGTTCATGAAGATCTGTCTGTGCCACTTTTATTTGTGGTCTCATCTCACAAGCCATGAGGATGAGAAGGAAACCTTTGCATTACAAAGGCAAGGATCCGTCTCTTCTGTGCTTCCCAGCTTTCCAAAGATGGGACTTCTATCCCTGGCAACACCCAAGAACCCAAGCCTGCATCTCCCTCAGTTAGGGAAAAACATGTTAAATATTAATATATTCATTATATGATGTATTTTGCATCATCTGAACTGTTGCACTTGTGGTATTCACACACTTTGGCTTTCTTTGAGCAGTAAACCTGCAGCAAAGTTTACTTTGAAAGCTCTCAAACCCCATATTATTTTCAGCAAATGATAAATTTATTTATAATAATTATCATTATTAAATGATGAAATTATTTCAGAAAATGATGAAATTTTCAGTAAATACGGGGATGCCTTCCAGACATTCTGCTGGCATTTCCCTGGAGTGGTGTCCTGTGGAATTCCCAGACACCACGGGTCACACTGCACACCCAGAGCAGCTCAGCATCACCACTCCCATCCCTGTGCACACGCACAGTCGAGTGATTAAAGCAAAAATAAAACTGGAAGACAGCAAGAGGGAAGAGAGGCAGAACTGCAGTCCCAACCCTGGTCTTCCACAAGACAGAAATCCAACATACCTGGCAGAACACAGGTTTGTACTTGAGGGAGAACGCCTGGATCAGCTCCTTGGAATCAGCGCAGTCTTTTTGTAATTTATCCACACAAAGGCACTTGGAGTGAATGAGGTTTGTGGTCAGCTGGTTGACATCCATCCACTGTGCAAACAGAGTGCTCTCCTCCAGCTGCTTGCCCAGCAGCTCCAGCCTGGCCTTGGCAGCAGAGTCCTTCTTCATGTACTCCACGAAGCCGTAGCCCTTGGAGCGGCCGGTGAGCTCGCTGTACACCAGGAAACACCGCTCCACGTTGCCATAGGCACGCACCAGCTCCTCAAACTCCTCTATGCTGAGGGAGAGGGGCAGGTTGGTGATGCAGAGCAGAGCATCCGTCGGCTGCAGCTGCACGGAGATCTCCTTCCCCCGCAGGGAGTGCTGGTGGAATTTCCTGATGGCGCTCTGGGCCTGCTCCCCGTTTAACAGGGTGACAAACGCTGCAAGAGAGCAGGAGCAGGGACATCACCTACCCCAGCTCATCTGCAGCCACCTCCCCCTCCCCTGAAACCACAGGTCTACCCCAAAGACACAATAAATCTATGGCATATATTATATATAATGTCTAAAATCTGGGATTCTCAGTGGAACACCAGGAGCAATTAACTGCAGAGGTGACTGTGTTGTGATGCACACAACTTCACTGCTTGGAACCCAACCAAACTGTGTGTCTGGGGAACAAAATGAAATATTCTACTAGCAGACTATTATTTACTGAATTAAATATTCCACTGAAGTCAACACATCACAGATTCTACGGAATCTCTTTGATTTGACAACATCCACAAGCTCTCACTTTGGGGTGAACAGACCTTTTTTTGGGGTTTTCAGTCCATAAAGCATTTCACACAATCCCCAAACGGGATGAGGGTGGCAAGGACCTCCTGAGGGCCTCTTGTCCAGCCTGTTCTGGTCACCCAGACGGCTCCCAGGATCCCAAGGGATGGAGATTCCACACCCCTCTGGACAACCCACAACAGTGCTGGGTGACCCTCAGAGGGTAAAAGTGTTTCCTGACATGAGCAAACTGCAAATGCATCTGGAGCTGGGCAGGTTCTCCTCTCAGGCACGTGTGGTTTGTCCAAGAGAGATTCGGGAACCATTTTCCAAAGGAATTCAGCCAGCTGAGGTCAGCTTTGTCCCAAAGGGACACTCACTGTGGAATACTCCTGAGAGAGACCAGAGTGAACCAAAAAACCTCTGATCAGCACCAGAAAGTTTCCAACTTTCACTGGCTTCAGTAGAAGGTGACAAAAAAGGCACTGAGGGACACCAGACAAGCTGTGACAGCCCGTGACTTCACACACAGCACATGATGTTCCTCACAAAACTGAAATAAATGAAATTTTTAAGTTCTCACCTGTTCTTTTATTCCTGTCCACATAACAATACTTGATTTCATAATCCTTGAACAACTCGTGGATTTCCTGCAAGGGAGAAGAACCCAAGTAACATCACAGAAATAAGCAAGTGTGTAAATTCATCCTCATTTCAAACAAAACCAAAAACTTCCCCAACAAACAGAAAATTTCACCATAGAAACCCTTGATAAGTATTTGTTTTTAAAGGGGTTGGTTACACTGCTGCAGCAATGTTTTTACGTCACGTATAAAACTGGCTTGCTGAATTTGATTAATTTACTTTTCATTCTCTGGGGTCATGTAAACACAAAAGGGCGTCCTGTAACTGTCTTTTGATAAAGACAAATAACATCACAGCTCATTAAATAGCAAAGCCCTCTCCATTTCTCTGAAGTACAACTGGCATATCTAAAATACCACATGGACAAGGAACACTGGCAGCATCACGTCACCAAATTTTGGGGCACAACGCTGCCCCAAACCCCAACAGTTGCTTTAGTTTCCTGCTCAAGTTCACTTTAATAGATTTTCACTCTTAATAATGGATATTCTTTCAGCCAGCAGATAATTGTGGCCAGAGTACCCCCTGGAAAGTATCCTCTATCAATTACTGCACAGCTGCTCAACAGAGAATCAATCCCAAGAGTGTTATTTGCTCCCAGTAATTAATGGGAAGAGAGGAGGGGTGAGTAAGAGCAAGTCTAAGAGGAGTTTGCTGAGATATTCCCAAAAAATCCAAGGTGCACATGGCCCAAAACCCCACAAATTACTGTCAGTTCAGTGGTGAGAAGGCAGAGATGAACATTCACCACCCCAAGGAAAAACGAGGAGTAAGAACCTGGATATTTACATTATTTTAGCTGGATAAATCCCATGCACAAGAGTGCAAGATGATTTCTGCAAGCAAAATAATCACCCAGCCCTGTCTGAAAGTTTAATTGCAGCTGATTTTCAGCAGCTAAGTGTAGGTGCCAGTTTGGTAACTCAATCTGTGGAGCCTAAAGGTTAATTGGGTTCTCTGGGAGGGGTATCAGGTGCACACCTTTTAGTCAAGAGAGCACCAATCTCTGGTTTCACTATTTAACAGCTGTCAAACACTGCATGAATAAAACATGGCAGCATTTCTCCAGCCACCACCCGTCCTGGAATAAGGTGTGATGAGGATGGGGTTTCTGAAATGCAAGAAATGCCCAAAATTCAAGCCAGGTAGGGGATGTGAGTCAGGACACCTCTCAAACAAGGATTGGGAGGTTCATTCTCAGACGTGAGAGACTGAAAAGAAACTTTCTGTACAGTTTGTGAGCTCCGTTGTGCTGTGCCACTGAAGACTCCAACACATTGTTTCTGTGCCACTCAGAAAAAGAGGGACATATTTTACCTTTTGATTTCCTGTATTATTTTACAAGAGCAACACTGGAAGTTTTATATGATGATCAGGTAGCAGGAAATAGGATTTCAAACAGCTCTGAACACTCTTTTGAAAGTCATCTGTGTATCAGATGATTCCACATGATTTCCCAGTAACTGCCTGAAACTTGGAGAGCAAAACCAGCTATTGAACAACTCTTTGGGGGATAATTATGAGATCTTGTATAAAAAATGATGAGAATATAAGGGAGATTCAAAATAAAAGATTTAAGCATAGAAATCCGGTAAATATTTTAACACACATTTCCACAGGTGGCTGCCAATGCTGCCAGGTTTGTGCAGAGGGTTCTTCCAGGAAGGTTCTGGTTCTTGTGGACTCTTGGCAGGGCTGAGACCTTCACCTGTGGAACTGGGGTTGTGCAGAGTTTCAGTGAAAGCATTTCTCACATAAACACCGTTCCTGAGGATTTACAAAGATAAAACACTCCCTGCCAAGGGTCAGAAAACGTGTACTCCTTTCAGTGAAACAGCTGTGAACATCTGTGTTACACTGAGATTTCTCTGCTAATTCTGTAAACTTCATCTCCACCATCTCCCAGCACTCAGGTCTGGAGCAAAGGAAGGAACAGAGCTCCCATTGTGCTGTCCCAGTTTCCCTCCCCACAGCTCAGGAGTGTCAGGGAAAGCAACGGGAACGACTCAGCTCTGCAGGACTGGCCAGGAGGGAATGTTCACCCTGGAGGAGGACGGGGTCAGCCAAGGCAGGTAGATGCTCTGCTGAGGAATGTAAGCACGGGGGTGTTTCCCTGAGAACGGAGAAACAAACAGGGAATGCTGCTCCAGGGAGCTCCTGCACCCCCAGCCCCCTCAGCACTGCCCTCAACTCCGAGCTGTAGTAACGCAGGAGTAAACTCAGAGTGGCACCACACCTGAGCAGCCCCAGTGCCACCTCCCTGTCCACGCTCCAACATCCGCATCTGAACATTCCCCAACAAAACCGCTCCTCCTGAAGGGCTTTTCCTCATTAACAAACCAATTAATCCACAAAAACTGACTGGCAACTGCCACAGTAATCTTCATGAAACACAGGACATTAAACATCCTATAAACAACACCAATATTTACCAACATGCTGAAGGCTTGAGTGTCACACACTGGACAAAGCAGATTTTGACAATAAAATATTAAGGAGTTCTATCTGGTCCAACCCAAACCATTCCAGGATTTTGTGCTCTTGGAACAGAAATACAACCAATAAAGCACAGCTATTCTGCAGCCCCTTACAGCTTTAAAAGCAGATAATCTTGTAATACAAATTAAAATTGTAACTAGGAGATCATCGGTCATAGGAGAAAATTAGTAGAAAAAGCAGAATCGAATATAATAAAAGGAGTTTAAGAGAAATCACTCTTTATCCTTTAAAAAACTGTATTATCTACTACTGCAAATGTGGTCTTGAAATACTTCAGTTCTTGCCCTGTCCTCTCTTGGGCAGAAAAACTGAGAAGCTGAGTTTTCAGCACTTATTATCAATTTGTGACTTGCACCTCAGAATTCCTTAGAGAGATCTAAGAATTCCTTAGAGAGAATCTTTATGTTTAGTACCTGCACTGTTTAAACACAAATGAGAAAGGGACTCACTCATGGGCACATTTACTACATTAGTAAAGCTCAGTGGTTTATTTGTAATAAAAGCATCTTTTCCTATCCAGACTCACAGTGCAAAGGAAAAAATGTCCAAGAAATTCTCAGTACTCACGTGGAACAATACATAAAAAAATATATAATAATGTATACAAAGCCTACATCAAACTCAAGCACTGTTCTCTCTCTAGATGTAAAACCAAACTGGATATTAAATGTAATAATTGTGCTATTCTGGCAACAGAATATTTAACAATTCTAAGGGTGCCTGGCCAGATTTCTGCAGCGAGCTTTAGGGAAGTCTCCAATACAAACACTCTCCAAGCCTGGTCTATGACTTGGCTCTCACTGAGCAGCTGAAGGCCTGAACTTCACACGAATATCCTTGAAATGGGAATCAATTAAGTTTAAAGTAGTTACTTGGCTAACCAAGAAGTTTTAAATCATCCCACAGCTGAAAAAGGCTTTGTTCCATTTGTGCAGGCAGGACAGGAAAAAGAGAAGTTCTCAGAAAAAAAGCTTTACATTTACAAAATGATATAATGAGGTGTTCATTTGATTCAGATTTTAGACTGCTAAATATTTGAGTTCATGACATGACACATGGGTTTCACTGCAGATATTAAACAAATAATAAATAGTAAATAAGAGAATATTGAAATAATATGTGACTAAGGGGAAAACCCACAGCTCTGCTGGAGAGCAAGTGCGGCACTCAGCACCAACAAGAGGGTTAATAAAAAACCAAAAGGACTGATGCAAAGTGCAATTTTAACCATCTCCTGATCAGAGAGGTAGGAGGGCCACAAATTTTCATTAATTGCTGGATAAATGCCCCTAAGAAGTAGCACTGCAGGCAGACTGGGCTCCCCACGCCTCTTCGTTCCCAGTTTCCAGGTGGTTTTCAGTGCTGAGTTAAAGGAAATTCCCAGAGGAGCAAAGCAGGAGGATCACGGGTGAGATGAGGAGATGCTGACCTGCCCAGGAACAGCCGGCACTGAGGGGTGTCCCAGAGCTCCTGCTCAGCTCATCCCCTCTTCATTTCCACAGTCCCACACCAGGAAACCATTCAAAATTAAATGCATTCAAGCCTCAATCCAGGCCATGAACTGCTTTTGGGGCAAACCTTTGTGTTTGGGAATCCATTCTCTCACTTTTGTAAGATCAGAGCTCTCAAAGAACTTTAGTGAAGTAACGTAAGAAAATGTGAAGACAGGAAAGCAACAATTTCTCAGTGGAATGAAAAACTTTTTCCTGTGATCTCGCAGAGACCTTTGGGAGTGTTGGTAAGAGGATCTTCATGGGACTGGAAATCAATTCCATCATCCTGGGTATACTGGGTGGTGTGAGAGCTAAATGAAAGAGGGAGAAGGCACAGAAAGAGGTAACTTGAGAGAGCAAGAGCTCAAAGCAAAAGAAAAGTAAGAAAGAAAATTTTTAAATGTCCATCCTAAGGCATGAGAGCTGCTCCCTCTGCACAATGTGCCTTTCATGTTCAGGCAGTGTGACAGGAGTAATGAAAACACAAAGGCCCCTCTGCTTAAAGAAAGTCTGGCATCCAACAGACTGGAGAGAGCCCTTCCTCAAATCATCACACCTCATTAGAGCCTTCCAGCAAACAAGGAAAAATCACGGCTAAGCCACGGAGAAAGGGAAAAAATGCCACAACCCCACCAGGAACAGCACCACGCTAAGCAGTGATTTGGCCTTTGATAGGAACAGACAGCAGAGAAAAAACCTGAATGGGTCCACGAGGTTCCAAAGCACCAAATGAATCCCAATCCCAGGTGGACTGTACTGGGTTGGTATCAACACCTCGGGGTTTTATTGTGCTCTGGATCCTGTCCCATGCCAGGAGAACCACGGGGTGTTAAAATAATTAACCAGCCCTACTTTGCTGCATGTCCTGCATCCCAGTAGAGCGTCCCCTCCACTGGGTTTATTCTGTAGAACTGTGACTTGTTGGCATTTAGGGATAACCAAACCAAAAACGTCTGGGAGCAAGTGCATCTCCACAGCATCCTCTCTTTACCTGCAAAGAGGGGAAGCAAAAAGCCACCAGCCCTTGCTGGGCAGCTGATCCTGGCACAGAACACTGGAGATTTGGCTACAAATCTCAGTAGTGATGAGCAAAAGAAGATAAATAACCCAAGGTCTAATCTTGCCATGGGATAGGAACTGGTGTCCTGGTATCAGAGTCTGCTGATGGTGTCCCCGTGACGAGCCACTGCCCCTGTGGAAGTTCATCAGCCATGAATAAGGAACCACTAACAGTGAAAAAAAAGAAAACTGAATTGGGGGAAACCAAAATCAGTTATTCTAATCCAACGGGGTACTTACAGAAAAAATGCAAATGGTAATTACCACTTTCCTGGTTTGGGATGTGACAGAACTAATTTTGTTCTTAGTGGTTCCGTGCTCTGTTTTGACTTTAGGATGAGATTAATGTTGATAACAGGGGGATGTTTCAGTTGTTGCTAAGCAGAGCCTGCTCTGAGCCAAGAACCTTCCAGTTCCCCATGCACAGGTGCCCGGAGTGCCAGGAGGGAGCAGAGCCAAAGCCAAAGGGATGCTCCACACCTCACAATGTCATGCCCAGAACGTAAACTGGGAGCAGCTGGCATCACTCAGTGGGTGCTGAGCAACCCCACTGGGCATCACTTGTTTCTCTTGGCTTTAATTCCTTCTTGCTACAATTAATATTAGTATTATTAGGCTTATATTAATTTAGATATGTTTTATTTTGCTTCAATAATGAAACTGTCCTTAACTCCCAAGCTTTTCTTTCCCCCTGATTCTCCCCAGCACCAGAGCAGTGAAGAAGTGAAGAAGTGGATGTGTGGTGCTCATTTGCTGGCTGGGGTGAAACCAAAACAAACTCAAAATAAAACCTCCTGTTTAATGAGGTACAACTTCACTTCCATTCTGGTCATCCTGAAGTTCTTGGCATCTCTTTAGGAGAAAGGGAGAGAGGAAGGTGGTGTTTCCCTCCCTCCCTCTGCCCAGAGCAGGTCTCCTCCTGCAGAGCACTGGAACAGTTTTAGGGTTGTTCCAGAGACCTTCTGGTTGTAATTTTTGCTCTTACAGCAGCCCATGGGACCGTGTTCCTGGCTGTAGGAACGGATGGTGGACCAGGGATGGGGCTCAGGAGATGCACACACAGCAGGGCAATCCAAGAGATGCCTGCTCCACTGCCCAGCACTGAGCACGATGAAAGGAATCACTACAGCCACGCTCCCTTTTCAGTCTCCTGGCAAAGACTCCTCCTGCAGACACCAGTCTGACCACACCACCACCTCAGAGGCCATGGATGCTGACAAGAACAGCCTCACGATCTGCTGCTCCTCCAAAGGACACACCGAGGGACAATCCTCCTGCAGAACATCCCACATCACTGCCCTGCCCTAATGGAGCCATAAAATCACTGCTCTAAGAGCACAGGACACTTCCCCACTCCAGAAGAGCTGAAATTGGAGGAGTGTGATCTGCCAAGGCTGCAGGAGCAGAGTGGATCCCTGCTCCAAGCACGTATCCCAGTGAAGCTCCATGGAGAACAGGGCAGCCTCTCGTGATCCTGCTCCACCCTCAGTACTGAATTTGCCTTTAAGGCACAGTCACTGCTACAGATATCAAAGATCTGAGCATTTGGAGAGGTCAGCAACAGCCTGTGGCCATGTCTAGGTCATTATCACACCACACGTTTGATATTGTGCTGGAGGAATCCCGTGAGGATGAATTTGGGGAACCACCTGGCAGCTCTGGAAGAGCTCAACATTGACAGACCTGCCAAGTGAACAGCAAATGGAGACTGCCTTCAAGAGCAGTGAAGATGTGAACTGTTTACCACAGACCTGCCACAAAAAATCCTTTCTCCACGGCTGTGATGAGAGAATTGCCTGAAGAAACGCTGATCCTGCAGGCATCAATTTGCAGGTTGAGCTCTGTTTGGTTTCCAAGACTGCAAACCCGTTTCTGGTTCAGAAACCTCATGGCCAAGGGACATTTCTTCTGTGGCCTCAAGAGTAATTTATTTTTTGAAATTTAGTTTAACACAGGTGGGGCTCCAAGGGTAATTGCAGATTGCAAGTACAATAACAAAGTTAATATGTAGCTACAACTGGCAGTGGAATTATATTCGTTATATAACTTCATATTAAAAAATCAAGCTTTCCCCTACTTTTCTGACAAAAGTGAATGTCTCCACCAATCTCTCTCTCTGTCAGCAGAACAGGCATTTTTCACTTCATAACTGTTTTGGTAAATCTTGGCCTCTCTCTTCACCTAACAACAAATGGCAGCAAAGCCAACACCCCAATGCTCAGAGATGAATAGTTACATTTATGAAGACCTATTCTGGGAGACTTGGCTGCATTTCAGTGATGTTCATCTCCCTCTTGACAGAGAATAAAACCAGCCAGGTCAGAAACAGCTTATCTGATTTTACTTGGCTCACCAATGACTTCAAGGAGAAAACAAAAGACAAACCCGTGTGTACCACGAGTGTTAGCTGGCAACAAGAAATGTTAAATTTCATAGTAATTTTGGAAGTATATGACAGCCAAATACACGGGTAGACTTAACATGCCTGACCACAAACATACTTCTTTCCAAAGCTGCGCCGGGACAGAAACTTTCTGTATCTTCTGACTTTATTACCACCATCAGTTGCTCACCAATGTTAAAAATTAAAATGACAGTTCATAAAGTGCATTTTAGGATCTGTACATGGTGTTCAGGGCAACATTAGAACCCAACATACAGGAGGAAAAGGCATCTTAGTGCTGCTCTTCAGCCATCAAAACAAAAAGACAAACTTCCAGAAAACTCCGTGGCTGCCAAACTTGACCTTAATGTTGGTTGCTATCTCCCTGTAGCACACACTGAGCAAGCAACGCCAAACTCCAAAGGTTCCAGAGAGATGAATTCCCCCACGGGAATCCATAAAAGACCTGCAAGGAGCAAGGGACACAAGCGGAGTGTCAGGGAGCGCTCCTGTCCCGGCCATCCGCAGCGAGCATCTGCTGACACACCAGCAAAGCCCTCTCTGTCAACACCGCCGCCTCGCCAAGAGACCAAGATTAGCAAGCTGCGAGCTTGCTGCTGACCAGGCTGCGAGGAGCAGAGGTGCCTAAAGCGCCTACCAGAGCTGTCATCTCTAAACTTTTAACCTGCTCGAGCAGGGCCAGAGAGGCACGGCGGACCGAGAACAAAACAGCAGAAGTGCAGCGGCCAGCTGGGGGCTGCGGCTCGGGTTACAGCCAGCGCTCCAGAGCCTCTCCACAATGAATAGTCCCTTTTTTCTGCCGGAGTTATGCAGAAATTGAGAGTCTGCACGTGCTGCTCTTACCCGCAGGTAGTAAAACCACCTGTGCTTTAGAGGGGGGAAGGCAGACGAGGAGCAGAGCACAACAAAAGCCGCAGTTACTTTTTTTTTTTTTAAATACTCGTGCATCAAGTTGTGTGTTCGGAGCTGGGGAAGTGACTGTGCAGCTAAATCACCTCAGCATCTGACTCACAGCACTCGGTTGAAGAGTTCAGCGATCATCTCCCTACCAACAGCAGCAAATTGAGCGGAATTTTCCTAAACCACCGTCAAGACTTCGGGAAACCGCTTTCCCTCTCTACGTCTGGCTCACCTCACAATAAAAATAAAAAGAGCCATCCTGGAAGCCTTTTCCGCCCCGATGCCGCCCGGAAAGCGGCCGTGCTGCAGTGCCCTACCTGTGCGCACACAGGTGCCGCCTCCCCGCTCCCGTTACCCGCTCGCCCCACACCGAGCCCCCGCCTCGCCCCCTCCCGCCCCGGGCCGCGACCCCGGCGCTCCCCGGCGAGCGGCGCCCGGCCAGCCCGGCGCGGCCCCCGCTGCGGGCGCGGACGGGGCTCTCCGCAGGTAACAAAGCCGCCCCACACCGCCGGCGCCGTGCGGGGCAGCGCCGGGGAGAGGCAGAGCCCCGCGGCCGCCGAGCCCCGCGGGGGAACCGGGGCTGCCCCGCGCCTCCCTCCCCGCCGCCGGCCCCCGCCTGAGGCGCGGGCGGTAGCGCGCCACGCCGCCGGGCGGCTGCGGGCAGCGCCGGCGGCCGTACCTGGCTGCTGCTCTCGGCCGGCAGGTTCCGCAGCAGGATCTTGCGGCGGTTGCCCAGCTCCCGGCGGGTGCTCGCCAGCCTCCTCGCCACCTCCTCGGCGCTCAGCGGCGGCGGCTCCGCGGGCACCGCCGCGCCGCGCTCGGCTCCCGCCGCCATCTTGCAGCGCGCCGGGGAGCGCGGGGGGAGCGCGGCGCGGGGGCCGCCCCCGCCCTGCCCCGCCCGGGGGAGCTGAGGGAGCCCCGGCCCGGCCCCTCACGGCCCCTCACGGCCGCCGGACCCCGGCCCGCCGAGCCCCGGGCAGCGCTGCAGGCTCGGGGCGGGCTCGGCGCTGCCCGTAACGGAGCTCCGGGGGGTGTGCGGGATGAAGGGGAAGGCGGCGGCAATTCCACACAACGGGTCCGAGCTCAAACAGGGTCATCCCAGAGCACATGGCACAGGGCTGTGTCCAGACGGGCCTGGAACATCCCCAATGAGGAGACTGCAGAGCCTGTCTGGATAATCTATCATCCGCACAGTGAGGAAGTTCTGCCTCCTGTGCAGGGGGAGTTCCTGGGCTCAGTCCCTGCCCGTTCCTCTGGTGCCACTGCTGGGCCTGGAGCAGAGCCTGGGCCCTGCCCTGACCCTCCCTGCACTCAGGGACAGACAGGGACACTCAGGAACACCCAGGGACACTCAGGGACATTCAGGGACACCCAGGGCTGAGGGCCCCTCTCACTGGGGCTCCTCTCCAGGCTGAGCAGCCCCAGCTCCCTCAGCCTTTCCTGGGCATGGAGATGCTCCAGGCCCTTGCTGAGCTCCAGGAGCTCCTGTCCCTGCTGTGCTGAGGATCCAGAGCTGGACACGGCTCTCCAGAGGAGCCTCCAGGGCTGGGCAGAGCGCAGGATCACCCCTGAGCTGCTGGGAGTGCTCTGCCGAGGACCCCACGGGCCTCTTGTCCCCGGGGACACTCTGCTGGCTCGGGGACAGCTCATTGTGCACCCTCAGGCCCTTCTCCTCACTCCATCCCCACAGCAGCACATCTCCAGAAGGTGTTTGGGAAGGATTTGAGTGCTCTGGAGGAGAGCTGGGGCTCTCTTGTGAGGGGAATTGCCCCGGGATCCATCCTGATGGAAGCCAAGGGCACTGTCCCTCTTTGTCACCCAGCAGGAATCGTTCCCCAAATCCCCATCACTGCCACCTTCCTGGGATACAGATCCACCCGGAGAGACTGAAAACAGAACAGCAATGAAATAAAGAAATCCCACAGAATCAATTAGGCTGCAAAAGACTTCTGAGATCATCGAGTCCAACCTCTAATCCCAGGTAAACCCAAGAACTCCACTGGAGATCAGCAGGCACAATGGCCCAGAGTGATCCTGTCCCAGCTTTATTCCTCATCAGGAATGTGGCAAACTAATTAAAATCCACGGAAATGGGGAAAACAGCACCTGGATGCTGTGCTGGTGACACAGGGCCAGGCACAGGGCTGTGACCTGCCAGAAAAAGGAGCCCAGCATCACAACAGCAGGACAATATTTCATGGAATCGCTATAAAATAATTTTCCCCTTCCATGAAGTCTCTGTCCATAAAGACATTTCACCCAGTCAGCACCCACTTTAAAAAATAAAACAGGTTGTTCTCTTGGAAAATCCATTTTTCCTCCAGCATAGTTCCTTGCAATGTCATTCACAACACAGTAAATTTAGCCCTTAACGTTGTCATCATTGCTATAAATGAGTGAAGAATAATTTAAATATTTGTAGCCATTTTTAGCCACGAGGCCAACCACAAAGAACAGGCAAAAGAGAATCCAGACCTGAAACATAAAGAGTCTTAAAAAGGCAATTGGAAGAACTCTTGGAGTTATATTGGGTGTATTTAACTATTCTTATCAAGAAAATCTACTTCTGATGGATAATTCTTGACTAGGTTCAAGGTGCTATTTTAACTACCAGTTACAGATTAAAAAACTCCACCAAACACATTATTTTAGAAATTGCTTTAGCCCAAACCAAAACAAGTTAAGGATACAAAGTATCTTGGACTTTCATTACTTCTAAAATGATTTCTAAAGCTACAGAAATCAAAGAGATTTTTGGTTTATTATTTAAAAATTGACAGCTGACAAGCTTCTGTTCAAGGGCTTCCTTTTCTCTTATTTTTTTTCCTCAAACAGGTAATGTTCCTCCTTTTTCAATATTGGATTATTTGTAATAAATAAAATTATTGGAAATAAGAGGGTGAAGGGTTCATTGATTATGGGATGTAAATAATTCTGGGATGATGGAAAAGGAACACTTTTCTCCTAGGAATACTGAAACATGTAATATCTCCTCAAAAACTATCACCAGATCAAGCTGTTATCCCAGAAATGATGGATCTGCTCAAACATCACAAAATTTAGTGATGCTAATGAAGGAATTGAAGCAGTAAAATTAATTTTACCATTAATTTTCCAGTTTGAAGGTGGACACTGCTTCACCTCTAACCAGTGTCTTTAATTCTACCTACAGAAATTTCCTCCTCAAAAATTGCCTTTTTCTGGTCTTTTTTTGATGGGGTGCAGGCATCCCTGAATTTAAGTTATTCAAATTTAAAGTGCATTGCTGAAAGAATTCAGAAAGGAATAGTTTGATGTTAATGGCACAAACAAAACTCCTGCAGTAAATAGTTCCAGAGAAACTCTAGAAAATAGGAATATATTCAGAGAATATATAAGATATCAGAGAAATAAATTTCTTTTTTCTTGGTTAGGGATAGATATTTAAAATATTGTATTTTGTAGGTCAAAGTATTGATGTTTTCCCCCCAGTGCTCATGTCCAGGTGATATCAGGCTTCCAAAAAAAACAAAAAAAAGCTGTTCCAGGAGGAAGAGGATGCTGAGCCAAGGCATGCAGGTATTTCCTTAAGGAATTTCCTCCTGTTGATTACAGTTTGCCATTAAATATTTGTATGGCTTTGGCTCCTTTTCTGGAGCTTCCACACCAAACCCTCCCCGTTTCTGCTCTGATCTAAACAGTTTTCCATTTCCTAACCCCTTTCACTGGGTTTCAATATTGCTGCAAAGCAAAAAGCATTATTAAAAAATAGAACAGTCCAGTGTAACTTCAGCTGTGCTGCTGCCCTGATGTTGTCACACTGATAAACCACCTTGTAATAATTTATTTCATTAAAACCCTTGCTAATTAAGATAATATCCAACCCCAGTACCCAACCCCTGCAGCTGCATTTGTAGCTCTCCTAAAAAGATAAATTTCCCTGTGCTTCTGCAGCTTTGAAGCCATACCAGCTATATATATTTTATATTTTTTTATGGAATGAGTGTGAGTTAGAATTGTAATTCCCAACATTCTTTTGGAATTACAGGTGCAGTCAGGAACAATTTTCCAGGCTGGGCTGGAGGAAGGTGTCCCTGCCCATGGGACAGGGGTGGAATGAAATGGGATTTAAGGTCCCTCCCAACCCAAACCAGTCCAGGATTCTGGGATTTTCTGGGATTCTACATCCAAAAGTACAAACAAATTCAGATCTGTGCACATAAAGTGAAAGGCCAGACTGAGAACATCTGCAGGATACAAGACCCACCTGAGATTCCAGGGATTTGAGGCACTGGGAATTCATCTGTGAGCTCTTTAGGTAAGTGATGGCTTAATGAAAGAGAAATTAAACAATTAAATGTTTCCTGCAGGGGGATGTGGAATCAGCTGCTGCATATTCCATGAAAATAATGGATCACCATCACCACTTCATGTCAACAACACCAACAGTGCCACCCCCTTTTGCCCCTGCTGTCCCACTGCTCCTGCTCCCGTTGTTTCATCAGGACACTGAGATTCTGAATCCAAAAGATGCAGATTTCATTTTCAACACCAATAATTAATTTGGTGACGATCACCTCACAATACACACTGCATCCAAAATACACCAGAGGTGCAAAAGGAGTTCCTTGATCCTTTTTGCCCCTACAAATTCCAATACTTTTGGCATTCTCAGTGCACCATTCCGTGACATGCCCAAACTTGGGATGTTTCTTTACTGCTGTTCTTCCACACAGGCACAAAAAACTCTTTGCCAGACGTTTCAAGTGGACCCTGCTGGCTGTGAGTTTGGGAATGATGGATTATCTTGGGATCAGCCTGCTGAGCAGCTTCTCCTTCCTTCCACTCCTCAACTCAGTGGCCTGCAAATAAACAGTGAAAAGGTGGGAGAGTTCAGAGCTGTGAGTTACAAAGTGAGTAACTCCTGCAAGGAAATCATGACTGGCCTCTGCTGTAATGGGCTATTTTGGGACCTGTGGTCTCTGCAGCAGAATTTCAAACCTTTGTTGCCCCATGCATCATTAGCAGATCTCTGTGGCTGCGGTTAAAGGCAGCAAAAAAAAGAGAGTAAATCTTAAAATAAACACCACAAAGCAATGGCAAGTTCTCAAATAATAACTGAGAACAAAGGAAAATGAGATCAAACAAATACAATTCTCAATAAATGGCCTAGAGATTCACAGGGGAACCTCTGCAGCACTTTCTCCTGAACCCATGCCCTCCCTGCTTTAAATCACCATTCTTCCCACACAGGCTTTATTTTTCCTCATTCAGCTTCAAATTTAGTCATTACTTATTGGCACCAAGAGCATTTTGGCAATTTTAGTATTAAAAAACATCCAAATGTTCCCTGGATTCCTGGCAAAAGCAGGTCCAGCCCCACATTCCTAGCAGGAGTATTTTATTGGCCAGCCCATGAATGTGCTGCAAATGGGAATTCCAAACAATTCAGTCTCAGATTCCCTAAAAGCACCAATTTTCTAGGAACTGGAAACCAATAGCGAGAATTCACAGGGAATTACAAAACCATTTACCACCAAAAAAATAGGGAAATCATAATGCTGGGGACGAAAGCATTCCACAGGGTAAATCCACACATCTCCATTGCTGCCCCTTGGATCTGGCTAATTATAAACCTGGAGGAAATGTGCTGGGATTAACTGGGGAGCTGGGATGGACTGGGAGGGAGCAGGCATGGGACCAACAATTTGTTTGGAGAAGATAAACCAGGCCATGACTTCTCCCTGCCAGCAGAGCCTGGAATTTCCAGCACTCCCCCAATATTTTGTCCTCAAAACCTTGTTACACATGGAAAAAGCTCGCTCAATGTGGAAAGCTGGCCTAAAGGAGGTAACGCAAGAGAAACATTCCCCAAAAAATTTATGAGGCTTTCAAACGTTCTGCTGCTCAGTTATAAAAGGTTTCCATAGGAACTGTCACCCAATGTGCTGAGCTGGATTTCTCCACATTCAGAGTGAAAAAAAATCCATCCCTTTCCTGTTTTCCAGGTTCCCTGGCTGAGCCTTTTTGCCTTGTTTATGGACATTTCCTTGGTCCAGCTGCAACAGAAATAAACCCGTTATTAAGGAGGTTGTTATTATTATTTTACAGCAATTAGCTCACGTTAATGACTCGACCTTTAATCCTGCATGTGATTTGCATGAATTATGCCAGGAGAATGGATATGGGAGCAGCTTCAGGACGTGTCAGGGTGTTGGGAAGTGAGGAGGAGGCTCTGGGGCTCTGCTGCATTCCCAGTTTGTGCCAGCCCATCCCGGAGCACCCGCCCAGTTTCACTGCCTCGGGCCACTGGAAGAGTTTTAGAGCTGGAAAAATCCGTCAGCATTGGCCAAACTGGAAATCCTTGGCAGTCTGATGGCTCAAGGGGATTTAAGGAGAGACCACCAGATTTGTCAGGCCTTGCCAACGCCTCCCTGCATTTTTTCCTGCAGAGTGCCTTTGGAAAGGGCTGACTCAGCACTTCTGGGGGCTGTTCCCTTTTTCCACGGAGTTGTTCCAGAGCCAGGTGAAGGTGGGGTGGAAGGATTCCTTCTGCCCCGTGCCCTTGGCCAGCACATTCCCTTCCTGCTGTCACTGCAGTGGCCCCGGGAGAGGCAACCCCAGCACAGGGCACTTGCTCAGGCAGTGCTGAACTGTGGATTTGCCCAAAAACCAAAAACAACCCAGAGCAAACAAAGACTGCTCCTTCCAGGGCAGCTCGAGCACAGAAACGAGCCCGGGGATCATTTTTTCCACAGCATTTAGAAGAGGCCCCTCTGAGCTGAAGAAAACCTCCAGATCCAAGCCGTGTTCTGCCTGTGCCATCACATTCCCACTGCTCTGCTCCCAGCGTGGCTGTTCCAAAGGGATCCCATGGGATCCCCTCCCAGGAGGAACCAGCAGGGCTTCTGGGCAAGGGCTGGCACCCTCCCCAGCCCTGCCTGGCACCTCACTGGCAAGGCAGGGCTTGGAGAACTTCACTCTTGTCCAAATTCCACTGCAGCCTTGGCCCCAGGAACGCCAGCCCTTCTGGGCCAAGGTCCTTCCGTGCTCATCTTGGAACACAGAGCACAAAATCATCACCTCTCATCAGCCCGAGGGCTGCCAGGCAGGAATATGAAATATTCCATGGCACTGACATTCCTTTTGCCCACTCAGGCTGCCTGGCAAAGGGGGGTTTGTACAGCAGAACAATCCGATGGTTCCCGAGTTAACTGCTGCAGGAATTAATATTCCAAACATCGCTGACAGCCCAGAGCAGGCTCCTTTGAAAACCCCAGCCATAGCTGGGAATCTCTTTTACAAACAACTGAAATGGGCAGCCAAGAGCTGGGAACGCTGCAAATTAAACTTGGAACTCACCAAAAGCCTTTTGGATTACCTGCACTCTCTCAGATCCAGGACTTTTGCATCCCAGTTTTTTCTCCTTTTCCATATTTGCTGCCAGCTTACTCCCGTAGTTTTTCCTCTGACAAATCCACTTTCTGTCCTCTTGCCCATTTCTGGGTCACTCGACAGAATAAAGCCTTTGAGAGATCTCCCTTTGCCCAGTTATAGTCACAAGTCCTGCTGCATGTGAGCGTCTCCTGAATTCCCATCCATCCTCCCTTCCCTGTCCTTGCCAAGGGCAAGGATAAAGATAATATTTCATGCCCTAAGTGCCCTTATGAAATGTTCATGGGTAAATTGTACCAGGCTTTACAATTCACGCTTTTTAGCCAGGTAATAGCATAAATAAAAAATAATAATAATTAAAAAAATCTTAATGCATTTGCAATCAATATATTCTGCCCACAGAAATGCTTCTCCATGGTTCCTTGGATATAGGAAAATCCATACACTTGGCAGATCTCAAATACTCCAAGCATCGAGTCAATTTAACATTCATGAGCACAAACTAAAGGCAATGCTCATTTTCACTTTAAAAGAACCTTTCTTTTTGTTGGGACAATGAAAGAAAACCTACAGGAAATTACCACAGCTATGTCAGGAAAATGAAATAAGTGGAAAATTAATGGCCATAAAATCTTATCAGTTCTAGGGAAGGAGGATCCAGGGTTTAACTGCTCCTTTTATGATCTTGCTCCTCAGTCAACACAGTAAAATAATGCTGGGGAGGGAAGGGAAGGCCATGGCAGAACTGAGGCAATAAAAATGAGCAGCTCCTCATGAACCCAATCAGATCCATTATCAGCAGGGGAGTCTCTGCAGCACCCCCTTTACTCTGCTGGGACAGGTCAGTGCCAGCACTGCAGCTGGCATTTGGCACCCCTGGAAATCAGCTTTCCCTGTGATCCCTTTTACCAGCAAGAGCTCGGGCTCTTCCCATCAGGAGAAGCAGGGCTGTGCAGTCCATTTGTACATCCCACGAGAAAAGAGATGAAGCAGCAGCGAGGAGAAGCTCTTGAAAAGCTTTTAAGGCAAAAGCAGAAGCTTTTGTTGGATTGTTGGATTTCCAAGAGCTGTTCCAAGAGGCTCTGGAAGCTCCTGTGTTCCTGGCAGAGCTGCAAGAGAACCCTGCAAGCACCTTCTGCTGGCAAAAAAGCTCTTCCCTGAAGGAATGCTGTAGTTCAAGTAATGAACATGATGACTTTTCCCAATGGACGTGGCTATTAATGATATTTCTGACACATTTTAACAATTTTTTTTTGTCCCCTGGTATCCAAGCAGCAGCATGAGTTTGGATTCCAGGCTGGAAAGGAATCCCAGCCTGGCTGATACCCAGGGCATCAGCAGCACAGCTCTGAGGGCACAAAGCAGAGGCTCAGTGCATTCCTGCACTGCCTGCTCAGCAAAAACCTCCACCAAATCCTGCACAAACACGGCACAACAGCAAATCCAAAGCCACGGAGGTTCCAGGAGAGGATCAGGAAAATAAAACCCTTAAATTATTTGCTTTGGTGACTCCAAGCAGTGGCTGACCACTTCCAGAAATGGTCATTTCCCAAATAATGACCAATCAGCCAAAAAAGGCTTTAAAGCTGCCATCAGTTCTGTCATTCATGTTTAAAGTCTAGATTTCTCAAGGTTGTTGATAGAACTGGAGGAACTGGAGTGAATTTTCAGGGAACTGAGGCAGAATCATTTCAGTGCAGCCACCTCTCCACAGATCTACACTTATATACAGTTTATTTCACTAGAGATTTTCATTTTATACATAGTATAAAGGGGTATCCTGGTATCACACGTAGAGTTATTTTACTGTACTGTTTAAGAACCAATTTTTTACATAATACAGTATAAGTACCATATTAATTAAAACAAGTATTTTTTAAAAAAACCTACATATAAATGGATGTTTATCATATGCACAGTGCAAGAACGGCTTGATATCTTTGCAATCACAAAATGTGAATCTAAAATACAACATTGTGATTGAAAACTAATTGATAATTACGATGCCCTGTGTTGTAGACATTGATTAATCTCTGAATTACCAAGCAAGGTTAAAATTCCAGCAAACAGCAGCAGCTTCTCGTTATGGTTTCAAGGTTTCTTCCACAGTAACCCAAGTTGTACAAAACACTGGTTTATCCCTACCTGTGGTCTAAGGAAACAGAAGAATGGCACAGATTCCATCTGGGATTATCTGGTAACTAATGCTAAAGAAATTCTTTATTACTTCCACACAGGAATCCTTTAAGGATGAGCGAAGAGATAAAGGTGGAGAAGTTTCTGGGCAGAATTCTCCCAACTTCACTAACAGAGTACAGGATTTCTCCTCTGCAAACAGGAAGACAATACTGGAATAGAAATCAGGCTGTAATATTGACAGGAAACAAGTGTGGAAAAGAAAGCAATCCTAATGTAAACACCGAGGCAGAGAGGGCTTCTTCATTTTCCCTTTGCAGAGTGGGGCACTGGAGGAAGGTCAGCTCCTCAGGAACGCTGTTTTCCCTTCCCCAGCACAGAATGCACGTGGTACTCGTTGAGAATCCCTAACAGGTTTTCTCCCCTCCCTCCCCCCAAAGTTTCAAGTTCAATAAATAGTAGAAAAATAATCCTTTACTTAAAAATCTTGAGATGCATTGTCCCGGGTCCCGCACAGCAACGTGGGCTGGGAGTGTTCCACCTGCAGAGGTGCCAGAGCCTGCCCCACTCTGTCTGGCACTGCTGGGCTCTCCAGCTGCAGATTCCTGCTCTTCCAGTTAAGGAAACCAAATCATCTCTGGCTCCTGAAGCTCTGTCTCTGCTCTTGGCTCAGCACAACAAACTCCAGCTGCTGGATGAGCTCCCATCCCTGTTCCTGGAGGTCTAACGTGCCTCCTGCTCCATCTGTCTCCATGGTTTGGCAGGTCCATCCATCAAGCACGTCTCCAGGCCAGAGCCAACCTCACATTTGTAAAATTGCAAAGCTCTGCTGCCTCAGCTGGGTGGGGAAGCCTGTGAGGCTGTCCCTGGGGAGCAGCACAGTCCCATGGCTCTGGAGTGGCATCTGTGCTGTCCCAGTGTCACAGCCTGCAGGCGGTGGCCGCAGTGTCCCCAATGTCACAGCCTGCAGGTGGTGGCAGTGGCACCCTCAGAACTCAGCATCCATGGTGTGCACGGTGACAGCGGCCTGCAGGCAGTGGCTGTGCTGTCCCCAGTGTCACAGCCTGCAGGTGGTGGCTGCAATGTCCCCAGTGTCACAGCCTGCAGGCGGTGGCTGTGGCAGCCTGCAGGCGGTGGCCGCGGTGTCCCCAGTGTCACAGCCTGCAGGCGGTGGCTGTGGCAGCCTGCAGGTGGTGGTTGTGCTGTCCCCAGTGTCACAGCCTGCAGGTGGCCGTGGCACCCTCAGCACTCAGCATCCACGGTGTGCACGGTGACAGCAGCCTGCAGGTGGTGGCTGTGCTGTCCCAGTGTCACAGCCTGCAGGTGGTGGCCACAGTGCCCTCAGCACTCAGCATCCACGGTGTGCACGGTGACAGCGGCCTGCAGGCGGTGGCTGTGGCAGCCTGCAGGTGGTGGTTGTGCTGTCCCCAGTGTCACAGCCTGCAGGTGGCCGTGGCACCCTCAGCACTCAGCATCCACGGTGTGCACGGTGACAGCGGCCTGCAGGTGGTGGCTGCAGTGTCCCCAATGTCACAGCCTGCAGGTGGTGGCCGTGGTGCCCTCAGCACTCAGCATCCACGGTGTGCACGGTAACAGCAGCCTGCAGGTGGTGGCTGTGCTGTCCCCAGTGTCACAGCCTGCAGGTGGTGGCTGTGCTGTCCCCAATGTCACAGCCTGCAGGCGGTGGCCACAGTGCCCTCAGCACTCAGCATCCACGGTGTGCACGGTGACAGCGGCCTGCAGGTGGTGGCTGTGCTGTCCCCAGTGTCACAGCCTGCAGGCGGTGGCCACAGTGCCCTCAGCACTCAGCATCCACGGTGTGCACGGTGACAGCGGCCTGCAGGTGGTGGCTGTGGTGCAGGGCGGGGTGGTGCAGGCGGTAGTGGTGGAATTTGTGGCTCAGCAGCGCGGCCGTCTGCGGCGGCGTGTCCAGCTCCAGGTCCTCGTCGTGCGTGCCCACGTCCACGCCGGCCGAGAGCGGGTCGTTGTTGCAGGGGGGGTTCTCGCTGTCCTCCTGCGGGCTCATCGTGCTGTAGCCTGGCAAGAAACAGCAGCAGTGAGGAGCAGCAGGGCTGTGTGCTCAGGGTTCCCAGGGCTGGCTGGGAATCCTTCCCGGGGGGCTAAGAAAGGGAATAAAACTGTTCCCTTCCTAGAACCAACCCCAACAAACTCATCCTTTTCTCTAACGGATCCCTTTCCCTGCCACTCAGAATTCCCAGGGCTGGCTGGGCACCTTCACAGAATCAACACAGGGAATAAAACTGTTCTCTTCCTAGAACCCACCCCAACAAACTCATCCTTTTATCGTATGATTCCTTTTCCCTGCCACTCAGAATTCCCAGGGCTGGCTGGGCACCTTCATGGAATCAACACAGGGAGCTAAGACAGGGAATAACAGGATTTCCTCACAGAATAAACCCCAACAAACTCATCCTTTTCTCTAACGGATCCCTTTCCCTGCCACTCAGAATTCCCAGGGCTGGCTGGGCAACTTCATGGAATCACACACAGGGGGCTTAGAGAGGGACTAAAACAATTATTTTAATTAACAGAACAAACCCCAACAAACCCATCCTCTCCATGTCTCGAACAGATCCTTTTCCCTGCCACTCAGAATTCCCAGGGCTGGCTGGGCACCTTCATGGAATCAACACAGAGTACTTTCAGAGGGAATAAAACAATTTCCCTAATTAACAAAACAAAAGCCCAATGGACTCAGCCTCTCCTGTAAGTCCACTCCGGATCCCCTTCCCTGCCATCACCTCTGGTTCAAAGCTCTGGGGACGTGTGGTTTGTGCCACCCCAGACAGTGACAGCACCCACGTGTTCAACAGTTTGTAACAACAGAAGTGCTGGCACTGATTTCAAACCAAAACATCAAAGATATGTTAGAAGATACTATAAAAGATACCACCCCCAAAAAATCTGTTAAGATATAACCCTGGATTTATCCAAACCAGCTGGTCCCACTCAGACCAGGCTGCAGGGCAAACAACTCCCCCTCAGCATTTCTAAATGCAAAACCAAATGATATTTAAAAGGAAGAAAGATCTTGCTTAAATTGGAAATAAATCCTTCTCAAGAAACAAGGGCTAAAGGCTGAGGAGCCCCTGGTTCTCCTGGGCATCTCAGTCAGGTTTTCAGCTGGAGACACCCAAAAGGAGGGAGGTAAAAAATAGCAGGCCCCAGAGCTGCCTCCCATTTCCCATGCTCTGAGTCACGGCTTGGAGCTGGCATGGAGGAATTGGGGAAGAAGCCTCGGCAGCCCTTTGAAGAAGATGGAATTACAGAAACTAAAAATAGCAGTGCCCATTCCAGATGGAGGTAGACAGCTCCCCTGCTAACCCAGGATGACTAAAAGATGGGAAGGATTTGCGGGGACTGCAGGAAAAGGAGCAAAGGGGGCGTTAATCTGGCAAATCTGCCTCAGCACAGGTAATCTCAGCCCAAATCCAGGGTAATTCCTCCTAGAGCAAGATTGTCTAGGAGACATCTGTTCCTCCACGCTGCAAGGCTTTGGCCTTTGGGTTTCCTGTCCCAATGCCATTAGTGCTGGGCCAGGTCTGCTGGAAGGTCCCCAGCCCTGCAGAGCTGACAGCTTGCAGACTGCCCTGTCTAGCCCTCCTCCTCTTCTTTTGCTAATAAATTAAGCCTCCTCATGAGTCAACAGCATTACACCCTTCCAGCAGCTTTCCAGATTTAAGGAGATTTAGTCTTAGGGCAGGGGAGACACATCCCACCCCCCTGAGCCCAATGGTGCCCAGCGTTTGCTTAAAGGTGCTGGAAGATCACTGAATCCCAGAATGGTTTGGGTTGGAAGGGACATTAAGGATGATCCCATCCCATCCCTGCCAGGGCAGGGACACCTCCCACTGTCCCAGGCTGCTCCAAGCCCTGTCCAGCCTGGCCTGGGGCACTGCCAGGGATCCAGGGGCAGCCACAGCTGCTCTGGGCACCCTCCCAGGGAACAATTCTTTCCTACCCTCTGCTCCAATCCTGCCCCCTTCCAGTGTGAACCATTCCCCTTGTCCTGTCGCTCCCTCAGGGGAAGAACCTTTCCCTGACCTGCAGCCATTCCCTGGGTGCTGCCTTGGCACAGGGCGAGAGGGCAGAGCCGCCCCTCGGGAGGATGCGGAGAACCCCAGTGAGAACAAAGTGAGAACGAACCAAGAATGAACCCAGAACGAACCGAGAACAAACCCAGAACACACCTAGAACGAACCCAGAACACACCTAGAACGAACCCAGAATGAACCCAGAACGAACCGAGAACAAACCCAGAACGAACCGAGAACAAACCCAGAACACACCTAGAACGAACCCAGAGCGAACACAGAACACACCCAGAATGAACCAGAATGAACCAGAACGAACCAAGAACAAACAAGAACAAACAAGAACAAACAAGAACAAAGCAAGAACAAACAAGAACAAACCAAGAACAAACCAAGAACAAACAAGAACAAACAAGAACAAACAAAAACAAACAAGAACAAACCAGAACAAACCAGAACAAACCAGAACAAACCGAGTCACAGCAAGCAGGAGCAAAGCCTTGTCTGCCCTGCCAGAGGCAGCCTGCTGCAGGGACAGGAGCCCCCAGCCTGCTGCAGGGACAGGAGCCCCCCAGGCTGCTGCAGGGACAGGAGCCCCCCAGCCTGCTGCAGGGACAGGAGCCCCCCAGCCCCCCAGGCTGCTGCAGGGACAGGAGCCCCCCAGGCTGCTGCAGGGACAGGAGCCCCCCAGGCTGCTGCAGGGACAGGAGCCCCCCAGGCTGCTGCAGGGACAGGAGCCCCCCAGGCTGCTGCAGGGACAGGAGCCCCCCAGGCTGCTGCAGGGACAGGAGCCCCCAGCCTGCTGCAGGGACAGGAGCCCCCAGCCTGCTGCAGGGACAGGAGCCCCCCAGCCTGCTGCAGGGACAGGAGCCCCCAGCCTCTGCAGGGACAGGAGCCCCCAGCCTCTGCAGGGACAGGAGTCCCCAGGCTGCTGCAGGGACAGGAGCCCCCCAGCCTCTGCAGGGACAGGAGTCCCCAGCCTGCTGCAGGGACAGGAGCCCCCAGGCTGCTGCAGGGACAGGAGCCCCCAGCCTGCTGCAGGGACAGGAGCCCCCCAGGCTGCTGCAGGGACAGGAGCCCCCCAGGCTGCTGCAGGGACAGGAGCCCCCCGCCCGGGGCCCAGCACTCACCGTGGTCGCTCTCGGTGCCGGAGCGGCCCCAGTAGCGGCGCCGGCGCTCGGGGCTGTGCGCGTGGCGCTCGATCACCGCCGCGATGAACCGCGTGTTGCTGACTGCGGGGACACAGAGCCTCAGAGCCGCTGCCACCACCCCGCAGCCCCGGCAGCCCAAACAGCCCAAACAGCCCCCGCAGCCCCGCCTCGGGCACTGCCAGCCACAGACGGGCACAGGGCTGGGCTCCACACCGGGAGCTGCTGCACTGCACCCCCACGGCCACACTGATGGCTTCTACATAAGGAAAAGGGTTTTGGTTTAACCTTAGAGCTTTCAAGGGAAAATGCTGGAGTTTCTGTGCTCACCTCACCAGAACTGGCTCACTGATAAAAGCACTGATAGGTGTCTTTAGCTGTTCTCCAAATTTTGCTATTCTCTATTGGGCTGTTCACCAAAACCCCACCTAAAGCCTTCAGTACTTAAGGAAGAGCATGAGGCTTCTCAGGGCATTCTCGGGGTGTTGTAGGAGGTGTGTGGGACCTCTCCCTACACTGTGCGTGGCCTTTGTTCTTTTGTTCTGTGTTATTTTCTTCTTTAATTAAACCCTTTTTGCTTTTTCAAGACATATTCAATCATGCCACCTCGCAGAGTATTTTAAGCCATTTCTGTGAGGTGCTGGACACTCTCAGATTGTACGGGACCCTCGTGGAGCTAAAAAATATCGGACTCGATGAGAAATTCCAATATGGAACAGGTCAGGATCCAGCCTAACTCCCTCACCTGGGCTGTCCAGTGCTGAGGATCCCATGGCAACAATGCAAGCTGACTCCAAAGGAAACAAAAAGGGACGTGGAGAAGCAGTAGATGCAAGCCATGAAGCTCAGATGTGCTTATTTTCCATCTCTGAGTGTTGACACAGCTTCAAATCTCGCGTATTGTTTTAGTGAGGGCCCAGAGCCAGGGATCCAGTCTGACACCAGAGCTCCCCTGGAGTTTGGGTGCACCAGCTCAGCTCACAGCACACCAGGACCATGCACAGGGCCCTTTTACTGGATGGCAAAGAACTGCAGGCACCCCAAACCAATGCAAAAAAGATTTACTGCCACCTTTGACTGTACTTGCCAGACTTGGCTTCTGGCTTTCTAAGGCTGAGAAAGGGGAAGAATTTCTCCCTTTGTGGAATTTTTAAGCTGATCAGAGCTATTTCTGGAAGTGCTTATAACAACGGGATGTAAGGGGCAAAACTCCTCCACACCTAATGGAGAATTATCTTTTAAAAGTGAAAATGTAATTTTTCAGCATGAGACTAAAGGTGCACTGGACATTTGAATTAAAACATTGCTCTGTCATTTTCTACTGCTGATCAGCACAGGGCTTTCCCACATACTCAAATCTAGGGTGTTAAAAACAAATGGCAGATTTAATCTCACAGTTTTTCACAGGTTTTTTGGTACTTACTGATTCCTCTGTCCTCATGGCTGTCATCGTCCCTCTCGTCCCTGTCGTTCTCCAGGTTGGACATGCGCACTGACATCTCTACAAACAGAAAATACAACTGTGAGAGGAAGGTCTGCATCACCTCAGTGCCAGCTTCACCCCAGTCACAGGAGTGGGAGCACTTTGTGTTACTGCTCTGAGCTGGGGGTGCTCTTCTCCAGTGTGGATGGGGCTGGGACAGCAGGAAAATCCCACCTCCCCCTGAAAGGGATTTGTGAAGGAACTGATCTACAACAGAGCTGGGGGATGATCAAATACAGAGGTAATTAGCTCTGATCACACCTAAATTCCCAGAATGGTTTGGGCTGGAAAGGGCCTTAAAAGCTCAACCTTTTCCACCCCCTGCCACAGGCAGGGACACCTCCCATTGCCCCAGGCTGCTCCACGCTCTGTCTAACCTGGGACACCTCCAGGGAGGTGTTCTCACCTCTGGACCTTTATCTTTGTATCCCTATCCCTTCTCCCAGCACAATCCTGCCCCTCACACTTCAGTGGTTTCACCTCTCTATGCACAGACACTCCATGGACCAGGACCAGGAAACACACGTGGAAAAAGACACATCCCAAACCCAAGGCAAAAGGGGGTGAAAGGTGTCACTCCCAGCAGCTGCACAAAATAAACACACGATGGATCTGCTGGGCCGAGCTGCAGAAAGCTGGGATTAGTGTCTGAGCTCTGGCAAAGCTCAGCTTATCTCCCTTTGGTGTGGGCAGGCTCCCTGGGCAGCAGCAGCAGCTCTGGCTGTACCCAGGAGAGGGCAGCAAGACACAGCCCCTGCGCCAGGCCCGGCTCCTGCAGCTCCAGCACCGAGCAAAACCGGGGAAACACCGCAACAAACCGGGGAAACACCGCAACAAACCGGGGAAACACCGCAACAAACACCGCAACAAACCGGGGAAACACCGCAACAAACCGGGGGCAGCTCTGGGACTGCTCCTCCTTTGGGTTTGGCAGCTCTGGGACTGCTCCTCCTTTGGGTTTGGCAGCTCTGGGACTGCTCCTCCTTTGGGTTTGGCAGCTCTGGGACTGCTCCCCCTTTGGGTTTGTCGTGCTGCTGGGTGTTTGCCCATGCCCACCCCTCACCCCGTGCCCGAGCTGAGCTCACCCTGTGCTGCCAGCGGGGACATGTGCTGGTGGCTGCGGCGGTGGATCTGGTGCCGGTACGCGTACACGGCCAGCACCAGCACCATGATGCAGCCCATGATGCCTCCAGCCACCGGGCCCACCGGGGCACTCTTGATCATGTTCAGGGTGATCACCTCATCTCCTGGAGCACAAGGGACAAAGCAGAGGGACAACGACACCGTCAGTGCTCTGCAGGAGGGGTGAGACCGACAACAGGGAGCGGCTCTGCAGGGATTTCTGGGTGCTTGACTGTGTCACTTGGAATAGGAGAAGGAACTCAGAGGGTGCATCCTAAAGACAGGAATGTGAAGTTACACTCAGCTCCACGTCAGGATTTTCCAAAAGGGGATATTCACCACGTCTCTGCTGCCTGCTGCACTCTTCATGCTGATTTAGCACTAGGCTGAGAGGCAAATGTTATGTGCAGAACCTGCTGCATGTTCAGGGGTTGGAACCCTGGGCACTGAGAATTTCAGACTTTCTGTGCTCACAGGCACCCAATAAAACTCTGCATAAGACCTGAGGGCTTGGAAGAGGCTTCCAAAATTGAGTGACAGCACTGGGATTGGGAGTGTGTTGTTTGAACAGAAGTGTGTGATAGCACAGGGTGCAAAACTCAGAGTTTAAGGGTTTAGAATTCAGTAATGGATATAAAGCAGGATGGAGAATTTATGGCAGAGGCTGAGTCCTTCTTTTTCACCTTTTTCCTCATGGGTCTGGGTGGTGTTTTGTAATTGGATAGAAAATCTGCATTGTGGGCCAGGGGTGGTTGGTTATGGGGTTAAAAGTAAAAACGATTTAGGTGTCATTTCATAATTGGACAGTTAATCCTTAAAAGACCTTGTACAGAGTTAGAGACAGAGCCATTTTTCACTTTGTTAGCTGGAACTCACAGCTTGTGAGACTGTACCACAGATAAGAATTAACAAACATCTGAGCCCAAACACAAAACACCATCTCTCGAGCATCAATCCCGGCTCTAACAGAAAAGAAGACAAACCCAACATTCTGGAACACAACCAGCGAGGCAGCAGCTGCTCAGGAAGGCAGAGTTACCTATGGCCCCCAGGTCATCCACGTAGGGGCTCTTGGCTCCCACGATGCCCCCGAAGCATTCCTTCTGCGGGGCGCAGTACGACTTGTCCAGGTGGGTCTTGCCATCGCTGTCCACCATGCACCACTCGCAGTCCAGCACCCCAAAGCAGTCCCTGCGTGGGGACAGCCAAGTGAGGCACGGTCACTGCCAGTCTGACACCTCCCCTCAGCAAAGCTCACTCTGGTTTAGAGCCATGACACACACGGAGGCCAAAAGCGTCTGTAAACCCTCAAGTACGTGAGTTCAGCCAGAAAAAATTCCATGGAAGTGCTCAAGTACCACAAGGGAGGTTACACAGGGAAGCTGCATTTCCAGCATCCCTTTTCCAACTCTGCTTTGGAATTTTCCTGCACCACTCAGCCTGAGCAAAAGGAGAATCCTACTTGTAACTCCTCCAGTAAGGCATTTCTCAGTGTGGTGAAGTCTGGCTGCAGTTCCAGCCTTTCTCTGCAGCCTTTGGAAGACAGAAGAAAGGATTTGGGCAGTCTGGTCAGAGCATGGTGTGTTTTACCCAGCTCAGGCCCCTGGAGACTGCTCATAACGAGCAAAAATGAGCCCTCAATGCCAGGAGCAGAACCTCGTTCTGGCATTGTGCTTTTTTCCCCCATTTTTTTCCTTTAAAACACTTTCAGCAGAGCTGTTTCCACTGGATTATTTCCACAAGAGAGTGTTCTGAGGGGTGGGGAAAGCTGCCTTACCCGCTCTCTGTCCTCTGGTTGCACTGGGTGTTGATGCACTGTGGGAGTGCGTCCTGCAGGCCGGGATCGATGGCCGTGAACGTCATGGGCTCCTGGTGCACCTCACAGCTCGGGTTCCTGCAGGGGAACAGGGCAGCCCTGTCTGACAGGAGCACTCAGGGCACGGTCCATTCTAACCATCCTTACCTACTGCACGTAAAACTTCTGCCTGCTGGGTCCCAGCAGCACACACAGGGATTTGTCCCTGCAGTGTCCTGGCTCTCACCTGCTCTCGGCGTTGGTCAGGTTCCCAGTGCACTCGTTCACCTCCAGTGGGCACTCACAGGGACACTCACACTCGTTCTGTTCCATCCTGAGGGCACAAACCACGGGGAAAACCCGTCAGACACCGCTGGGGTTTGAACCCCACGGTGGTGCAGCTCTGGAGCTGCAGTTCCCATGGGAAAGGCTCTGCAGTGACTCTGCTCCTTCCCCCAGGAACAGGGATTGCTCTGTCCTGCACCAGGACTGAGGGTGACCCCCCTGGAATTCCAAAAGCAGAATGGGATGTAAGGATCCTTCCGGCAGTGCCACAGTCACCTCAGGACGGTGTGGGCAAGACCTCCTGGATCCCCTCGATGGAAACCCCCAGTCCATGTAAAATCAGGGGAATTTCTATGCCAGAGGAAAGGGCTCACTCACAGGTAACTGCTCTTGAGCCACTCCATCTCTCAGTGTCTTTCAGCACTATCCACCCCAACTCCCCTGGGTTTAACTCTCTGACAACCTGGCAGAGACACCCCAAGCCCCTGCACCTCTCACAGGGAGCACAGGCAGAGCAACTCTTCTTTCCCTGATTGTGCACAGGCCTAAGTGCTGAACTGAGTGTTCTTACACCCCTGAGAGCAGCTGGCACCTGTGGCAGTTGAGGCACAGCCTGTCCACCATGCTGCAGGCGCAGAAGGCCAGCGAGTCGCACGTCTCGTTGACGATGCCCACGAAGGCGTTGGTGCCCGGGATCCTGGTCAGCCTGTACTTGGAGCAGTGGCTGCCATGCACCAGGTTGGTCAGGTCACCCTGGGTGAAAACAAGGTGTCAGTGGTGGAAAATGTTGTTTTAGGGAGCTGAAGACTCTTCCCATCCCAAGGATCCTACAGAGCTGTGGGGCATGAATGCCACCACGGCTCTCAGGGGTGGTGGCTCCCCTCATGAGTTCTTGTGAGAGTGTCACCCTCACAAAACAGAGGCTGAATAAAAGGTGGGAGACTTTTGCTTCCCAGATACTTCTGGGTGAAAAGACTTTGCTGGAGATAGAAAGGAATTGGCTTGGCTTGTGAAAATGGGACGTGGCAGCAGAGGTGACATGTCACTGCTTGCCAGCCCTCAGTGACCTCCCCAGGAGCTCTGGGAGCCACCACCACGTGCTGGAAACGTCCTGACCCTTAAAAAAAGCCACCACAGCACTGCCCAGCTCCTGCAGACTCCTTCCTGATTCCTTTTTACAAGTTTCTGCTCTGTCCTACACAATTTTCCTTCCCAAAACACGCTCCCCACTTGGAATTTCCAGTGTGGGGAAAATGTTGAAGCCAAGCTGACATAAATCAATGTATTCTGACATGACTTGCAAATATTTTCAAATCTTCTCCCACAGTGTAACAGCTTTGGAATCACTGTGGAGGGACCTGGCCAGGGTGGCTCTGTGGCTCTGTGAGGGGTGACAGCCCCTGGTTTAGACTCCTCACAAGAGGAAGCTCACACAGGATCCATGGAGAGCACAGGATGTGCAGGAGCCCAGAGATTTCAGTCTCCCAAATGACAGCCTGGGAAGGCTCAGTAAATGGATTTATTTGGACACCTCCAGGTAAGTTATTGAGACCTCACAGGAGGATGTGACTCTGGTCAGAGCTGGGGCCAGGGGTCAGATCCAGAGCAGCACATCCCAACTGCAGCTGGAAAATCCTCACCCAGCGACAGCAAACTGCCCTTCTTTCCCTGAGGCTGGTGAAACCCTCAGACAGCAGCCACACTTGGCCAGGGCTCCCATCCACCACCCTGCATGTCAGGGGACTCTGTTTGTGCAGCCTGGGTTGTGTCTGGAGAAGGGGAACAGAGGCCAATCCCCACGGAAGGCTGGCTGCCAGCCCCGGCTGCTGAGCCTGGCAGGGACTGGTGTTTCCACCACAAGAAACCCAACCCAAGCACACTGAAAAGCAAAATCAGATCGAGAAGCAGGCTCACCACTAAGCTGGTGTTGAATTTATAGAATCGCTGCACGGTCCTGTCGCTGAAGCTGTTGCAGAGGTTCTTCTTGACAAAGTTGGGGTGGTTCAGGATGTCGTTTGCTACCAGAGGCTCCTAAGGGGGGAAGGCAGCGTTTGATGCCTTTGGAACCAAAGAGCAGCTCAGGAATGGGAGAGGTGAACAAGGGGGGAAGAGCAGACCTTGTGTGTGATGTGCTGCTGCTCCACCGGCGCGTGGCCCTTGGGGTCGATGAGGGTTGGGTGTGCCACCAGGTACCCCCTGTCCTCCATGATGAAGCACCTGCCCCCAAAACACAGCGAGAGCCTCCTGTTAGACCTCCTCAGGCCTCAAGAAAACATGGTCCTAAAGGGCTTCTAAAGGTTTCCATTTAGAAACAAATTCCCTGCAAGATGTCCTTAAAGAACGTGTTGGGTATTTCCCCGAAGCTTTTCCATCTGTTACTGCTCCAGAGATGTGGGGCCATCAATGAGCTGGAAACAGAGCTGATTAAAACCACAAAGGAAAAGCCATCAGTGCATTGTCTGATTGGGGAAGAGCCAGAAATCAACAGAGCCTAATGAACTCGGAAAGCTTTAATGGTTTATTAATTTACTATGTGACTAATTAAAAGAGATTTCACACTCTCCTTTAAAGCCCTCCCCCTTCAGCATTTGATTTTAGCGGGGGATAAATCACTCGTGTTCCACTCCCAGCCCTCCCAAGCTGCCCTGTCCCTTTCCAGCTCTTCCCACGCTGGATCTGTGTCCCAATCCAGAATCCAGGGAATTCAGTCCATCCCTTTTTTCCCTCTCCCGTTTCCATGGCCACAGACGGCAGCGCCGGGGCAGGCGCAGGAGCCCGGCACGGCAGGGACGGGACTCGGTGGCCACGGAGGGGACAGGGGAGGTTAAACCCCCTGGATGTTCCCGAAAGCTCAGCAGGGCTGAGCCACAGCCCTGGCACGGCGGGAATCCGGCTGGACCCGGGGCTGGAGCAGCCCTCAATGGATTCCCATGGGATGTGTCGGGGTGAGCAGGGAGCAGGGGAAGCCTCTGTGCTCTTTAGGGTACAAAGGAGGCAGGAAAAATTGGATTTTGGGGGGGTTTCCATCAGAAATACATGCAGGGATGTGGTGTTTGCTCTTTTTCCTGACAGAAAATCCTTAGGAGAGATTCACTAAAAAACCCCAAGCACCTGTATTTATATGGAGACTGGAAACACTGGATGCAATTCCTACATCAGAATGGTTCAGCACTGAAAAATATCCTCAAAATTCCTCGTTGGGAATGCAGAAACAGAATAAAGCATCTGACCCTCCTGATCAGCAGCAGCTTTTTACTGGGAGGGAGCAATGCCAAACCAGAAATCCTGATTTGTTTTTTTTTATGTGCCATTAAATATATAGAAAAATACCCAAACCAGAGAAGAACTGGGAGGATGACAGAAAACCACTTCCCTTCCCAAATTTAGGGTTTCAAAACAAACAAGGAACCAACAGCAATGCCCAAACCACGTTATCAAGTTACTGCAGATCCAAAGCAGGGTTTATCCCACCCCCACAGGGTTTTTCAAAAAAAGGAACAATTCAGATACCCAGGGGTCTGACTGAAACTGGATACCCCAGATGAAATCAGACTTCTTCTGCCTAGGCTGTGCTATGGATTTCTGAGAAAAACATCCCCAAAGCGTACTTGAATAATTGGAGTTAAAATAACTGAGATCCTGTAGCATTCTTACACGCTCTCAGGAACTAAAGAGGTAAAATTACCACAAACAGAAGAGCTGGGAAGTGTGTTCATTTAATAAGGAATGGGTTTTTTACCCAGGATTTCAAAGAAGTCTAGATATAACCAAAAAAAAATCCAATCAAATCTGTTATCTTCTGCTGTTGTAATCCTGCAGATTGTTTATTTAGCTGATGGCAAGTTTAATCTGGAGGAACAAAAACATCCACATAATCTTTCTGAGAAGGACAAGCACAAGTTCTACTGGAAATCAGAGAACACACACTGGAAGTAACAGAATCCTTGGAGAAATGAAGTTGGAAACGACCTCTGGCTCATCTGGTTAAGGAAAACCAATATTTAATTTATTCTGTGCCTGGCAGGAGCAGCTCTTACCTGATTTTGTTCCCTCCATCTTGGTTACAAACTGGCAGCAGGTCCATGAGAACTTTGTAGAAATATCTGAGGGTGAAGTCGATGCCCATCACAGCCACGGAGTGTCCTGAGGACATCTGAGCACTGCAGGCAGGGGGAAAATTATAAATATTATAAATAACAAAAAATAATATTATTGGGGGCGGGGATAATAATTCATAAATAATTATATGATAATAATTATTATTATTATCCCTATTTCAGTCTGCCCCTTGTACAGCCAGCACAGGAGACAGCCCAGGAGTGGCTCCCACCCTACACTCCCCACCACCTACAGACATTTAATCCTGAGCAACAGAAATCAGGATTACAAATCCCCCATCCACACAAACCAGCAGGGGATGCAGCCCCTGTGTTTTCCAATCCCCCAGCTGGAAGGAGGTACCTGCACCCCTCCTCTGCTCAGCCCCCAGCAGCAGGAGTGAACATGAAGGTGCCAGACTTTGAGCTAAATCCCTAAAACTCTGCAGTGTGGGAGTGATTGTGAATGGCAGGCAGAAAATCAGGAGAAAATAACATTTCTTAGGGTGAGTTATGAAAAGGATCCTGTGATGTGGTGGTGTGCAGCAGCCTGAGGCTGCATTTTTTCCTTCTTCCATTCCTAACACCCCAGTTGTCCCAGTTTGCTCCCAGTTTGCTCCCAGTAGCACACCAGTGCCACACCAGTTCCCTCTCACCCCTGCAGGACACAAAAGGATCACAGCTCAAGGGTGTCAGATTTGCACTCATGTGGACCTCACACCTCTGACTTGCTGCTCTTCAAAATTCACTTTTCTCCATTATTTAATCTCTGAAGACAGGACTAAAAACGTGTAGGAAAAGAAAAACAAAAGATGCTGCAAGGCCCAGCTGGACTGCACCAACAGAGCTCTGGCCAGCCCTGCTCCATGGAAACCCAGCTCTGTTTACTGGGCTGAGGTTTGTTTGCTTTTGAAAGAGATGCAGTGGAGATGTAGTCAAATCTCATCTGTACACAGATAAATACAGATTTTTAAAACCTGCATTTAATTTATTGTTCACATTTCCTGGAGGAGGAACGGGGGGATGGCAGTGAAGCAGCACAGACACATTTCATGTGGGACAAGGCATCAAGCTCTGAAGTTCTGCTCTGTCCTAACAGACATAAAACTATTAGAATGTTGTAAATATTTGAGCTTCATTTTTAAGCATTAAATCCTCCTGCTTTGCTGATGCCAACTGCATTAAACCACATCAGGCATAAATCTTCTCTTCCCAGCCTCCATAAAGAGAAATAAGACACACATAAACTGGGAGTGAGAGGTGTCAGCTCTGGCTGCCCTGATGTGGGTGTTTAAACCCTCCCAGCAGTCCCCAATGCCAGAATTCCTGTTAACTCCACGGATTCCTCCCCACCCCTCTGGATTCTGAGCTCGGGCCTCTTTGGGGATTACAAGCACATGTGACTGTGAGCTTCAGAGGTCATATTTACCCAGGAATCACACTCACATCTGCCAAACTTTGTTTAACTGTTCTTTAATCATGCTCTAATAACCCACAGGAGCTTTCAGTTCTTAGAGCTGAGTAAACCATCCCTTGCTAGATAAAAATCAGAATTTTGATTAATTGCACTTCTCTCCTTACACAAGTGCTCGTTTCCCCACCAGAGTAAACTCCTCTGTGAGAAGCACCACGGAGGGGCTGGGGCTGCAAATGCTCCTGCCAGTGGTGGGAAAGCCCACACAGAGCAGGGGAACCTCTGGGAAGAGAGGAGGAGCTGCTCCCTGCTGGCTTTGGGATCCCTCTTTCCCAGTACTGGAAGTTCCCTTTGTACTGGTGGGAAGGGAGTTTGGAGGAGACTCCATGTAAAAACCAGGACAGGTGACTGCTGTTTTGGGAATTTGGGACAGCAAAGTTTGGTCTGTGTTTTATAAACTGGGCTCCTTTAATTGTCCTTCATCCCAAATCCTGGCCTCAGGCTGGGGCCTGGCCAGGAGGGAGCTGGAACAGCAACGGTCTGGTCCTCCAGGAAAAAGTCATTTCATGGAATATCCCAAGCTGGAAGGGACCCACAGGGATCAGCCAAGTCCAACCCCTGGCCCTGCTGCTCCCACTCCAATCTGTTCCCAGCAATCCTGGAAGGGCTCTTGGAGATTCACGGCCTTTGCCTCAAGATCTTTCCCCTCCTGGAAGCCCAGAGGTGCTGGATTTAAGCAGCCCAGGAGAGGAGTTCCCCAGTTCCTGGAGCAAGGACAGCTCTGTCCTTAACCCCCTCTGTGGCCTGGCCTCTCTGCCCCAGGATCAGCTTCCAGTTCCCTTCCAGACACCTCCCTGCTCCTCAAAACCCCACAAGTGGAGGAACTTCAGGGAATGTGGAGCTTGGCAGTCCTGGTGGAGAAGGATTTCACTTCCAGCACAGAGGGAACACTTCCCAAACTGCCCCAGGAGAGCAATCCCTCTCCTCCTCCCAATTCCCTGCACATCCCACCCCGTGTTCATCCAGGAGCACTTCCCCACCCATCCAGCCTTTTTTTAACGTGCTGTTATTACCAGAATTCACACATTCCTATAAAATGGGCTTCTCCCAGTGTTTCAGTGCCCCATTTCCACAAGGTCAGATGACATTGCACCACCAGCTTTGGTTTTCAGTTCTGGGGCACACAGGGTCACCCAGCTCTGAGAATTCCGAGTCCTCCTGCCTGCCCCAGAGCCCCTCACCTGGAGGAATGCACAGTGTGGCTGATGGTCACCACATATCCAGCCCCTCCCACGTCCAGGTAGGGCCCGGTGAAGGTGATCAGTCCTGGGTTGGCCACTGCATGCAGGTACCTGAGGGGAGCCCAAAGAAATGCTCACAGTTAATGCCAAAGTCTGTAACTGCAAGACTTTCCCAAAATAACAAACACTGAATTCTGAAAGCTGTGAACAGGCACCAAATTATTGGGTTTTAATATCAAACAAGCAGCTAAACACAACTGGGACTCCAAACTAATCCAGACTGGCTCAAAAAAAGGTCTCTCAGTACATCCAGCTGCATTAAAAAAAGCTCAATTTACTTCTGCACAAAACACATTTAATGTGATTTCAAACATTCTCCCCCAGAACAATGCAGGTCTTGGTGCCAGCAGAGTCTCAAACTCAAAGCAAACCTTGGCAAAATGATTGCATTGCAAACTGGGGAGAAAAGACAGAACTGAGGCAAGAAAATGCAGAAATATCAGACTGTGATTATAAATTATAATATCCTAAAGCTTCCATCAGAGTAAAATAAGCTGCAGTCACAGGATAGTTGATAAAACTGTCACAGGGAAGTTGATAAACTTTTGGAAACACTCTTCTGTCAGAAAAAGTGATCACTCTGCTTCTCCCTATGCAGAGCACCAATCCCTGAGCAGCTTAACCCAGCTCTCTGCCCTCATCAGCTGCTGCTGCATAATGAACCCCTCCTTGAAAGCAGTGAGGAAAGCCACAGTAAACAAACAAAAAGGCTCAAATGTGAACGACCAGAAAGGGCCCAAGGAGCTCAAATACTCCTGAATTAGCTAATCCCTGAAGGGGATGCTCATTTGCTGAGTATTTATGTCCCCATCTGCCAAAGCTGGGCTACGAAACACCAAACACCCCACAAAATAAAAAGGCCTGAAATTAGAACCACTAAATGTTTGAACTTACAAAAGTAAGTTCAAACTGCATTTAAGCTAAGCTTTTTCCCCACGACGAAAACATTTTTTAAATTTAAAAAGAACAACCCACAGTCTACAAAATCAACTCTAAAAAACAAAATCAACTCTAAAACCGAAACCAACTCGGAACATTTCCCTCCTTGCCCTGAGAGATGATTCAAAGCTGTGCTGAAGGGACCCTAAGAACTGACCATTGTCTCCTGGTGGGATCAAACGCTTTGTCCATGAGGGAGCCGGGGTAGATGCGGAGCACCCCATTGGGGGTTGCTATGTAACGCCGGACAATGTAACTGTTGAGGCCGCTGATCTCCATCTGGGTCATCCATTCATCCGTGCCGTGACTCGTTGCCATCACCTCATTCCTGACAGAGAACTGCAAGACAAAGGCAGAGCTGGCAGGGCTCCCGCAGGACTTGCATGGCAAAGATAATAAAAGCTTCCCCCAGAGCCACCGGGGATCATCTCGGCTCAATTACTTGGTTCAAGGCTTCTCACACATTCCAAGCAGATTATTGGGATGAAATATTGTTGGTGTTATCTCTGTGGCCTTTGGGTTATGGGATTGTTGTTTGGGTTTTTTTTGTTTTTTTTTTAACTTGGAGTAAATATAAATAAAGTGCTGCTTGCACAGAAAATAGAGATTTTTCATTTGTATGCCTAGGAACACAAAGGTGTTTCTGCTAAAAATTTAATGTGGTTTTAACTTTTCTAGTGTTTGTTTCAACAGAGTTCTGCTGCTCTCCTCTCTCCACTCTTAGATCAGATGCTGGGAAGGAATTCCTGGCTGGGAGGATGAGGTTGTCCAGAGAAGCTGTGGCTGTCCCTGGATCCCTGGAAGTGTCCAAGGCCAGGCTGGAGTGATGCCTTTTTGGGGCTCACCTAAATACAGAGGCCAGACAAAATTAAGAGAATAAAAAGCAGATATATATATATTTATTGAAGGGCCTTCAGGGACATTTTGGGCAGACAAAGCCCCCCCAAGGGGCTACACCCAAAATGCACAACAGGTCACAGGTTTTCACACTTTTGTAAGTTTGGTCCATTTGCATTTTGGGGTTAATCTCCCAATTACAGCTTCAGGTAATGAACTCATTCACCCCAAGTTTGCTCCCCACAACTCACATCTCCTGGGGCCTGAGGCAGTGAGGTGCCCTTGACTCCCAAGCTTGGAGAGGAATTGTGCCTGCCCAAAAGGGGAAAGCAGCAGCTCACATTCTGTACGGGGTTTAGCTCCACACCACAGCACTGCAGGATTACAGATGGAGAATAAAAAAGCTGCAATCCCGAGGCACCAGCAGCACCCTGGGGCAGTGGGAGGCGTCCTGGCCGTGGGCTGGGATGGGACTTTGAGGGACTCTGAGGGGCAGGGAGCTCACCTTGAGGCCGGGGTTGGCGATGAGGCGCGTGTTGTCGCTCAGGTAGGCCGTGTAGTGCTCCACCATGCGCTTGGTCTCGGGCTGGCTCAGGTGCTCGTAGGGGGAGGAGAAGCTGCCTGCAGACAGCATCACCGTGGGGCTCTCTGCAAACACCAACACCAGGGATCTCAGCAGGGTGAGCTGTACGCGGTGCCTGCGGAGGGGGTTCAATCCCACAGGGTCCCTCACCCTGTGCTGTCCCTGTGGCAGGAATGGCCCTGCTGCTCTCTCACCCTCCCACACCTCACACAAAGTGCCCAACTCCTGCAGCACACTCTGGACTGGGAGGGAGGGCAGGAAACATTGATTTTCCCACCCAACCCAGAGAACTTCCCAGCACAGTTTCCTCCTGAGCTCAGGCTGAACATGAACTCGTCCCCTCCTGCCTCAAAACACAGAGCTCACAGCACCAGCCCCTCCTCTGATCTCCGTGTGTCATTTGGTATTAATGCCCTCACTCCCAAAGCCTCAATAATTTCTGAATTACTGCTTTTTGTGAGATTACAGAAGCTGTTTTCCCTTAAGAAAAGATGATGGGCTAAAGAAGAAATGAAGTATCCCTGTTAGGTTAGACATCCCAGAGGGAAATGAAAATGAGCGTTTTCAGGTCCAGAGAATGAACATCTGGAGAATCCCAAGTGCAGAAGAGGAGATCCCCAATAAAAGTGCAGCTGTCTGCAATGACTTTCAGAACAAACTAAGAAGTAAACTTTCATCATGCAAAATCTGCAAAATTAGCCAGCTTTTTCTTTTTAAAAAAGAGAAATGATTATGATGATGCAGGGCTGAGGGCTGAGAAGACCTTTTCTGAGGATGTGGCCCACGGAACCCAAAGTCCCTGTGTGGAATGGTCTCCAGAGGAAAAACTGCAGTGCAGTATGTGAAGAATTCTGCTTTTAGTCACATTCCTCTCAAACACATCCCCACACGTGTGCTACAGTCCCCCTTCCAAACTTCCACTCCTTCATCGGCTCCCCAGAGCAAATATTCTGATTTTGCTTCACGTGAAGTTTTTCCACTTGACAGCTTAGTACTGCATTTTTGGGATAGTCTGCATTTACATCTTTCTGGATATAAGATAATCAAGATTAAGCACCACATTAAAGAAAAAAAAATCGCTGTGTTTTAAACAACTGGCACAGTGATTTCCACAGGTTTGCCAGCTCCCTCCTCCAGTCTGATCTCATTGGGGTATTCTGCAGGGCTACAAAGAGCTAGAAAGAGCTAAAAACCCCCACAACTGTGCCACTAATCCAGCATGAGACCTTCAAACCCTGCTACAAGCACAATATTTAATTCAGAACTTCTCACAGCACAGATTTTAGGGACCTCCCAAGGTTGTAGCTCTGTATGACAGCCTGCAGTGCAGGATGTTTCTGTAAAACCCCTCTGTTCCTGGGGTATTTCTGGGGTTTGAGTTCTCCATCCTTCCCAGACACTGGAACTGCCATGGAGATTCTCCCTTTTCCCAGCAATGTCTGAAATCAGTCAGGAGGAGCAGAAGCACTTTGGCCTATCAAAACCTGAGAATTCTGAAGTGGGTGAGGAGGATCTGGAAACCATCAGAGCAATGAGGTTCTCCTTCTCCCCAGCAGGCTCAGCTTCTGACTCTGAAGGTGTTCAGTGCTTCTGGCAGTGAAAAACTTCCATGAATCCAAAGAAAAAGAGCAGCACAACTGGCTGGGAGTTGATCCCACTCTGCCACTGCTCAGGGAGGTGCTTTGGAGCCAGGAGAGGAATGGGTTTAAGCTTGGTGGGACAGCTCCACTCCCCCACTGCCCTGTCAGGACCCTGCTGGACTCCCAGTGCATTGATCTCCTGCTCTGGTGAGCAGCCCCACTTGTTCATGCTGCAAGAGGTAAATCTGGTGGTTAAAATACAGTGCTGAGGATGCCAAAGTTATGGATCCAATCCCTGCCCTTCACTCAGGATCCCTGTGGGATCCAGCTCAGGCTCTGCTGCGATCCTGAGCAGTTCACTGGGACCAAGGAGAGCTGTGAGAAGGTAAAAACTGATCAGGAAATCAACCTTGGAAATTAAAACTTCTCGAGGGCAGAGTAATTCCCACGTTTTGTGAGGAGAGCTCTGTTCTGTGCTGCCACTCTACAGAAACACACAGGAGTGTGACTGTGCCAGGGGAGGCGCAGGGTGGGCAGCAGCAGGAATTTCCCCATGGAAAGGGAGCTCAGGCACTGCAACTGCCCAGGGAGGTTGGGAGTGCCCATCCCTGAGGGAATCCAAGGAATCCCCAGAGGTGGCACTCAGGGCTCTGGGCTGGGGACAGGGTGGGCACAGCTGGTTCTGGCTCCTGGGGGTTTTTGCCAAGCTGGATGTCCCCGTGTCCCCGAGGTGGCCAGGCCAGGCTGGCAGAGGCCCTCACCCAGCGTGGCCAGCTGCTTGAAGTGCAGGCAGGCGTTGGGCTGGCCCAGCAGGTCCAGCCTGTGGTACAGCAGTTTGCTGCTGGGGACGGTGTTGAGGTTCTTCAGCTGCTTCACGGGGATTTCTGGCTGGATCACCACCACACACAGGATGAAGGACGTGTCCTGCACCTGCAAAACGCCAGCCAGTCACCAAACAGAACCAAAATGTGGGGATGAACACAATTTCTCTGTCTCAGAGCCACTCAGTTGTACAAAAATGTACAAAACCTTTCCACAGTTAACACAGAAAATGAAAATACTGAAACCTTTTCTTCTTGAAAACCAAACCAGACTTTCATTTTGCTGCTCAATTAGGAACAATTTCTAATTCTAACACTATTTCATGGATATTTTTTGTCATTAACAAAGGAGAGGCTGAAGATTTCCAGTTGCTGGACACACACTGCTGTTACTCTTATGGAGAGTCCAGACAAATTAACTCTCAAATGCAAGATTTTCTTATTTCCACTCTTAATTGTGTGCTGCATGTGCCACATGTTTTACTGGTTTAGGTATTTTAAGGGCTCTAAATTACACCTTGGAGTGTCCCAGCTGCTCTGCAGGGGAGTTTGGTATTAAATGCAGCACTACAATCTTAAAAAATCAGCTCCAGACACCTCCCTGTGTGAACTTCTGTTAAACAATGACAGATTTAATCTCTTAAAATTTCTCAGCTTAATCCTTTAGGTTGGATTTAATGTAATACTGTGAAATGATCCACAAGTGCCTTCTTGAGTTTGTTGGCACAAAGCAACCCATTATTGGTGGCATCAGTGAATTCACCTGGATTATGCCTAACCTGGGATTCCATTTGAACCCCTGGGTTCAGATTAGATCAGATATTCCCAAACTGAAGGAAGGAGAGCAGCAGAGCCGTGAATTCCCTCTGTGCCACCCCACACTTGTTTTCCTCACCATTTTCCAGGCGTAGCTGACGTTGTAGGCTTCTTTCCCAATCTCCCTCAGCTTGTTGACGTGCCAGGACAGCGAGGAGTTCACAGGAACTGTGATGATCTGGCTGCCCAAGGGGATGCTGCAGGGGCAGATAAAACATCCAGCACTTTATTCAACACTGAGCAAAACTGGTAGGACTTCAGCAAAATCCTGCTATTGTGTGTTTATATAATTATCGTAAGAATTGAAGGAATTAACTGTTATTTGTGTTTGGTGAAGGAAAGCGTGTGTGAGCTGAAAATGCACTTGTGTACCCCCACATTTTGGGCTTAAAAATTCTCAGATTAGGCAAAGGATAAAGAAAAACCCAGACCAAATAGTGGGAAGTCTTCCTGACAGGAAAGAGACAGATTAGGAGGAATATTCCCCAGATCAGCTGGGAAACCCAACACAACAAATGACAATTGAAAAAAGGTGGAGGAAAAATCCAACCAGAATTGTTAATGGGGGGAAAAAAAATCCATCCAAGTATCCAGATATTGCAATAAAAGGGATTTTCACTTATCTACTCCTAGAATTCCTCTAGAAATGCTCCCAGAGCTGCATCCAGCCCTCACCTGAGGATGTTCTGGCGCACCAGCTCGAATTTGGGGATGTTCTCGTAGTGGATGATGTCTGTGTGCAGGGGAGGCTCAGACAGCAGGTAGGGCCTGGTCAGGGAGGGGTGCATCAGGGTGTACCCTAAAAAACAAACACACAGCCCCAGAGGTGGGAGGCACTGCAGAGCTGAGCCCAGCACCGAGACTGCAGGGGGAAAAAAGGAATATACAGTAATTACATAGGATTTTGGCAAAGGTGGCAGTGGGCAAAGAATCTCATCATCAAAGGGGGTGCAAATGAAAACCAGCTTGAAAAATCCAGCAATAAAATAAGCTGGATCAGAGGAAAAGAGCTGGACACACACACTAACACCAGTTTTCCCTCTTTCCCAGAAAATCCGGGATGTTATAGGCGTAGGAAATCCCCACAGCAAGAGTTTCCAAATCAGAACTCCAGGACAGAAGTTTCACGTCATGAATCCACCTAAAATCTCCAGCAATTAAGGCAAAACTATCCAACAACAAGCAATTGAACTTTTAATCCATATTATCATTCACTACTTAGAGACTGCTCAGAGATGTGGGAATTCAGAACTGGTGGTTCACGAGCTCAGAGGGACTAGAGGAGATCATCTGAGTCAAAATTACCTTTATTATCAATGAGGAAGGTGTAGGATCCCAAGGAGTCCTGGTAATAGGTGACATCCTCCAAGATATAGGCAAGGTTGACATCCACTCCAACAATTCCCAGCAGGAGGTTCCCAAAGTAACAGGGTTTACTGACAGTCATTATCAGGCCTTGGAGGGAGAGAAACACCATTAAACCATCAGAAATATCACTGGGTAATTAATTTGAGAGGAAAGAGTGCATTTTGAGATGTTACACCATTAATTTTATATCTATTCCATGCTGGAATATGGCCAGGGAAGCTCAGCAGGGTTTCTCTGGTGTCTGGCTGTTGTCAGCCACTCTCCCTAATTAGTTAATTTGTGTTTCTGATAGTGACCTGAAGTGTATTAATCAATTTATTAGAGCACACACCACAATTAATGTTTGGGGGTTGTCAGTCTCCAAGTGGGTTCCTTATAGATAAGAAATAAATTTGTATGAGAAGCCAATGAAGTGTTTTCTTCCTTTAACAGAATTTAGGGCATTAAAAATAGGATCAGAAAGAAAGTTAATTTGTCCTTGTAAAGCAACAGTTGGGATGAATTGTTGCTCATCCAGTGCATAATCAGAGGATTAAACCCTTGCCTAACGAAATCCCAGTATTGCCACTGTGCTGGGAATCATATCCATAATTACCCAACAGTTTGGGATTTATCTCATTCCTGAGGTGAGAACTCTGCAGCACCTTCTTGTTCTGCACCACTGTTTGGAAACTCAGCAGCTCTTCCCTCAGCCCAGTGTAAAATTCACTTGCATGTACAAACCCTGAATTACACTCTGAAATTCATGCAAGACAAACCTCTCTTTGCACCCTCCCCAGTCCTTTGTTTCTCACATTTTCCAGGGAACATGGCTTTGGGAGAGGGCAGTATCAGAGTTTAATCATTGAGAAAGGGAATGCAAGAAGGAGCAAAAGCTCAGACTCGGATTTGCCCAGAACAGCCATAAATTTAGCTTGGGTCTCAGGACAGTCCAGGTGTGCTGAAGCCAGAGGAGGGCTGAGAGTGAGAGTGGCCAGCTTGGACAATAATTAATTAATTAACAATAATTAACAATCTCTCCTTGTGCCATTTGCAAGGCTGCTCTAACACGTGGATGCCATTCCAACCTATTTCCCTGCAGCACAAAGAGTTTCTCTCCACAGATTAAATGATGGATGTCGTGTATGTACTAACACACAGGAACAGATTTCACCACAAGAATCCAAACTAAATCTGTCTGCTCCATGTCTTGTCACCACTTTTTGCACACCTAAACCTTCTGCAGATGAAAATTCTTCAGCCAAAAAGGCTTGGGAACACACCTCAAACCAAAATCTTGTAGGATTGGAATTCTGGAAACTGAGAATTTCTGTTCCAAAAGGCACTGACCCTCAGGCAAGCACTACATTTGACCTGAGGCTGTGGAACAGGCTTCCAAAATTGAGTGACAGCACTGGGATTGTGGGTGTAGTTTGAATAGAAGTGTGTGATCTCACAGGGTGAAAAACTTAGAATTTAAGGGTTTAGTATATAGTGATATACAAAACATATAGTGTATATGTGAGGCAATGTGGAGGATTTAAGGTGGCTAAGTCCTTCATGGTTTTGGGGGTTTTTTTCTCGTTGGGTGAAAAGGCCTGCATTGCAGACTTTGGGTGGTCAATTACTGCGTTAAAAGTATAAATAATATAGATGTCATCTTGTTAATTGGGTAATTAATGCTTAAAAGTCCTTTGAAAGAGAGGCAGCTCCATTTTCTACCTTATTAGCTAGAGCTCGCAACTCGTGAGACTGTAACGTAGATAAGAATGAATAAGGGTTAATTAATAAACATTAAAAATTAATAAACATCTAAGTCCAAACATGAAACTGCACCTCCCACGTGTTTATCCTGGCTCTAACAGGAAGGAAAGATGAGGAACTGCCAATCCCAGTGTGTCTGGGGATGCGAGAGCACAGAGAGCCCATCCCTGGTGTCCCATGGGCAGCGCTCACCGTCGCCCATCTCGTCGGAGAAGGGCAGGCTGAACACGGCCTCGTCGATCATCCTGTTGGGCAGGTTGGTGTAGAACCTGCCCACGGTGGTCTCCAGGTTGCTGAGCTGGTTGAGGACCATCATGCTGCCCTTGGTGACGGGCAGCCCGCTGCGCTCGGCCACGCCGTACTTGGCCCAGTTCTGCTCGGCCAGGTCCCGCAGGAAGGCCAGCTCCTTCAGTCCTGTCACCCCCTCTGCCACAAAACACAAGCCAGAGGTGAGAAATGAGCTTCATTTCCATCCAGGCTCCTGCATCCTGCTCCAAAGGAATGATCCGCGCTCTGTACCCCGGCACTGAAAATTCCACGTTCTTATTTAAGCCCCTGAAGATTGCTTTGAGGAAAATTAATTACCTAACACCAAATTTAATGAGATTGCCTCTCTCCTACTGTTTGAACAGCGCAAAGATTTGCCATGCTGCTCACATCCCCCCTTGAAACAAAGGCCCTGGAACAAAGGGCTGTGTGCCCCATAAATCCACGGGACAGCTCTTTGTTCTCCAGGGTGCCTGGCCCACAGGCAGGACCAGCAGCAATCCTCTGCCCTGGGAGATAACAGGCTTTGTTCTCCAGCTGAATCACCCCAGTTCCACACTCCACTCAAGTCCCAGGCTCAACTCCTGCACACAAATCAAAACCTTTTGCACAGCCCAGTCTCAAATGAGGATTTAAATTTACAACCAAATCATACATTACATGAAGCATTCATTTCCCTGGCTATTTTCAGCAATACAAAAAACTGCCTTCGTGCCAAAAATGCTTTTTTTGGAAGATGGGTGGGTGATCTTCAGGTTTAACTTCACTCTCAGGCTGGTTCCCAGGTCATCAAAGCATTTCAGACTTGGTTTGATCTCCCATGAAGTCACACTTAGTCCCAGTTTGCTACCCTGGAAGCTCCCAGCAAGGTTTGCAGTTGCAATAATTAACAAATTTAACTTACTGTGGACAATGCAGGCCTCAGTATTTTATATCCCTGCAGCTGCACTGGGATACACAAGGATGGAGTGGCACAGTTATAAACACCAAAGTAACAACATCTGGAAGCAGCTTCTGGATTAAATGTGCCAAAATCCATGAACAAACTGCTCCCAGTAAGGCCTGGAATTACTGGAGTGAGCTTATCAAACGAGCTGTGCTGTGCCAGGAAAGGGAATTTTATGGCCTGGAAATGACAAGCCTCTCTCACCGTTCATGAGGGCATAAGTGAGGATCATCACTGAGTTATTGAGGAAGCTGTTTTCCTCGTTGATGACACGCAGAGTGGCTTTTTTATCATCTTCTGAGGAGTCCTTTGATGTGATCCCAGCCGAGAGATAAATGATGACCATGTCAGTATCTAAAACACAATCACAGACACAGCACAACGTGCGTCAGGATTTAACTGGGGTGAGAGAGCCCTGAAATCTGCTCCCAGCAGCTCCATCCAGGATTCACAGCATCTCCAGGGGATGAACACGCTGCAGCCACATGGATTCCAGCCTTTGGTGGCAAATTCCACTCTTGGCACCTCTGTTTGGTGCCCACCCAGGACTCCTGAGCAAAGCCAACAGGCACCTTCTGGCTCTGGAGTCCTGGAATGGTTTGGGTTGGGAGGGACCTTAAACCCTATCCAGTCCCACCTCCCACTGTCCCAGGGTGCCCCAAGCCCTGTCCAGCCTGGCCTTGGGCACCTCCAGGGATCCAGGGGCAGCCACAGCTGCTCTGGGCACCTGTGCCAGGGCCTGCCCACCCTCCCAGCCAGGAATTCCTTCCCAATATCCATCTAAATCCACTCTCTGGCAGTGGGAGCCTTTCACTGTGTCCTGTCCCTCCATCCCTTGTCCCCAGCCCCTCTCCATCTCTCCTGGAGCCCTTCATGCCCTGAGGTCTCCCTGGATCCTTCTCACCTCCAGGCTGAGCAGCTTGGCTGCCTCCAGGCAGGAGAACAGACCCAGCACCTGGAGCAGCTGCTCCAAGTCCATGGGAAAGGCTCCCCAAGGTAAAAACCTGCACTTTTCATCTCCTGCCCCTGTGTTCTCCTTCCATCCTGCACTCCTGAGGCATGGAGCTGCACAGGATGCCCTCCTCTGGAGCAGGGCAGAGCAGAAAGCTTGGGAATGTCACCTGGCCCCTCACACCTTCCCTGGAACATTTTTCAGGCCGAGGATTGTCCTGGCCAAAGTCCTGCCCTGTTGGAGCCTTGGGCACTGAGAGTTTCAGACTTTCTGTGCTGCTCACAGGCACTGACCCCCAAGCAAACTCTGCATTGACCTGAGGGCGTGGAGAAGTCTCCAAAATTGAGTGACAGCACTGGGACTGTGGGTGTGGAGTTTGAATAGCAGTGTGTGATAGCACAGGGTGCAAAACTCAGAGTTTAAGGGTTTAGAATACAGCAATAGATATAAAGCAGGATGGAGGGTTTAGGGCAGAGACTGAGTCCTTCTTTTTCAGCTTCTCCACAGCTCTGGGTGGTGTTTTGTAATTGGGTAGAAAAGTCTGCATTGGGGGCCATGGGTGGTTGGTTATTGGGTTAAAAGTAAAAATATTTAGGTGTCATTTCTTAATTGGACACTTTGTGCTTAAAAGACCTTGTAGAGGGACAGAGACAGAGCCATTTTTCACTTTGTTAGCCAGAGCTCACAGCTTGTGAGGCTGTACCATGGATAAGAATTAATAAACACCTGAGTCTGAGCATGAAGAATCATCTCTCAAGCTTTAATCCTCGCTCTAACAGAAGAAAAGATAAAAACCAACACTGCCCCAAAGCCTTTGAACACCACAATTCACAGCCCTGTGCTGACTCCCCAGCCTGTCCCATCACACTGATCTCAGTACGGAGAGTGGTTTGTGTTTATAATGAACACAGGATCATCCACAGCTCATCCAGAGCACTGGGCTGACGTGGTCACATCCCAACTTTCTTGTTTCACCTGGATTTTTGGTGGATTTGCTGTGCTGGTTTATTAAATAGGTATCAATGCTTTGATTTGCACATTTTGTGCTCTTGGCTTGACCAGAATTTCAGCCAGAACCAGATTTTGACACAAACAGGAGGCGCTGTTAATTTGGGGGAATTTTTTCCTTAGCTTTTTGTAAGGGCTAAAAGTAGGACAAAAAGCAAAGCCAGGCACTGAAGCAGCTTTGGGTGGAGTTTAAGGAAAATTGTTGCTGTGTCTCCTAGGCTGCAGCAGAGATATTCTACCTGCAGCTAGGCACAGTGCTGCAGCCTGAATGGAGTGACACCAGCCAGTCCTAAATCTGCATCAGGCACCAGAGCAAGCAGCTTTTGGGGTGTTTTGTCACCCTTTGGGATGAGGAGCTGCTGAGCAGGACTGCAGCAGGAAATCCAGATGTGTTTATAGCACAGCTCTCCCATCTCACACCAGCAGTTCCCCTCTGGCTTTGCCAGTGTGAATTTGGGATTGAGGCTGTATCTCAACAGCTTCCCTGACACACCCACACATTGTTCTCTGGGAACAGGATGTTAGAAAGTTAACAGTGAAATAAAGGATTTTTTTTTTGTGGGTTTTTCTTTTTTAAAAAGATGAAAAGGTTATTTACAAGAAAATGAGACATGTTTTATAAACATCCCCTTCTCAAACCCATTGTGTCTCACCCCAGGAATTCTGAAACTCGTTATAAACATGTTAGATCTTCACAACCTTCCACATGGAGAGAAAACCTAAATCCAAAGCATTTGCATTTTAACCTTCTTTGCCCCAAATCAGTTGTTTGATATGAAACCTAGTGAAGTGTGGATATGCCAAAACTTCTAATCCTAATATAAAGCAGTGCCAAATATAAAATGATGGAATCCTGGACTGGTTTGGGTTGGGAGGGATCTTAAAGCCCATCCCAGACACCTCCCACTGTCCCAGCCCGCTCCAAGCCCTGTCCAGGCTGCCCTTGGACACTTCCAGGAGTGGGGAATATGCAGGAGGATGTTCCAGGACTCCTCAGCTGATGTTCTTGGAATAACTCCTGGTGACAAATTCACCTCATCCCAGCCAGCTGCAGCAGCACTGCATTGTTTATTCTGCATTTGCTGCAGGTGCTCCCCACCATCGTTCTACCAGAGGATGGTAAAATCCTGCCCTTGCCAACCTCATCCTTTGTCCAGTCACACAAAGTCTCCCTGTGCCCATGGCCTGGAGCTCAGGAATTGGCTGAACCTTTGGTAGGAAAAGCATCATTCCAAAAACCCAAGGAAAGTCACGTGGGATGTGAGGGTATTTCCTCATTCTTTCCAGAGCACTTCAGTTCCTGGACTTTTCTCCTCTCTCTGGCTCTGCACAGCCTCTGGGCTGGTGCTCTTTGGGACACTGAAGGATCTCACTGGAGCAGGCACAGGCCCAGGGTGTGGGAATTGTGTTCCATAATCCCAACATCCCAATGGATGGGCTGTTCCCTCCACCCTGCCACGGCACTGCCAGTGCTGCTCAAATCCACGGAGCACTCAGAGCACTGAATTTGCCTTCCACAGCTTCCCAGCAAGCAAATCTGCCACTCAATTCCCCATCCATCTTTGCCATGGCTTTCACCACATCCTCATTATAAAAAACCCCAGAAAATCCCAATCTTGGGAAGGGGAAGGATAAAGCTCATAATGAGTATGCAGAGTTCAGGGGGGGTATTCTGAGATGGAGGAAAATTTAGCCAGGACTGGTTTGTGTTCCACAAAATATCACCCACAATTGGTATTCTCAAAACCCCACTCCCCTGGGAAGCAAGGGCCACTTCCCCAGGATTCTAGTGAGGCTCATCATCCATATGTGCCAGCAATCATTAGATGAACCTGCAGAAACTGCAATTTTCCTGGAAATGCCCCCTACCCCCTCCAGTACAGACTGGGGAAATAAGTCAGCTATCACACAGATCAATCCTGCATTTTCCCCTTTCAGTTCAGAAGAAAGGCAAGGCAGGAATGACACAAATGAGAAGGGAATGGACACATCCAACAGTCCCTCACATGGACTGCAGCCCAAGGAAGTGCTCCTTAAAATAAAAATAGAGGACAGAGCACATTTCTGTTAACAGCCAACACACCCCACTCCAAAGTGAGAACACACCCCACTCCAAAGTGAGAATGTGAAATAAGAAACCACTGGCAAGGCCCTGGAGTGCCCAGGCTTGCACAAGAGCCTGGCTTACTTCCTTGCAGCCTGGTGCCATTGTTGGTGTTCCGGAGGAGCTGGAAAGCCTTCTGGAAGCCCAGGGCGTGCTGCGTGGAGCTGTCGGACGCCTTGATGCTGCTGACAAAGGTGGACATCTTCCTCTTGGTCTCGCTGGTGGCAGGGGACAGGAAGGTCTTGTAGCACTGGTCCAGGGAGCAGGTCCGCACCGCCTCCGCCACCGTCAGCACCGAGATCTGCCGGGGACATCTGAGGGGTCACTCCCTGCAGGGAGCCCCACACACTGCCAGAACCAGGGGACTCCGGGGGGTAAAACTGCAGCACGGGAAAGAAATGCTGAGGAGAAATCCATCAGGTTGCAAAGGGATGAGGGGAATTGAAGGAAGAGAGATTTGTGGTCTTTGTTTCTCGGCAGGGTCACTCACTGTGGTTAATGCACTGCTCTGGGCAGAGCCTGAGTGAGCCAGGGAGGGCTGACAGGGAAATCAGCACAGAGCATTTCCAGGGAAGCCTGGAGAGCCCAGAGAAAAGTGGAGTGCACAGAGAAATGAAAAAACAAATAAGCAACCCCTCTGAGGACTGCTCCCAGCAAAGCTTTTTGTTGTTTTAACGTTCCAGTCAAAGCAAGGCGACTCTGACATCAGCCTTTCCTGTAAATAAGTTAATGCAAGTGCTACCACTATGCCTTAATGACATCTAACACACCAGGCTCATTAATTGACTGACAGACTTCATTAGGGAGTATGAGTGAGGCAAGACAGTCACAGAGTTCAGCAGTACTTAGATACCTGTGTAACAGGTTCTATAACTACTGACCAAGGAATTTATGTCTTAAATATATTCTCTATATTAACACAAACCCTTCTGACACTTGAATTTAAGTGCTATTAATCCTGCTGAACTGTAGGATTACCATATTAAATCTCTCCAGAAGCACCAAGTTACAAGTGGTTTTCCCCCACTATCCATGAGAAGACTTAAGGCAAAGATTATCATCAGCTTTCTTCAATTTGATTTAACTGAAACTCTTCCTACTCACAAAAGAAAACCCAAGCAGACACTGATCAAGGTCTCACCAGTAGAGAGTTACTAAAAGTAAAGACCAAGCTGGAGACTTTTTACAGAAGCACTTTATGAGCCCATGGTTATCTGAAAAAAACTGCAGGTTAAGTGACCTTGTCACTGTCAAATGAGTACCAGTGGCAGAGCAAGAAATCAAACCCAGAGTCCTCAGCCCTTTGCTCGTACCACACTTATCTGTGAATCTTCCCAACACTAACTATGCTTCAGCTCACTCCAGTGCTGCAGGAGGATAAACAATTGCCACCTTCACAAGACAAAAAGAGAGGCTCAGAGGTGCAATGAGCTGCTGAAAGCAGTGTAGGATGTGAGAAGGAGTCATGCTTGGAGCATGGTTCTTCTTCCTGTTGAGCATCACTGAAATATCTGCCAAGATGGAGGAGCCTTTAAAGATTACTCAGGTACAAGATTTTGCCTTAGATCAGTGGGATTTCACATTTTTCCCAGCCTGCAGATCCCCAGATCTCCCCAGAAATGTTTCCCCTGCAGCAGAAAAGTTCCACGAGTGAGCTCAAGGCTCTGTCACCCCCAGAGCCCAGGGGCTGAAGGCACCACCTTGGGTGTGACCCAGAGCCCCAGGGCGCTGCCGTGGCTGCAGAACCTCACCTTGTCGTGCTCATCTATGGAGCTGAGGATGACCTGGGCTGCGTCCTTGGCGATCTGGAGCTGCGTGTCCGTGACAGAGGCGCCGTGGTCCACGATCACCACGATGTGCTTGGACTGCGGGCGCACGGTGGAGACGTAGACGGGCCTGAGGAGGGACAAACCCAAACCACATCACCAGGCACCCCCTGAAACGCTCACGAGTGGGAACAGGCAGGAATTAAAACACCCAAGCAAACATCCAGCAACAAACAATCAATTATAACAGGATTCTTTTTTCCCTTATGAAAACTTGTACCAGGAAAGGCCAGCTGAGAATCTGAACATGCACAAATGCCCCTCACTCTCTGAATTTTTTAATCCAAACCAGGCTCCTCTGTCTCTGTCACAGCAAAAGCTTTCAGGAATAAACCCTGTTGCTTACACAGCAGCGTTTGGGATCACTGCAGCAGTTCACACCGAGGTCTGAATGAAGCAAGAAATGCCTCTGGTAAATCCTGGCTGCTGGGAACTTCACCCACCCATGAACTGAGTGCAGTCATGGGATGTGCTGGGCCGTGACAAGTAAAAACCTGTGCAGCTGCAGGGAGCTGAGCAGCCCAGGGTGTTTGGGGTGCTGTAAGAAGGCTCCTGGCCAAGGCAGGGTGCCCTGGGATGACTCTCACTGGGGTCATGCTGGATCTGCCCAGTTTCACACCCCAAACCAACACCAACACCAGTGAGGACCCTCAGTGCTGCCACGTGTCTGTGCTAACACCAAAACCTTGTTTTCAGGGAGGTGTTCTCAGATCCAGCTCAATATTGAGAGATCTGTGACAGAGTTCACAGGCTCTCACGCCAAGGTTTCAACCTGGAATAAATTAGGAAGATCCTCAGCAGGGAGGAAGGATTAAAATAAAAAGGCAAGTTCTCTTTCCTCTTTAGTCCAGACACAAAACTAGTTACAGTCAAGTGAGAGTTGTGGGATCTAAATTTTATTATATCAAAGGCAGACACAGAAATCTTATTAAGAGGAAAGGAAATGCAGAAGATTTGAGAGCAGACACTGCAGTAAACAACTGGCACAAATCAGTTCTTAACTGTGAAACAGCCTGCAGCTCTGCCCTGGATTAATACCTGCAACTGAAACAGGGCCTTTGATCTTCAAAGCACTGAAGCATTAACTAATTCATTCATCCAAACTACCCTCTGAAGTAAATATTACCAAAAAGATGCCCCTTATTTAGCCACGGAGGAGCTCTGACCCAGACTAAGTATTTGGATAAAATCACTGATGGTTTTAGTGTCCCAGCTCTGAGCACCCCCAGCCCTCACCTCTTCAGACCACTCCTTTCCAAGGCCCCAGAAAAGTCACTCAAGCTGAGAACTTTGTGCTTTGATGGCACACTGAAGATACCATCAGTAAACTTTTGATTGCTCAACCCTGACAGGAAACCAAACCCTCCTCAGTGTCCCCAAAAGGCTCCTGGATGTGCTGCTGCTTCCCCTGCACAGACTGATTAACTGGTACAATTAATTAATGTGTGACCAGGGGTAATAAAGCCACTGCAGCTTCCCACTCTTGAGCCTTCATCAATCCCATGGTACTGACAGAAAAAGCAGGGAGAAATCCTGGACCTCCAATTCTTGGCTTCATGTCTAGAGAACAGAAATCCCTGTGCAGGAAACCCTGCCACCAGCTGATGCTTTATTTTTACTGGTTTTTTATTTAAGTGGAAGGAAATTTTCACTGCTATCCATGATGAAAACTGCTCGTACCTGTGTGCCCTTCCCAGCCTCTCATCCCTCCCCAAAGTGATGCACCTGCCAAACCAGCAGAATGTGTGCTCACTGCTTTAGTAACAGGGTCAAGGATGAGTCAAATGTAAGTCAGATTTTGCCTGCAGGCTGACCTGCAACTTCCAAGCCACTGCTGTTTACAGCTGATTTAATTTGGGAGAGGTGAGGACCTGTTTGGAATTTTAGTTGAGTTTCTTGGAAGTGGAAAGTGGTGCTTTAAAAAACAACCCTAAGAAAACCCAAGGGACTCCATTAGAAGTTACTCATGAATGTTGTCAGCTTGGCAAAGGACAGCACGGGATGAAAGCAGGGCTTGAGGAATCCAACATTAAAGTTTTTCCTGGGAAATGAGAAGGAGGCAAATCCTACCTGCTGCGGTGTTCATAGCTGCCTTTGCACCGGAACTTGTGGGCCGGGAACACGGTGAAAATCCCTTCTTCTGAGCTGAAATATTGCCACTTAATTCCTGGGTTAGACTTCAGGTTATCAGCAAGGACTGCAGGGTGGAAAGGGAGAATGAGCAGAGTTACAAAGGCAGCCCGGACTCGGAGGTTTTGTTACTCTCTCGTGGTGTTTGAGAAGAACAAGCAGGGCCCAACATGAAACACAAACTGCTCTGCTTAGGATGGGTAAAACTCACTGGTAAAACTTCACTGATCTGCAAACAGTTCAGGGCTTTTGGAAACTCAACGCTGGATTCGAGAGATTTTGTTTAATATGTGATGACAGTTCCTGAATCTCTGAAGTACACCCAGGTCCCGGGAAGGCAAGGCCAGAGTGAGGAAGGAAGAGATTAGGGCAATTTTATATAATATTTATCACCCCTACATCTCCATGTAATGATAAATACACTGTCAACATCCTTTCCTAAAGGAAAAAGCCTTCATGTTATAAAATGCCGTTCTTTTTGGTGGAATAACTCCAAGATATTAAACAGGTTCGGTGCTCACAGCTTCATAACCAAACTATTGCCAGGGAAAGGAACAGATCCCATGGGGATCGGGAATGAACAGATCCTGTGAGGATTGGGAATGAACAGATCCCATGGGGATCGGGAATGAACAGATCCCGTGGGGATCGGGAATGAACAGATCCCGTGGGAATCGGGAATGAACAGATCCCATGGGGACTGGGAATGAACAGATCCCATGGGGATTAGGGATGAACAGATCCCATGGGGATTGGGAATGAACAGATCCCGTGGGAATCGGGAATGAACAGATCCCATGGGGACTGGGAATGAACAGATCCCGTGGGGACTGGGAATGAACAGATCCCATGGGGATTTGGAATGAACAGATCCCGTGGGGATCGGGAATGAACAGATCCCATGGGGATTGGGAATGAACAGATCCCATGGGGATCGGGAATGAACAGATCCCGTGGGGATTGGGAATGAACAGATCCCATGGGGATTGGGAATGAACAGATCCCATGGGGACTGGGAATGAACAGATCCCATGGGGATCGGGAATGAACAGATCCCATGGGGATTGGGAATGAACAGATCCCATGGGGATCGGGAATGAACAGATCCCGTGGGGATTGGGAATGAACAGATCCCATGGGGATTGGGAATGAACAGATCCCATGGGGACTGGGAATGAACAGATCCCATGGGGATCGGGAATGAACAGATCCTGTGGGGATTGGGAAGGGAACAGATCTGGATATTTGAAACCTTTAGTTTTTACCTAGCAAATAAAGTGGATCATAGCAGCGTAAAATGCATGAAAAAAGAAAATATTTCTTTGCCATTTCTCCTTTCATGTTCTTTGACTGCAGAACTCCAAGGACTGGCAGAGGGGGGCTCTGATTTCCCTGTTCACCTTTTGCTCAGCACTTCCCCTCAGCATCCCCTCAGGACTGGCACTACAACAGGCCAGTTTCATCTCCTGCATCTCCTTCATTATCAAATATGCCAATATTTGGGTTGGAGAGGACTGCAGGGCACATTCAGACCTTAGCCAGGCTCTCTACACCCAAATACCCACACTGAGGATAGCCCGAGTCCCACATCCTCCACACTTAGCACTTACTCAGGTTTCCCAGCCTGGCTGTGGCCACGATGTTCTCTCCACATCCAGCTCAGTGTAATTACCCTAAAAACCACTGTCCTGGCCTTTCCCCACTCCTCTTTGCCACAGCGTTTTACACTTCCCACAGCGCCTGCAAATCCCACCGGGATCCTGGGCTGGGGCTGCTGAGCTCTGTGCAAAAATGCAACAATTCTCATGTTCTCATGGCAACAATTCCCTGCCTTGGTGGACCAAAGACCACCAGAGATCCCTCATTCCCCTCCAAAATCAAGTTTTTCTCTGACTGCTGCTTCCTCCTGCAGGCAGAAGGGCCTTGAGACTATAAAACATTGAAATCCTTCTTTTTATGCCCAGCCACCAGGATTTCATCGTTCTGGGGGTGCAGTTGTTTTGTGAAAAGAGGCTGAATTTCTGGTGTTGAAGCTTTTGTTTTGAGATACAGAATTTGAAAAATGTAATTTCAAAGCTGACATGTGAACACTCACTTAAAGCCTGGTGAAATAACTCGCCCAGTCTCATTTTACCAACAACATTACAATAAAGGAGTTTATAATTTAAAGCCTTTGCCTTTTTTTAAATCCTTGCTATATTAAAGATAAACTTCTCATTCCTGCAAGGCCATGAGCTGTATTTATTTCCCCACGAGAGTCTGTGGATTTAGAAGTGCTCATTTTCCCCATAAAACAATTGGTTTTGAAACTCTGCTCTGCTGTTCTTCCTTTTCACACAGTTGTGCTCATGTTTCCTCCAGCGAGTGTTAGTTCAGTAACAGCCTCCCCAGGGACCACCAATTTTATCCTAACTCTGCCTTTTCCCCCTTTTTATTTTTTCCTATGACCACAGCAGACAATCTCCCTGCAGATAAGCCCTGGCTGAAAAATCCAGACTTTTTTCTCTTTAAACACATTCTTATTTTCCATCCACTCAAGCTGTAAGAATGCCCTGCAGATATTCCCTCAGCTCTTGCTCCTTGCCAGGACACACAGTAGATGATTTTTTTTTTTGTAACCTAAACCTCACTTACCCCAAACTTTCCACCCTCTCAGTAGTTTATTCCCATCTCCTCCTCCCAGGAATAACCCTGGACAGGTTATTCCACCACAGGACCTAAATAAAAAGCTGATCTCTTAATTCTGGACACAGACTGGGAATAAAAGTGGCCAAATTCCCAGGAGGTGGCATTGCCAAGTCACTCCAAACCTCTGCCCCCTCCACTGCCCCTGCAGCAATATCTGACCCCAAATCCAGCTGCAGACTGGAAAAGTTGGGAAGTATTAACATGACAGCATTTGAAATGATCCTTCTCTCTAATTATAAATATCTCACAAGGCAAAAAGGACTTTTAGGAAGAAAGCCCTGTGTGATAGAGTTTGTAAAACTTCAAAGGGAATGCGATATGATAACACTTAGCACTTCTAGATACCACTTTACATCTTCAAAGCACAGCCAAATCATTAACTAATTAATCTTCAAAGAACAGCACAAACAGTCAGGGGGAAAAAAAAGGAACTACTGAACATAATTGCTCGTTATAAAAGGGTTTCTTACAGCCCTCCTCTTTAGCATGACATTTGCTGAGCTGCCCACCTCGGATCTCATCCCACAAAAACAGCAAAGTTTAATTTTCAGCTCTCCTCTGACAAGTCCCTCCATTAAAAACCTTCACGGTGAAGAAACAGCACCAAGAAATGCGTTTATTGTGCAAGTGAAGACATCCTCTAACTCTCCAGACAGAGCTGGCCCAGGATTTTCCAAGCCAAACCCAATTCCAGCTCCTGTTGTCATCTGGAATAAAAGCTCTGCAGCTCAGCCACAATTAACATTCTGCTGGTGGCATGGGCCAGGACACAGCCCTGCTCAATCCTTAGGACTCTGAAGGGAAAAGAAGTAAAAAACCTTTTCATTTTAAGGAATGGGTCCAGATTCCTCCATCAAAAGGATTTGGAAGGAGGGATATTAACTCTTCTGCTCATTTAAACCATTTTAACTCAGCCAAAAATCAGTTTAAAATACAGCAATTTAAGGAACATTCCACATTCTGGACTCGATGATCCCTTCCAATTCCAGATATTTTATGATTCTACGATTTTAAATGATCAACACCTCGAATAAAACAGACAAAATTTGCTGGGCAAATTTGGTGCCATCTCTGTGTATTTCTGGGAGGAGCACCCTGCCTGACTTGGAACAGACATTTCAGCACTTTGAAGGATGAGAAGGAGAAAGATTTACTGGTTCCCTGTTTATTCAAAAGGCAAAAAACCCTCCAAAGGAATCTGATAACATAATGCACTGGCTCTGGGGAAGATTTAATAAATAAAGGACTATTCAGAGTGGTGAGGACAGATCTCTTCATCTCACTGCCCAAAGTCTGTGTCTCCATCTGGAGAATAAAGACTTGCTCCTTATCTGTTCTGTAGTAATGGCTAAAAGTAATCCAGATGCAAAACTCCAACCAAGATAAAACAAAATCTTTTCAAGACACTAAAAAACATTTTAAAACCCACTTAATAGCAGGAAAAAAGTACTAAAAGTGATATTTTTTAAAGCTAAGAGACACATTTCCATTTCTTTCTCCCTCACGTAAGATTCATGTTTATTTTAACAAAAACTCCAATAATACTGGAACAAACAGATTTGAAGGTTTCGTGAGCTCCATCTCCCTTTTAACGCCCTGCTCAGGGAGGGATTTGGGGCTGCTGTCCCCGAGGGCTCTCCCAGGCTCTGCTCCTGTGGCTCTGCCAGAGCCTGCGGTGCAAATTCCGTTCCCTTCCAACACCTCCAACTTCACTACTCCGATCCCACTTTTTATTCTGGGCCAAGATTAACATTTCCAGAGCCGAGCTCGAGGTCGAGCAGAGCAGAGCTGAAATTTATGTTTTGCCAGGAGCTTTTTATAGGCAGGATTATTTAAACTGCAGAACCCACATGGGAAAAGGGGGGATGCTCATGGGAATTTTGCTTTTTATGTTCAGAATGAAATGAGAAACTCATTCAGGAAGACAACGTGAGAACACCCACAGTTTTTAAAGCATAAAAATAAGTGAGGCACAGGTAGAGCCTAAACAAATTGCAGCAGATATTCCTCCCCAGCTCTGCATGAGGACACGTATGAGAGGAGAAAGAAAGTTATGGGATTAGGGGAATTATTTTTTTTAATTTGATCACTGCCTTCTTTCAGAGGTTTTAGTTTAATGTGAGTATTGATCCATTTATTAAGAATTGGCTCCTGTGCACTCCAAGGGCTCTGCCCTGAGTGTGCCCTCAAAGGCACACAGTCCCACAGAAAGACAAAATTAAGAGTTTTAAGACACAGATACACTAATTAGTACCTTTAAACCCCATTTCGAAGGTGGCAGCATCTCCCTAGGTGGGGGATGCGGGGCACTGAGAGCACTCCATCCCTCTAACCAAAGCTGCTGCCCCCTCCTTTCCTATCCCAAGCAATTCTTGTCCCAGCCCACAACTCCCCTGGGCACACACGGATTTTCTGGCCCAGGAGGGCACAGAACACAACACCCACAACACAAACACCCCTGAGACTTCCCCATTTATCCCTGAGCCCCAATGCTCCTGCAGCCCCACAGCAGCAGTGCCCTGCTGCCCCTCCCGAGTGTCCCCAGGGGTCACCCAGAGCCTGAGCTGGGGTGGAGCAGCTCACGGGGCTGACAGGAGGGGCAGGGATGGGAAGGTGGAAGTGTCCCCAGTCCCAGCAGTGGCTGTCCCTGGGTCCCTGGCAGTGTCCCAGGCCGGGCTGGACAGGCTGGGAGCACCCTGGGGCAGTGGGAGGTGTCCCTGGGGCAGTGGGAGGTGTCCCTGAAGCAGTGGGAGGTGTCCCTGAAGCAGTGGGAGCACCCTGGGGCAGTGGGAGGTGTCCCTGGGGCAGTGGGAGGTGTCCCTGAAGCAGTGGGAGGTGTCCCTGGGGCAGTGGGAGGTGTCCCTGGGGCAGTGGGAGCTGGCCCTGGGGCAGTGGGAGCTGGCCCTGGGGCAGTGGGAGGTGTCCCCGGGGCACTGGGAGGTGTCCCTGGGGCACTGGGAGCACCCTGGGGTGTCCCTGGGGCACTGGGAGGTGTCCCCGGGGCACTGGGAGGTGTCCCTGCCATGGCAGGGTGGCACTGGGACAGTGGGAGGTGTCCCTGCCATGGCAGGGTGGCAGTGGGACAGTGGGAGGTGTCCCTGCCATGGCAGGGTGGCAGTGGGACAGTGGGAGGTGGCCCTGCCATGGCAGGGTGGCACTGGGACAGTGGGAGGTGGCCCTGCCATGGCAGGGTGGCAGTGGGACAGTGGGAGGTGTCCCTGCCATGGCAGGGTGTCCCTGGGACAGTGGGAGGTGTCCCTGGGACAGTGGGAGGTGGCCCTGCCATGGCAGGGTGGCACTGGGGCACTGGGAGGTGGCCCTGCCATGGCAGGGTGGCACTGGGACAGTGGGAGGTGGCCCTGCCATGGCAGGGTGGCACTGGGTGGCTCTCAGGTCCCTCCCACCCAGCCCCATCTGTGTTTGATCTCCCAGACTTTCACACACACACGGACCCAGGACATTCCCTGGACCTCACCAAAACACAAAACTTCTCTCCTCACCAGGAGTGTGCCCAGCACTGACTTTTGTTTCTCGAATTAACCATTCCCATCCCGTTCTCCTGCCTCAATCCTCTCTTTCCATCCCATTTCTCTCCTGCAGACATTTCCTCCCTAATCAAAACCTCCCCCCAAGGCTGTTTCTGTAAAAGGAGAGCCAGAGCAGAGTGTGCTGTCAATAAATCCCTGTTCTTCCTCTCCCTCAATTCCCTCTCCTCTCCTGCTGCCCTTTCCTGCCAATGCCACGTTTTGAAGGTTCTCCTTTCATCAGGAATTTTCGAGCCAGAGGCAAAGGAAGAGGAGGCACTGGAGCCTCACTGCTGAGCCAGGACAGCAGGAACCCTGAACACCCACTCACTCTATTTCTCTGAGAATTCAAACCAGAAATTTAAATTATGTTTACCAGAAACTGCAATTTATTTGCTTTTCCTCACTCAAAAATAAGGAATATTTCTTGGATACTTTTTTAACCTCCAACTTCTGCAGTAGAAAAAGAGATTTAATTTAATTAAAAGCCATGAAGTGATTCATTCTATGCTTCGCTCTTACAACAGTGACTCTGAACTTGCCTTCAAAATTATTCTGATTAATTAACAACTGCATGTGATTTAAACATTATTTTAATGAGTTGTTTGGGTTTGTTTTTTTTTTAATAAAGAGATGAGTAAAACAAAGCCCAGCAAATCACAGTGAGTGAGTAAAGAGTGCCTGGCTTTAGGATGGAAAACACCACACAAATCATGTCAGGAAATCAGCCTGGCCAGCACCTGCACCCAAGATGTGGGATACAGTGGATGGGATGGAAAAGAATCTGTGGGGGCTGCTCATTTTCATATTTCATTAAAAATCCAGAAAGCAAAGCTGTAAGTAAAGGAGTTTATAAAAATTTGGGGTTCTTTCCCCCTATTTGTTGTGGGATGGTCAGGGTGAAATGGCAGGGCTGCCACTTCATCAGTCAAGTTAATAAAATAAATCAGTTTTTTATTTCAAAAGACCTCTGAAAATGAAAACAAAAAGAAAATAAATCTCAAGTCTGCATTATTGCCCAGAAGAATGAACAAACAACACCTCCCCAAAATGAAATCCACAACCAAAGTCTGTTAATGTTCTCTCATTTACAACACTGAGTGCCATAAAAAGTTGAAGTCAGATGGAACAGCTGGACCAAAGTCTGACTAAACCAACTGAAATCCCTGTATTAATCCACACTGATTAGGATGCAAAAAAAGGAAGAAAACCTTGCTGCACCAGAGGCCCAAACGCTGAATTTTTCAAGGATAAGTCGTGCGTATTTTGGTTCTAAGCATATTTCTAAATCCTTAAACGCGTCGAGAAAATGCCCTGACAAGACAAAGAAAGGAAATATTTTAAGAGCCCTCATATTTGGTAGTTTTTGCATATCACATGAGCTGAACTCAGCTCAGAAGATCAGAGAAACTTCCCTGCGTGGCCCCTGCAGCAGCTGACACTGCTGATGCCAAAGCAGACAGGCCTAGGAAGGAGAAAACCTTGGGAAAAAAATGAAAAGGAAGAAATAAAAAGCTCAGAAAGCACAACAAAATTATCCACGGTAGGCTGGAATAAAATCTTCATGACATTTTTATAAAGTACTTAGACTGAGGGCATTACTTTAGGTATCAGCTTTCAATCATGAAATCTCAAATTAAGAGCAGTGTGACACTTGCAAGGAGAAATAAAAGCTTGTTGCTATGGCAATCAATGCAAATTCTCTGTGCCAAGGAAATGTTCGAGTCTGATGGGGAAAAAACCCTACAGCAGAAGGAAAAAACCCCAAAGTGGAACTGTGCTGCTCACCAGAATTTAAGTCACGTCCAGGATTGAAGGCTCTGCTGTTGACAGTGGTCGAGAGTCTATCACAGCTGATGGTTCTGGAAACGTTGGTGTTGAAATTCCCATCAAATCTGGAAAAACAATGACAGGACCACCAATCAAACATTATTTATTAAACCTACATTTGCAATGGAAACACAGCTTTGTAATGTTTCAATGTAAACAATTATTTATAACAACACGGAGTTGAAATTCCCATCAGATGTGGGAAGACAACAGGAGGATCAGCAATCAAACATTATTTATTAAACCTCCATTTACAATGGAAACACAGCTTTTTCATGTTTCAATGTAAATAACTATTAATAGTAAGAGATTGGTGTTGAAATTCCTATCCAGTCTGGAAAGACAACAACAGGACCAGAAATCACGTATTATTTATTAAACCTCCATTTACAATGGAAACACAACTTTTTCATGTTTCAGTGTAAATAACTATTAATAGTAAAAGATTGGTGTTGAAATTCCTATCAAATCTGGAAAGACAACAACAGGACCAGAAATCACGTATTATTTATTAAACCTCCATTTACAATGGAAACACAACTTTTTCATGTTTCAGTGTAAATAACTATTAATAGTAAAAGATTGGTGTTGAGATTCCCATCAAATCTGGAAAAACAAGAAGAAGATGCATGAAGAGATGATTATGGAATCAAAGAAGGGTTGGAAGGGACCTTAAAGCTCATCCCATTCCACCCCAACACTGTCCCAGGGTGCTCCCAGCCCTGTCCAGCCCGGCCTTGGGCACTGCCAGGGGACAGGGACAGCCCCAGCCCCTCTGGGCACCTGTGCCAGGGCCTGCCCACCCTGCCAGGCAGGAATTCCTGCCCAATCTCCCACCTAACCCTGCCCCTCTCTGCCCTAAAGCCGTCCTGCTCTTGTCCTGTCACTGCCCGTCCTTGTCCCAGGTCCCTTCTCCTGCATTATCACTGCACAGCCAGGAGGAGAAAGGACGGACAGACGGACACAAAGGTGTCCTGTGTCCTGCTGGCCAGCCCCAGGCTGGCAGATCACGCTGGGATGCTCTGACAGACCCAAAGAGCCAAACCTGGAGCTCTGTATGGGCTCTGCTGGAGCTGTTTGCTGACACCACTGGCAGCCTCCAACCAGAGAACTTCCCCAGCTCTGAGGAAAAGACATTTCCCATTTCCCAGGAATGCAGCTCTTGGATAGAGGCTGTGGCTTTCCTTATCACCCTTAAAACGTAACCACTTCAAACAATCACAGCTCTTTCCAAGACAGCAAAACTGCTGTTGATTTTTTGTTGGCTGAAGGATCTCCAGCCTAAGATTGATTGATAATGGATGGGTTCCACAAAAACCGTGTTTATCTTGGGGCAAACCCAAAAAGCTGCACATTAAACATCTCCTCCATCCTAAAGAAATATTTCCGAGCAAGGCTAAAGAACAACCCCACAGTGAAAAATAATGACTTTTCAGGATGTAAACCAATTGTCCCAGAGCTCCCATCAAAATCTATTAGTGATGGCAACAGGATGCCTTGTTAGCAACCAACATTATTCATTTATTGCATTCAAATGCTTCAACATGCTCCAAAAATCATCCACGGCCTCAGCTCTTCTCAGGAAGCCACTGTTAGTTACCCACCAGGAAGATAAATCATAAATAAACCTAAATAATCTGCTGCAGAGCTGAAGAAGGAAAAAAAATCCTGCAGCCCAATCCCATCCGTCCTTCTTACAGCAAAAAGGAAATACAGTTAATGGGGAAAAAATGTTAATAAAAGGTGAAGAATTGTTTTAAATCCCATAAATTAAAAGACCAGACCTGCCAGCCTTGAGCAAGGGCTGCCCCAGACTGGGCTAGGTGGGGTGTCTGCCTCAAAGCTCTTTTCAGGAGCTGTTTGGCCTTAAAATTGACTTTTTGCACCTTGCAATGGAGCGGGTTTGGTTCCATGGCACAAGGACCAAAGAAGGGAGCAGCTCCCATCACAACTGAGAATCAGGAGCAGGAACTGGCAGCACTGTGGCAAATCTACATCCCAGTATTTGTCACCATTTTAATGACACTGGAGAATTTTCCACTTCTAAGCTGAATTCAGAATGCATTATTCATATATTTAAGCATCTTCCCCATTAAAGCCACAATTAAAACCAAAGCCCCAGCACTGGTGTGTGACCTTTCCAACCAATGGTTGGAATTCTCAGCTGTAAATCCTGGTTTTACCTTTCCTACCCTGTTTATACCTCGCACATTTTCCACTCAAGTTTCAAATTGGAAAAACCTTCCCATCAATCACTCTGGAACAAGTTAAAACACAAAGTATTTTTGGTGTTTTAATATTTATCGCAAGCATTGGTCAGCACCTTTTCTCTGCACAGAGTAGACAATTTTTACCAGTGTCTCCCTAAATTCTTACCCTTTTCACCAGTATCTCCCTTAATTTTTATCCTTCTTAATTCTTCACTCTCTCCTTTAATTTTTACCTGCATCTCTCTTAATTTTAACCACTGTCTCCCTATTTTTTCCCAGTATCTCCCTTAATTCTTATCTGTGTCTCCCCTATTTTTTATCAGTGTCTCCCTTAATTTTTACTAGTATTTCCCTAAATTCTTACCTGTGTCTCCCTAAATTTTTACCGGTGTATCCCAGTGCCTCCCACTTTTGCCAGGAGCACGACTACAAGGTGAATAAACCTCTTGAGATTTCACCCAAAATGTTTCAGGCAACAACACTTAGAAACCCCTCCAGAATCCTCATCAAATTTTTACCAGTGTTTTCCTACATTCTTACCTGTACCTCCCTAAATTTTTATCAGCATCTCCCTTAATTTTTTACCAGGGCATCCCTTAATTTTTACCAGGGCATCCCTTAATTTTTACCAGGGCATCTCTTAATTTTTACCAGGGCATCCCTTAATTTTTACCAGGGCATCCCTTAATTTTTACCAGGGCATCCCTTAATTTTCACCAGTGCCTCCCCTGATTTTCACCAGTGCCTCCCTTAATTTTCACCAGTGCCTCCCTTAATTTTCACCAGTGCCTGCCCTGATTTTCACCAGTGCCTGCCCTGATTTTCACCAGTGCCTGCCCTGATTTTCACCAGTATCTCCCTAAATTTTTACCAGGGCATCCCTTAATTTTCACCAGTGCCTGCCCTGATTTTCACCAGAGCCTCCCACTTTTGCCAGGAGCACGACTACAAGGCGGATAAAAACTTCTCTTGAGATTTCACCCAAAATGTTCCTGGTGACAACACTTAGAAAACCCTCCAGAATCCTCATCAAATTTTACCAGTGTTTTCCTGCATTCTTACCTGTACCTCCCTAAATTTTTATCAGTGTCTCCCTTAATTTTTTACCAATATCTCTCTAAATTTTTACCAGGGCATCCCTTAATTTTTACCAGGGCATCCCTTAATTTTTACCAGGGCATCCCTTAATTTTTACCAGGGCATCCCTTAATTTTTACCAGGGCATCCCTTAATTTTCACCAGTGCCTGCCCTGATTTTCACCAGTGCCTGCCCTGATCTTCACCAGAGCCTCCCACTTTTACCAGGAGCATGACTACAAGGTGGATTAAAACTTCTCTTGAGATTTCACCCAAAGTGTTCCTAGTGACAACACTTACAAAACCCTCCAGAATCCTCATCAAATTTTACCAGTGTTTTCCTATATTCTTACCTGTATCTCCCTAAATTTTTATCAGCATCTCCCTTAATTTTCACCAGGGCATCCCTTGATTTTCACCAGAGCCTCCCTTGTTCTTCACCAGTGCCTCCCACTTTTGCCAGGAGCACGACTACAAGGCGGATAAAAACTTCTCTTGAGATTTCACCCAAAATGTTCCTGGTGACATCTCTTAAAAACCCCTCCAGAACCCTCTCAAAAACCCCACACCAAAACTATTAAGATGTCATTTTTTAAAATGAATTTAAAGCCAACAGCAACCATTGGCTGAGCTTCACTTCCAAGCCAGCCTCCTTCACCCCATCCCCCTGTGTTCCTCCTGGATTCCCGTAATGAAGCAGGGCTGGGAGCCGCATCCCGCGGGAGCCGCGCTCCGCTTTGATGCGGTCCCGCGGGGCTCCGTGCCCGCATCCCCGGCTCTGCCCGGGACTGACGCCGCCTCTGATGTGCGAAGCGCTTTGAACTTCACACAGCGCATCCCCAGCGGGCCCTGCTCATTGCTATTCCCCCTCAACAGGGCGGGAGATGGGCGAGAGCAGCGGATAAAATGAAATTTGCAGGAGCTTTGAATCCCACATCAAAACGGCGCTCGAGTGAGCTGCAATTGGATTTTGCTCGGCCTGGATTTACAGTGGAAATCAACTTCTTTTGTGCGTTTGGAGTTTAGGGGGAAACGAGGGAGCTGCGGATAAAAATGGCACTTGAGCAGCTGCTCAGGGCTTCGCATTGTTTTAACGCTCATTTTTTTCCTTTTCTCTCCGTTCGTACAGATGCAAGCTGACATTAATATGCAAATGAAATTACATAAGTTCGCTCAAAATTCAGCGTTTCCTTTGAAATTCCCAACTAGGCCTTGTTTGCTTGATTGCAAGGCAAGATTTTACCTTGTATTTTACATAAATACTTAAATATAGGGCTCCCATCTAAACAGAATGCTGGAAAACAATGTTTTTATTAATAAATTCAGCCCCAAAAAAAAGTATGAAAAAAAAAGCTACTGATGGTTCACTCACAGAATCTCTTCTGGCAAGGCACCAAAGTTGTTCCCATTATTTCAAGGTATTCTTGTATTATTCAAGTATTCTTGTATTATTCAAGTATTATTCAAGTATTGTTAAAAAATCCAAGTGTAGCTGTTCTGAGATGTAAAGAGAATGTATTATTGGAAGGAGGATTCACCCCAGGAACACCAACTATTCCCAAGCTCACTTTTTCATGAGGAATTTCTGTTCCCAACCTCACTTTTTCATAAGGAATTTCTATTCCCAACCTCACTTTTTCATAAGGAATTTCTATTCCCAACCTCACTTTTTCATGAGGAATTTGGCCACATTAGAAGTCAAGAGCTCAGGAGAGGAATTTCTGAAATACTTCCTGCACTTTATGGACAAAAGCTGCCAAGCCCAGGACTGTGGACAGTCCCTACATCTCCTGGAACCCCCTGGGCTTTAGTGCAGCCTGAAACTCTGTCAGAACAGCAAATACACCTTAAATTTGATTTATTGTGGCCCCCCTACTCCTCCTCTGGAAGTGCAGCTCTTCAGATATTGCAGCAACCCAAGGAACTGAATGGGATTCCCGTTATCTCCCACTTAACTGCTCCAGAGAGGAAAGACAAACATAGAAAGAGCTGTGATAAAATTGAACTGCATTAGCAAATATTTAACCATCTGTTAGAAAAAAAAAAAAAAAAAGCAAAAACCAGACCACTTCTGAAGGCAGTATCACAGTCAGGGAGTAAATGATTTTCAAATAGAGGTTTGTAAACTCCCTTATTCAAACAGCTCCATTAGTGTTTGCAATGCACCGCTGCCAAGTAGGGTGTTTTACCAACAAATATTTCTCCATTCCAGCTCCTTCCACAAACTTGGATAAATGCATTCCCTAAGCTCTTATCAGCATAGTTAAATAAAGAGCAAAACCAGATTTCCAGCTGCCTTTTGAGGCAGCCAGAGTGGGAGCATTAATGAACACCAGTGTCCCTGAACAGAGGGATTTGGGAGAGCTGGGGCAGCCTCCCCTGAAAATGCAGCACTGAAATTCAGCTGTGGCTCCAGGGTGGGAGGAACAGGGATGATTCCAGCAGCAAGGGAGGTGCAGTGAGGGACACTCCTGGAGCTCACATCCCAAGGAAACTGTGATTCCCTCCTCTCCCAGAGCCGAGGATGAGAAATGCTGGAGCACATCAGACAGAGGGGTCTCCACACTGGGCCGAGAGGAGGATCCAGCTTAGCTCAGGAAAGACTTTTTGTCTCCCTTTAAAAGCATCACCTGGCTTTTGTTGGAAAAGCTGCAGGAACAGCTGCATTTCCTCACAAACGCATCTGATAATATTTTTTTTTCTGGAAGGTGATCCCACTGCAGCCATTGCTGCATTGAGAAGCCACTGGCAGGTGCTAACACAACCAACTTCCCTGGCAAACTGCAACTATGGAAAGACACTTCTGGAAATCTCCCACAAGAGAGCATCAATCACAGCTTCTCCAGAAAAAGACATTTTGTGTAATGTGTAGAAGACAAATATTCAAACACTACCCACATATCCAGCTTATTCTTAGAGTGGAAGGAGTTTAATTTCCTTTCATCTGCAAATATTCAATATAAACCACCTTTTCTATCTGCCTGTTGCCATCCAGGCCAGCAACATCTCTATGAATAAAGTTATTCCAGTCATCCCTCCCAAGTCAGACCATGCAGACCTGCAAAGGTAGAACCCCCTAATGCTTCCAAACCTGCTTCCCAAAATTCACTTCTTAAATCTCTATTTGGATACTTCTCACAACTGACACATATCCCAGAAGTTCCCACTGCAGGTACTCAGGCCTTCTGATAAATAAATTGTGTTTATTCCTTCCCTCCCTTCTTGCTGCTCCATTCCAGACCCAAGATTTCCTCAACACCTGCTGAGGGCTCTCAGGCACGAAAACCAGGAGACTCCAACTTGTACACAAAGATATTTATCCTCTTCAGGAGAAAGACACTTTAATTAAAGCACTGTCTGGTAAATCACCACCCAATTCCATCACGATAGGGAATGTCTGGAGACAGCATGAAATCCATTCCTCATGGCTTATTCAGCAGCCTGTGCTGGTGAGGAAACCCAAAGGGATTCCAGCAGGGATTTCTTCCCCAGATCAGAAGATGCATGTCCCCTGACATCCATTTTCCTTATCTCCCATCAGCTTGCTGAGAGCCCAGAGCACTTTATCCACATGAACTCTGTGCCTGGGGCAGCCTCTTCCCCAGTGCCTGGGAAAGGAGCTGGTCCCAGTCCCCAGGCTCTGACCCCAGGGCCACAAACACAGCCTGCATGGTTGGGAAGGTGTTTTATTTTATCTTCTTTTGCCCAGGGTCGGGATTAAATGCTTGAGACAGTATTTCTTGTTTGGACTCAGATGTTTATTAATTCTCATCTGTATTACAGTCTCACAAGCTGTGAGTTCTACAGCACTTCTGCTAAGAGAGTAAAAATGGAGCCCTGTCTCTCTCTCTACAAGGCCTTTTAAGAACAAACTGTCCAATTATGAAATGACACCTAAATATTTTTACTTTTAACCCAATAACAAACCACTCATGGCCCACAATGTGGATTTTTCTACACAATTATCAAACACCCCCAGACCCATGGAGAAGAAGCTGAAAAAGAAGGATTGGCCTCTGCCCTAAATCCTCCACCTTGCTTTATACCTATTACTGTATTCTAAACCCTTAAACTCTGAGTTTTGCACCCTGTGCTATCACACACTTCTATCCAAACTCCACACCCACAGTCCCAGTGCTGTCACTCAATTTTGGAGCCTGTTCCACACCCTCAGGTCAATGCAGAGTTTGCTTGGGGGTCAGTGCCTGTGAGCACAGAGAATCTGAAATTCTCAGAACTCTCATGGTTCCAGCAGGCAGCACCAATTTCCACACCAAGCACGTGGGAGCTCGGAAAGCTCAGCTCCCTGCCTGCCCTGCTCTGCCCCTGTGCCATTCCCAAAGCCTGATCAGGCAGAGCTGAAAATGCCAACAGAGATATCTGGAGAAGGGATCAGCACTTCCCAAAGGGGAGCACAAATCCCTGCCCTGCTCACCCTCCTCAGCAGTCCCTGCACGTGGGTTTAGGCATGGGATGATTTCCCTGTGCCCAAGCACTTTTAGAGCCTTTGGTAAAGCAGCTGAGTGTAATTTTATCAGGAAATGTTTGCTGGATTAAGGCCTTGCCAAAACCACTTGACAGCCACCAACTGTGCTGCCTCATCCAGCTGGGTTTGCATATCCCAATTTATTTCTTTTCACCACTTACCAAACCAAGGCGGTTCCATTGCACAACCCTGCCTTGGAGGGGGCACAAACACACAACTGCTGGTGTTAGACCAGTGAAACCAGAATATTTGGGGTACAAAACAGCAGCCAAAAGCACAGCCAGGCTGGGAATTTTAATCCAGACTGGAATCATGAGGGGAGACACTCATTTGGGCTCTTCACCGCCAGAGCCAACACCACGTAATGGCAATAAAATAAATATTGCTCTCCCTGTCATCTCTCACTACTCATTAAAAAAACAGTTTAAATGCCAGGTTCATTTTCTAACCCAGTTTGTGCTTTGTTAGGTCCTGTTTTCTATCATTTATTTATGGTCTCCAGGAGTGGAAATCCCACAGTTTATCCCAAGCAACATGACAAAGCAATGCTTGGATTTTCAGGAGAAATCATCAAGCAGACTCATGGATAGTTTTCTTAATGGTAACAACAAACACCAACTGAAGTCAGCATTCCATATAATAATAATAATAATAATAATAATAATAATAATAATAATAATAATAATAATAATAATAATAATATATCCTTTTCCTACAGAATAGTTCATCCTTCCCAAGTTAATTTTCCCCAAACCAATCCAAACTTGCAGCATTCCCAGCTCACTGTCAATCAGATGGACAATAAGACGTTGAACACCATGTGATAAACAGCTTTAAACACTGTGGGGAAAATTTTCAAATCTATCAAAAAATACCTAGAAATACACGGAATATAATGCACTTCTGACACTGTTCTTGCCCCAAATGTTTGCTAAAATAAAGAGGCCACAGGAGAAAAAGAGCACACAGAGCTCAGGAGTTGTAACACAAACATTTCACAACCCTCTGCAAGGAAAACCACAGCCCTGAGGACTCAGACATGGCCAAGGCACAATCCAAGGCAAAGGACCTCATGGAAAAAGTGATTTTCACAGACAAATCTGGGTCTTTTTCCACGTGGCCTCTTCTGCAGCAGCAGTTAATAAATACTTCAACCAAAACATTGTAATTATTGTTGCTTTAACACCAATATAAACATTTTAAACACCAAGGATAAGCTGTTAGCAGCAGCAACACATCCAAATTAACTTCCTGTAAGTGCAGGGCCAGTTAGTCCACGAATTAAACATGGAACAATTCAAAATATGACCACAATATCCAGGTGAAACAGCTTCTTTCCTGATATTTTAACCAAAATGGGGAATCTCCCAGAGAGGTGATGCCACAGGGAAGGGAAATGAAAGGAAGAGCAGCAGATGGGAGAGGCAGAAAGGGGAGAAAAACTGAAATGATGGCAGAAGCATTTAGACAAATCAGGCAATAACCAAAGCATGGAGCTAAAACCTGGAAGTTTCAAACAGAAAATACATTTTTACATTATTTTTTTATCTTGCAGATGATTTCCTACAGACAGCACTGGATCCAATGGTCAGAGGTCATGCCAAGGTCCAGAACATCCTGCAGCTGATAAATTGATATAGGAACCATTTAATTATTGATCCAAGTGATTAAACAATGAGAATTTGTAGAGCCTGAAGGAGGAGCTGTGCAAACAGCAAATTCACCCATTTGCTTTGCCAACTGTTTTGTGTTTTAAATCAGTTCCTGGGAATGATTCTCATGCAAGTTCACCACAGGTAAGGATATTTCTAAAGGACTTCCAAGTTACATAATCTTGGAGGACAAAGTGAAAAGGAATTCACTAAAGTTTCTAGACTAAAAGCAGACTTCTCTTTTTAATGAAAAATCAGGCCACACTGACAAGGGGGTGATAAATCCCATTTCTCCCTCCCCTCAGCCCTTGCTTGAAAGGTGTTCCTGCTGCCTGGTGATTCCTGCAAGGACTTTGTGATCACAGGGCAGAAAGGTTTTCATCCTCAAAGAATTCCTGACCCTTTTGTCCACACTGCCAGCAGCCTGGATGTGCCAGCATTTTCCACAGGCACCTTGTCCAGCAGGAACTGCAGAGACCTCCAAACCTGTGCCCTTGGAGTCACCTGATGACCCAAATTACCTTCCTTCCTCTCAAATGTTTTTAAATCAGACTGAGATATAAACAATAAATTGAGTCTGTAATCAAGGTTTGCAGAAATAGAAAGTTACTCTTGTTCTTTTCAAGCCCACATGGAAGGAAATGTTTAATATGTTCAGCATTTCATGAAAATTTACAGTGTAAATCAACTTCTTCTATTGGAAAAATCAGAGCTTCTATCACATATGTCCACAGTTAGAAAATCCAAAGAAATTTCTGCAAATATGCAGCACAATAGAAATGATTAGAGACAACCTGGATCCAGCACACTCAAACCTCCTGCATTTAAAACCAAACCAAACTGAACATGAACAAATCCAGTTTCCAAGCAATGCACTCGATTTCATTAAACCTCTGCTATCAAACAGCAGCACGTCAACCTGATTAAACTGGAACACAGCACTGCTGGTGTGGGATGGACTGACCAACTCGTGATTTTGGTTACTTCAAAGGACAGAAAAAGGTCCCATGACCAGCTGGAGGAGAGTTATTGAGGGCAAGCAGTGTCTCAGTGCAAAAACGGTGTCCTGGACCTTGACAGACTCTTTTTGTACAGAACACTATGAACAAACTTTCCTCCTTTTATTGCTTCCAGCTGATTCCCAGCTCCTGTTTAAAGCCTGCATTAAACACTGGATGGAAGAAATGTAAAAGAAGATGAGGACAAGATAAGAGGCACCTTTAGAGTTGTGCCTTCTCTGTTTTTATCCAAAGTAGCGGAAAACTATTTTGCAAAGAAACCTTCATTTTCCTCACAGATGACACACCAGAGGAATGCCAGAATTTGATACTCACTCCATCATGGATGGTGGGATGGTGCAGCAGTCCTGGATGGCAGTCAGGGGTGAGGTGAGGTGAGCAGTGTATGAAGCCTCCACCACCTGCTTGTTCCGATTCACAACGTCCAGGTAACGGTTGAACTTCTCGCGGATTTTTTTGGCCAACTGAAAAAAACATACAGAAGTTTAAAATCAACCCAGTTTCTCTGTATTACCCCATTCCTTAACAAGCAATTAAAACCTGTGTTAATGACAATTGTTTCCTGATTTGCTCATTGTGGTTTTATTTTTGTGGCTTAAGTAAAAAGTCAAGTAATTAATATTGGCTGCAGCAAGGAAATACACAAGAAAATAAAATACATTTACCATCCAGCAATGGGTGCTTCAACAGAGTTTTGCATGTGTGAAAAGTGTGATTTCCACTACATAAACTTCCCTTTTGCTAAGAACTGATGCTGGATGTGACACTGAGGTGCCTGCTCCAAGGCCTGACAAGGATGTGATGGAGAATAAACCAGGCCACAAGCCAATTTACTGAAGTTCTATACATGGACACCTCAGAAAAAGCCAAATCACGGTGCTAGAGATGCCTTCACCTGCACAGAACTCCCACTGCTCCAGGAGCAAGAGCCAACAGCAAATCTGCTGCTGATGGGAGCAACCTCAGGATCCAAGGAACACAACCCCAAACGCTGCCATGAAGATTTCTCTGTTCCTCTGCAGCCTCTTCAGCAGGGGAATCTGTGCACAAGTATTTCACCACAACTTTCATGGAGATTTGGGCAAAACAAGCCATCCCAGATTTTGCTTTTTTGCTGCTTTGCTGGGAGGCCCCACAGGCTGAGCACTGCCTGGGTGATTTTCCTCATCGATCCAAAGCTCACTGTGCCTGCTCACAACCCACAGCTCCAACTACAAACTGAAAAATCTCTAATTGATGTTACAACACAGCAGCAAGAAAATAATGACAAACGTCTCGCACCAGTGGAATTGCTCCTGAAGCCTTTTGTTGTCAGAGGTCCCTCTAAGGAAGGGACTCCTTATAAATCAGGACAAGGTTTAGAGGTTACACTGTGATTTGTAAGAGCCAATTTCCCTCCTTTCAGAAAGTGAAAACAAACAGGCTGTGGCCACTCCTATGCAATTCTCAGACCATTAAAAAAATTAGGGTGCCTCACTTTGGAAACAGCAAATTGGGTACTTCAGCCCTTTTATTTTTAACATGCTTCTGAAAAAAACTAAAATAGAATTAACAATTTTTGTTGGCAAATACTTGCAGGTGGTGTGGTGTGAGGGCTGGTGGTGCCTGTGGCACTGGGGAGGGCTGAGCCTGTTGGGACAATCCCAGGCTGCTGCTGTCACACAGGAGCTCCATGTCCCTTCACTGCCACAAAAACGGGACAGGAAAACTCTGTGGCTGCTCCTGGAGCAAATGTGACAGTGAACACAGCTTCCAGGAGACATCAGGTTTTACAAGAACTTTTACTGAGACTTTCACTCCTGGTCTCTCATCAAAGGGAGGAATTGATTAAATGAATCAGCCTTTTTTTTTTTGCTCTGCATGTTCTGCATCCCTTTCACACCACCCAATTATATATTTAATCATCAGCCAGACACATCCCAAATGAAAGAATCATCTCTAAGCCATAGACAGAGGTGTTGAATAATCAGAAATACTGCTTTGCATTTCTGCAAACTTCTCCAGGGCCAAACCAACTCCTCAATCCATGGCACTCCTCTCTCCTGCTCCCTGCACACCCCAAACCCTACAGGGATGATTTAACAGTGCTGCTGCTTTTGTGTGCTGGGGAACAGCCCTGGATTCTCCAGCTCCCCTGGACGAACAAATGTCTCTCCTAACTCGTACCAACAGGCCCTTTTGTCATGATTTACCTCGTGGTGGGAGGAAGGAGGCCTCGCTGCTCTGCCTGCATTGTTCCAGGGAATGCTGCGGCTCCGTGACCGCTCTCCAAGGAGCACAGGTTTAATGGGACCCCCGCTCAAATGACTTGCAGAATTACACCTAATTAGTTCTGTGGAATGATTTATTGCCAAGGCACCAGAGGACTGCTAATGGGCTCCTCCATGTTAGACATCCAGCACTATTAAATTGCTCCCAGTTGTTGAGATAATAAGCTGGTGGGGAGATCCTTTTCTGGTTTCCAGTAAATTCTCTTTTTGTCTGGCTGCACCCCTCAGATGTGTTCTTCTGAAGTGGATTCTCCTGGAGAATCTCAGACAAACACAAGCCAAGTTTCCTAAATCAAAAGCACTTAGATTTGGGTGGGTACAAAATCCTCCTCTCAGTCTGGGCAAATGAAACGCCAAGGTAAACCAAATATCTGAATCTGAGATTTCTCTCTTGGTTTCCCTACCTGAAATCAGGGAGAGAGCTGAAGTTTGCTGAGCATCATTAGCAGTCATAAAACCATCACAGGGCCGCAGAACAAAAGGCCTCTGGTTTGGAATCTGGGCTGCTCTCTGATAAATGAATGCTGTACAAGCCGAGGGTTCGGTGTTGATGAGTTTTCACCTTCTAGGTTGAACGATAAAAGCACCCCACAGCCTTTGAATTTCACCCTGCTGTGCCGAGTCTAAAGATCTGACAAACGTGTTTTTCAGAAGATCCTGTACTTCAGAAGCCGACAAAAAGCAAATGCTTTGTTCCCAAACTGCGTCTCCCATGGAAAAGCCTCTGAATGGCTCAAAGTCACTCCGTTATTCCTCTGAAATGGGATCCAGCGCCTCGGTCGGGGCAGGGAGTCAAGAGCGTGTCAGCAAGGAGGGATCTGAAACCTCCCAGAGCTGCAGACACCACTCCTGCCCACGGCTGCAGGAACTGACTCTGTCTAATCCCAAGAACTCTAAAAATATTGCCCTCTGATAACAAGACAAGGCTCCCAACAGTTCAAAACCAACAAACTCAAAAAAGTCACCCAGGGCAAGATGATCCAAAAATAATTTTCTGCTGAAAAATTTCTTCAAATGAATAAACTGTGATAAGAAACTGAGGGTAACACCCCAATGAAGTACTAGAAACAAATGGTTCTAATTCATCAAATTGAAAAGTATCACCCAAATGAAGCCTAACAAAACAAACTTTTCTTCCATAGCTGGGCTTCACTTCCCTCCCAAACTTTATTCCCATTGCAGGGTGATGCACTCAGCTGCTGGAGCCTGTCACAGTAAAAGCTGCAGGCTTAAATCACCTTCTCCTCTTTCTAAATAAAAACCTGAAGTTTTTATCCAACACATACCCTGCTTTTTTTAACCTGCCTGGAGCTGGAGAGCTGCTGGATGCTGATGGATGCCAGACCCACACCGGCTCAAAACCTCCAAAGTAGAGAAAGAGAGATAACAAAAAATGAAAGGGCAGAACACTGAACTATGAAACCATGCTCACGTAATTGTTGAGGCATTTTTAAGGCAAAATGGAAAATTGTGCCCCCAATCAGGCACAGAAAAGGGGCAGGGGTGTCTCACACTTGGGTGGGTACCAAGCGTGACAGACATATCCTGCTCCCACAGAAATGCTCCAATTCCCCCAATTTAATGGAGACCGAAATAAATCTGGATGCCTTGAGACTGACATAAAATATTATTATCCTACACAAAATGCTCTTCACCTCATCTCAAAAACAACCGCAAGGGGAAGGCTCCGTGGGCATTTTCCAGATTTCTGTGTTTTCTCCTTTATTTAATAAACAAAGCGAGAAGCAGTGAGTGCTCCCTGTGAACAATGCAGCCATTAGCCCTGTTTTCCCTGGATCTCCTCTGGCAGCTGACACGCAGCCAAAGCCCCTGGGTTTGCAGCCAGGTTGGACTGTAACACCTGTTTCTATTACTGCAGCACCCCTGGGTAATGCACTTCAATTGTCACCATCTCCACTGACAACCTTTCATCACAACATCACTGAGCTCCTCTAATTTTCCCAGAGACATTTCCCTCATTTGCATCGTTCCCTCGAGCTTTTTTTTAAAGCTTCTTCCCCCTCAAAGCTGCACAGCTCTGAAGGCTTCCCTTTGCAGGGAGCTCTGAGGGAAAGCAGAGCTCCGAGGTGAGGTTTTCTTTCTGGCTGTAGCTTGAAAGTCAAGGTATTTTTCATGTTTCCAAGCCTGTATATAAAATATGCATCAGTGGGGTTGACAGGCAGGGATGCCAGGATGGACTCACAGGCAGGTATTTAACACTGTCAAGCTCCTTGGACAGGACTGCTTACACATGGAAGAGTTGAGTTACAATTCTGAGGTTTAAATTCCCCCTGTAAACCAGAAAAATATGGAAAAAAGCACCTCTCTCCAACTCACCAGGCATTCATTCTGATCACAACTGGGAATCCACAGATTCCCAATCTAGGAAACTTTTAATGTTATTGAGTTTTCCTCTACGTGGCTCTTGAAGAAACCACAGGTTTTGTATCAGCCCTGAAGAGCCAGAGGTCAGCAGGGACATGGCTCAAGGAAGGATCACAGAATCACCTCTGGCTTCATCCCACACCTCTGCTTTGAGGGATTCTACCCATTCATGGAATCCTGGAATGGGTTGGGAGGGTCCTTAAGGATCATCCTGTTCCACCCCATCACACCTCCCACTATCCCAGGGTGCCCCAGCCTGGCCTTGGACACTTCCAGGGATCCAGGGACAGCCACAGCTCCTGTGGCCTCCCCACCCTCACACGGAATTTCTCCCTAAAATCCATCTAAACCTCCCCTTCTTCAACTTAAATCCCTTCTCCTTTGTGGAAAGTCCATGTTCCTGCTGCTCTGGATCACACTGAAAACATATTCCATTATTGCAATCAGTATGCAGGAAACCACTTTCCAATGTGCATTTTGTCACGGAAACCAGCACTCATATGAGGTTTTCTACTGGCCAGCACCTTTGGCAAAGCTTCCCAAGACTTATTCCAAGGAAGATGTCAAACAGGATGCACAGCAAAACCTAGAGAGAGGGCCACAATTCCTGAATCATTCTGGAAGTACATTAAACACACAATAATTGCCTTTTATTGTGAGGCTCACAATTTATTAATGTGTGTGAACATGCCACTTTTCACAGCCAGGCAACGTGTTGTGCTCAACAGCTGAATGTAATTTTTTCAGCACATTTCAGATCTATTTCCTCCCCAAAGATCTCTTTTCCCAGTCCAAAACGAACCAAACTAAAAATCCAACCCAACAGCAGCATGGTCTGAGCTTTTCAAGCCTTTTCTCTTCAAAGTTGATAAATCTTCTCCTGCTTGATTGCATTTCAGCCTCTCTCCTCCGTGGAGCCCCGATCCCCTCTCTCCACATCACCGAAAGCAGATGTCTGGCAGGACACTGAACACACACTGACTTCCTTGAAATCAGCTAATGGAGATTTTCCCCTCATAAAACTCCTCCTCTCCCACTTCAGTTACATCTCTAACTCACACCACTGCATTCTCCTATTGTATGAGAGTTCTCTGATACTGAAGTAACCCACAGGGTAGGAATCCAAGTTATTTTTGGCCATTGCCACCCCATTTTTAATAACCTATTCAAAGCAGAAAAGGTTTTATCTGTCAGGTACAACAGTAATTCTGTAACTGCAGACCTTAACAGTGTAACCAGTTCGATGCTGAGAGGTAAAACTGCTCCTTGTGTGGCACGAAGAAAGCCAAAGGTATGGAACAGTTAGGCCTGAAGGCCAACAGCTGGAATCTTTCACTTCTTCAATAAACTGAGAGTCATTACTAACATGGTTTGGTATAAAAAACCCACCACCCCCACAACAATTCAGTGCTCTGCCGAAAAAATAAATCCCAGCTGACATAAAACTGTAATTAATTGCCTTTGGATATCAGTTGCTACGAAAATGTTAATGAATGACCAAAGCAGAAATGAGATTTCTCTGGCAGGGGATTTCATTTGCTTACATTTGTTTGCCTTTGCTCAAGATGATCACATTCAATGCCCTACTCTTATAAAATTCGGGTTCTGTTGCTGGGGATTCATTAGGGCTAAAAGATCTGGTTATTAATGAAGCAGAAGTGCTCAATTATTCTTCCATCCACTTCACTGTAGAGCTTTTAATCACAGTAATTACACTTTACCAGAGCCCTGTTTTCTCCCCTGACAGCTCCAAATCCATCACCCTCCCTTCAGTGTTTGGACAGCTCTTTAAATCCACTTGGGATGAACACAGACATCTGCTCTGGGAAACAAGGACTGTCTTTTCCTCAGTGGAGAATCTGCAGTCAGGACTTCAAAGAAGTTTTAATCCGGTTTCTTGGTCTCCCAAAAACACTTTTGCCTTTCAAAAGCCATCTGATCCATCTGATCCAGCCCACATGGCCCTTCTGTGGTGCACAGACCACCCAGAAACACTCCTGGAAATGCTGCCCGACACAACAAGAGCCAGAGACCCCATCCTGAGGGAGGCTGGGGTGGTTGGGGAGTTCAGTTGTCAAAGCCAGGTGACAATTAATGCCCATGGCCCCTCTGCTTGCAAGCACCCACCTGGTGGTGAGAAACCAAAGCCTCCAAAGGGCTGGGGAGGGTCTGGAGCCCCAGGAGGGGCTGAGGGAGCTGGGAAGGGGCTGGAGAATCCCTGAGGGAGCTGGGAAGGGGCTGGAGAATCCCTGAGGGAGCTGGAAAGGGGCTGGAGAATCCCTGAGGGAGCTGGGGAGAGTCTGGAGCCCCAGGAGAGGCTGAGGGAGCTGGGAAGGGGCTCAGCCTGGAGAAAAGGAGGCTCAGGGGGGACCCTGTGGCTCTGCACAGCTCCTGACAGGAGGGGACAGCCGGGGGGATTTGGGAACAGGGACAGGAGAGGGAACGGCCTCAGGCTGGGCCAGGGGAGGCTCAGGGTGGATATTTGGGAATATTCCTTCCTGGAAAGGTTGTCCAGCCGTGGCACAGCTGCTCAGGGGTCCCCAGCCCTGGAGGGATTTAAAAGCCACGTGGATGTGGCACCTGGGGACATGAGGTGGCCTTGGCAGTGCTGGGGAATGGTCTTGAAGACCTTTTCCAACCCAAAAGTTCCTTACAATCCCATTTGAACCAGCTCTACTTTGACTTTTTCCTCAGTAAAAAAAAAAAAATTCAAGAAGACTGGAAATGTCACCATTTCCAGGAAGCACAAGTTGGAGCTGTCATTATTTCTGTATTCCATGGGCAGTTTGAATCCACATGAACTGCCCTGGGAAACCACGACGGGGCTGCCTGCAGGGCTGAACAGCAACTCCCTCCTGCCCAGGAAAGGACCCACTCTGAGGAGCTTCTGCTTTTCCTGAACATTAAAACTGGATTGAGAGGGGTCTAGGAAGGTCAGGTTATCCTGAAGGTTGAGCAGGTTCATGCTCAAACTGGGAAGAAAAGCTGCTTCTTTGTTCCATTTCTTTGACCAAAACCCATCAACTTTACCACAAACATAATTAACGCTTTATTTTCTTAAAGACTAAAACATGACTTATTTGATCCATTTGAAAACTGATACAAAATTAATTTTAAAAATGTACACATGTTAAAATGCAAACTGTCCATGTACTATCTCAGTGTTAAACTGAAGAGTTAAATGTTGAAACGTGTCCCTGTAAAACCCCACAAAATGACAAACCCCCCTCAGCCACACCTGTGATGCACCAGGCTGTAGCTATCCCATATTTCCACATCATAATAATATTAATGGGTTAACTTTGAATTTGAAATTTAAAAAGAGACACTTCCAACATGAAAGCTTGACAATTAATGGAGCTACTTTATGAGGGCCCTTTTGTTTCCACGGACAGCCCCACACCAAGCAGATGGAAATGCAAATTCTCAAAAGCACCATCAGCACAGGCAGCCCATCTCCATTTCCATCCTATTGCACTGGCTGTGCTCTGAGGTTAGAAAGAGGCAGATCAGACAGAAAGAGTTCCCTGAGCTCGCTCTGCCAGTGGAGGCAGGACGGGGTTTTGGACTCACCTGCTGAACTTCGCTCTCTCCATTCGAGATTTTCTCCGTGTACACGAAGGAGTTGAATATCCTCTGCAACAAAAAGCAGAAAGGATGTGTGAGAGGCTTTTTTTTGTCATGAATATCACAGGAAAGCAGCTCCAAAAGGTGGATGGGTGAGGAAATGTGGTCAGAGAAGGACGTGGGGAGTCTCCCAGTGCCAGGCTTCCCAAGGGGAATCATGTCTCCAAGTGGGGACTTTGGAGGGCAGAGATACAACAGGAGTTTTTCCCAAACATCTGTTTATTTATCTGTTTATTACCCTTTATTTATCTGTTTATTTTTGTCATTATTGTTTAATGACAAAAGGTGCTAAAAATAGTTCCATGTGCAAACTATGACCCTCCTTTTGCTAAACATTTAACTACTTTTATAAGGACTTGTTATATAAGGACTAAAGCATGAGAGGCTGGGAGCCAAATTTAGACAAATTTAACACGTGGAAAAGAGACAAGTGAGATCAAATTTGAACACAACCTCATTAATAGCACAAAAAGGGAAAAAAGATGTATCAGAAGATGGAAGTGAACTGTGTCAATCCATGGGAAGCTCAGTTCTCACTGAGGACAGGTTACAGCCACGCTGCCATCCCTGTTCACAGACACAGAGGAAAAAACACTCAACACCTTGTTATATTCTGCTTCCAGACTGAAAAATAAGACTAGAAAGATCTGGGGTTACACCAACAGCATTCCTAAAAAGTTTGCCTGATTGCCTAAGCTCCTCTTCCAAGATTTCTCACTTCCAAGGGCAGCTTTCCCCTCAGGGACCATAGAGCCATCCCCACGAAAATGTACAATATCCCTGAAATATTCCTTTGCTCTCTTAACAGCACCAAGTGGTGCCAACAGCTGTAACAGCAATAAATGGAGTTTATTTAGGCTGTTAAGACATTTCTCCAGGAGAGCTGGGGTTTCACTGAGGGAGTGGATCCCACTTCCATCAGTGCTGAGTCGCACACAGGACACAGAATCTGGCAAAGGACAGGGATTCCTAAACACCCTGATTGTCTCAGCAGCAGTAACAACTGCAATTACTAAAAAGTCTAAGTTTCATCCAAATTCATCTCCCTGACAACTCTTGCAGTCCACAGCTCCAAGAGTTTTTTTGCTGCAGGTTCAGCTGATTCCCTCCCAGCACAGTTACAGCTCCGACTGGCAAAACCAGCCTGGAAAATCCTTTGGTGTGCTCACCATCATCACTTCCCCTTATCCCTCTCCCTCCTGAGGACTTGAGGAATTTCAAAAATGTGAACTCTTCATTCTCAAGAAGCGTTTGGAAGGGCAGCAATAAATCTCCTTGGCTTACAAGGCTCAGGGAACCCAGAAGGGGGGAAGAGGAGGGGAAAAAAAAAAGATATCTACTCTTAAAAGCTGCCTGTACATCGAGACTTCCTCTTCATCAAGACCTTTGTTTAAAGTTCTGCTTGGGTACTTTAACTACAAACATGTTGGCTTTTTTTCTTCTCCCTCATGAGATGAAAAGATAATTTAAACATCAGAAGGAAATACATTAAAGCCTGTCATTTTGATGCAAAATGTTTTAAATGAATTGAATTTTTCTGTCCACGCAGCGTTTAGTGTGCAGACATCAAAAGGAATGAGGAGGAAATCGACTGTCAGCTCCTGAGAATGGAGCTTTCTGTCCCTAACACAAAGCTGACCTTTCTTCCACCCTTTTCACACGTTGCCCATTTATGAACTTGCAAAATAATGCCAGAGAACATCATCCATGGTTATGTAAGAGTCACAGTGCCAGCAGCGATTTATTAGGCTTGATTTTTAACCTATTTTTGCTTGATTTTGAATTAACTAACTTCTTTAAAATGCTCTGGTATGTTCTGTTGTTTTAACTAAAAGCACCATGAATTAGCAGAGGGGGAAGCAGGAATTTCTCAGTCAAGCTAAGCACAGATAATGAGTAAACCAACAGTAAAAATCGAGTAAGGATTGAGAATCCAGCCCCGAGGCTACACAAGGACTGCTCAGTCCCTGCCTGGGTATCAGGATATCTGCCCCCTACTCAAGAATTCCTGGGCACAATTCCATCCTGGGGGAAGAAACCACATCTTTAAGCTAATTTCACTGACTTAAAAGTGCCCTAGCTTTAAGTAGAAAATCAGAGCTAAGTGGCAGCCTCAAATGAATGTGAGGGAACTTCACAAGTCAGCCCCACACACAAGCTCAGGAAAAGAGTCTAAATATTTGGGAGAGCTTGCCCTGCGGTTTACACAGCCCATTAGCATCTGTACTTTATTCTTCCCACCCCTCTTGTTTAATTGGCTCTGTGGAGCAGATGGCAGCGGGCTCAGCTCCCTCACACAACAATCCCACCCGTGCTTAATGAGATGCTTGCCCGGCATTATTTGCCATAACCCATCACCACTCGCTCCCCCAATGTGGGAAAGCTGTGCTGGATCAGTGTCCAGCCTCTCCTCTGGATCAGCATCATCCAACCTCTCCTCTGGATCAGCATCATCCAGCCTTTCCTCTGGATCAGCATCATCCAGCCTCTCCTCTGGATCAGCATCCAGCCCTTTCCCTGGATCAGCATCATCCAGCCTCTCCTCTGGATCAGCATCATCCAGCCTCTCCTCTGGATCAGCATCCAGCCTCTCCTCTGGATCAGCATCCAGCCTCTCCTCTGGATCAGCATCCAGCCTCTCCTCTGGATCAGCATCCAGCCTCTCCTCTGGATCAGCATCATCCAGCCTCTCCTCTGGATCAGCATCCAGCCTCTCCTCTGGATCAGCATCCAGCCTCTCCTCTGGATCAGCATCATCCAACCTCTCCTCTGGATCAGCATCCGGCCTTCCCCTGGATCAGCATCCAGCCTCTCCTCTGGATCAGCATCATCCAACCTCTCCTCTGGATCAGCATCCAGCCTCTCTTCTGGATCAGCGTCCAGCCTCTCCTCTGGATCAGCATCCAGCCCTTCCCCTGGATCAGCATCCAGCCTCTCCTCTGGATCAGCATCCAGCCTCTCCTCTGGATCAGCATCCAGCCTTCCCCTGGATCAGCATCCAGCCTCTCCTCTGGATCAGCATCCAGCCTCTCCTCTGGATCAGCATCCAGCCTCTCCTCTGGATCAGCATCATCCAGCCTCTCCTCTGGATCAGCATCCAGCCTCTCCTCTGGATCAGCATCATCCAGCCTCTCCTCTGGATCAGCATCCAGCCTCTCCTCTGGATCAGCATCATCCAACCTCTCCTCTGGATCAGCATCCAGCCTCTCCTCTGGATCAGCATCCAGCCTCTCCTTTGGTTCAGCCTTTTCCCTTGAGCTGCTCCTCCACCAGACTTGGAATATTCCATGGAATATCTCCATCCCCACCATCACTCCCAACATCTCAGCACACACATCCCCAAGCTCTCAAATGCCACTTTATTTTATTTTCCTTCATTTGCCTTTGTAGGCAGTAATTAACTGGGAAAAATCCCTTTATTTTTACATCCAGGTGCAACTATCCCAGCCCTGTGATTGAAGCAAAGTTTACTTTTCAACACTAAAAAACAGTGTTGGAGAGTTTAATTTATCCTGACACTTTCCACAACAGCAAGTGGACAAGTGGAAAGGGCCTTAAGCTGAGACAGGAGATTAAGGTTAGGTACTAGAATTTTTTTTTCACTGTTTCTAGGGCCAGGCACTGGAATAGGTTGCTCAGGGAGATGGTGGAGCAACCTATTCTAATACCTGACCCCAAAAATGCTGAAATAATGTTTTTTCATCTCTGGAGGTGTTCTGGAGCTGGAGCTGGGAGATGTGGCTTGATGGTTCCAGGAGGGGAGGGTCCACGGCTGGACCTGGTGATGTTAAAGGTCTCTTCTCTCTAATTCTACCATTTCAGAGCTTATTATGATCTTTCCAAAGATTCTTTTGGAATTATTCAGACGCTGGAGCCTTGCCTGGCTGTACCTGCAGCTCTGCTCAGGTTTAGGCTCAGTGCTGCTGCCAGGGGCTGAGCACAGAGCCCTGAACCATCCCTGGGGCCCCGGGCACATCACTCCTGCTCCTTCCTTTTGTACACGAACACAAGCGTGGACACAGCAGATCCTGGGATCTGCAGGGATCACCACTGGTGACCCATCCCTCAGGAGAGCCGGGAGATTGGCCCTGGGAACCTGCCAGGGATGCCTGCATGGGGTCCTGAGGAAGCTGAGCTTTGTTTTCCAAACACACATTGCCAAATTATCACACATTCCCAAATTATCACACTCTTGCTTTCCTAAGCTCTTCAAGTACCTGGCTGGGTCAAAGCACTCGCAGCTTCCTAGGAAACTCTTCTGGTGATTCTTTAATTACTCCAACTGCCTGGCTTTTAGCTTTGGACAACAGGACAAATGTTTGGTAAGAGAGAGAAATCAGGAAGTTGTTCAGAAATCGGGATTCAGGAGCAGGGGGCTGGGGCAGGGAGGATTTGGGCCACCAGCATCTAATGCCTGGCCCAGGGGGTCTGACAGTGATGGATGGGCCCAGCATCCAAAGCACAGCTCAGGGCAGGATGGAGTCAGGTTTCCCACCAGGCTGGAGATAAGCTCGAGTTTAGCTTTGTGGTGTCACAAAAAAATCCACTTAAGAGACTTTTATTTACCTGAAACTGAAGGCAACTCAGTTTTAAATCTGGGAGAAGACTCTAAACCAAGCACAGCATACAAAGTAAAATATTAATTGGCTCGTTCCTTCAGTTCCTCAAGATTAAAATGCACTGCAGTGAGAAAAACACTTCCAAAAGTCTGACTGTCAGCACAGCATCAAAAGAAACAGAAAACCCCCAAATCTCCAAGGTCCCCAACCAAGCACAAGCACCAACTGCTCTGCAGAGCACTCAACCATTTGCACATCACTGTATTTGCCAGACAAGGCACGAATCCATCTCCCTGACAACAAAAATAACATTTTTTGAGACAAAGAGAACGAGGGAAAACAAACACAGGATTAGTAAAATAGTCACTGAGCTGTAATATATTGAAGCTGCTTCACCATCCATACGAGCCATTTAAAAAAGAAATTAAAAAAAAAAAAGACACCCATCTTTTAGCAGGTTTAGGGCATGGACTGTTGTTACTTGTTCCATCTGGGCAAAGACTCAATGACAAGAATCAATAATATTGAAAAAGTTACACAGAATAATAAAATGTAGGTGTGTAAAACACGGGCAGAATTAGCTCGGCAGGGCTGTGATACTTTTTAAACCTCAGGCAGCCCCTAACCAGGGTCTGGTTCCTACTTGAAAGGTCAATGTTTTAAAAAGTGGTGAGCAAACAAATATCCAACAAATCCCTTTTCTGGTGGAACTCACCCCGTGATGCTGTTTTCAGGGAAACCTGTGGCTTCTGCCTGCAGTTTATTTTTGCAGTGTCTGAAGCCATCTCGTGTTCTGTTTTGTTACCATTTTCTAAACGCAAGGAACATTAAATAGAGGCCTCCCAGGAGATCAGGGACATGCTCTGTGTTTTCCTCCATGAATTCCCAGTAAGACACGGAAAAAACTGAAGTGAATTGAAGGAAAACACAGGGAAAGGCAAATCCAGTGGGATGGGAGCACTGAGGGCAGGAGTACAAATCTGAAAGGAATATCCCAACACCATCCTACAAACGCCTTTCTCCTCCTGTGGCTTTGAAAAAACCAAACATGTTTTCAGAAGGGATTTAAGGAATTAATGCCCTTTCTCATTACATTATTTGTGGAGCAGCCACAGACACCTGAATCAGAGAGAAAAGTGATGCTGAGCTCAGCTCAGTCAGTGCCTTCACAGGCTCTTGGAAATCAAAACTTTCCTAATTCATATAATAACTTCATCATTTTCTAATTAATGCCTCTAATTCACTTTTCTAATCAATTGTTTTAATTAATCACAAGCAGTGTGATTTCTGTTTTAGCCAGCTCATAGCTGCCTTTCTTCTCAGACTGACATTTTTGGAGTTTGATTGGAAAATCACTGAAATCTGAAGTTTTGCTGAACTAACCTGATGAGCTTCAATGAGGCTGCAAACTGCACACCTAAAATGCAGATTTTATATCCCTCCAAGGAAATGTTGCAGAAAGCAGAAGGTAAAGAACAGCCTAGCAAAGACAATCAGCATGTGCTGGAAAGTCCCAGCACTGTCTGGGAAAAAGATACTAAGAAGATTGAAAAATGTGGATTAATTAGCATGAGAACTGAGGAATCAATAACCAGCAGAGGATAGAATACTAATTAATAAAGAGAATTAATTGGAACCAATGAACATCACAGGCTCATAACACACCTTCTGGGTGCACACATTCCCTCAAATTTAAGGTTTTAAGCGGGAAAACCTCATCTCCCTTCCCAGATTTTCTTTTCATGAAGATTGTTCACCAAGTCCCTATTTAAGGCTCGAGCTCCACCACCTTCCACCAGTGCCCATCACATTTCTGCAGCACTGGGATGTACTCCAGGCAACACAGGAGAACTGGGGTTCAAGTTAGATCTTAATTTTGATGGCCAAAAGCATCTCAGTTAACATTTATTTATCAGCTGTGGGAGCTAAAATCCCACGGGATCAGAGGGGAGATGGGGAATGGGCACAACACTGAAAAGGAGCAAAGTAGAGCACAATTCTTAGAAATTTGTTTCCTTGGAAAACTCCAGGCATTTGTAAGGAGAGAAAACTCTGGAAAACCGAGGAAGTGCCAAAAAATGCAATCAGGAAACCAGCAGGTTTTTTGGTCTTCTTTTTCAAGGGACCAGAGAAGAGGAAGGGAAGAAGAGTGAGAGGGGAAAATACCCCAAGAAAATGAGTTCCACATGTTCCAGAGATTATTGATTTAGCCAGTGTAACCTGACTAAGGTTATTCTCCTGACAATGTGCATGGCAGAAAAAAAGAAAGTCATGCTACCCAAGCCTTAAAATACAAAGCAGATGGGCTTCTCAATGGCATTGCATTTCTTCTCCCTACACTTATTCCTCATTCCAGCCTCTAAATGTAAAACTTACTTTTTTTTTTGGTCCTTTTCCTTTTAAGAGAACCTAAAATTGAGCATTTTAAAGGAGCAAAATTGACCAGATCCTTCATTCCATTGGGAGAACTCTGGGTTTCAGTTTTCTGGTTTGCTTTCAAATTCATGTCAAAATGAATAAAATTGGGAAAAATTCAAGCAGCAGCCCAAGACTTGTAAATAGTTGCAATCCTGGAGCCAGAAGGGTTTGATACCACTTTAGGGTAATTACTGTGCTGGTCCAATTTGCTCATGAATTCAATGTACAGCGAGTCTGCAGAAAAAACATGGATCAACTGATGGAACATTCCAGGCAGGACTGTGTAATTTTACAGTAAAGCCAGGAAAAAACCCCAAAGCACAAAGGGACATCAGGAGAGGTGACTGCTCCCTGATCAGTTTTACATAATTAAGGCAGAGGCTGATGGGTTCTGCTTGGACAAATGCTGCAGCACAGGAACTTTACTTGAATGAGAAAAAAAACAATACCCAAGCAGACAACCTTAAATCCAGGGATTTAAAGATCATAAATCACAGCACTGGACTTCTGTGCATGAAATGAATGGGCTGATGGCAGCCTAATTACAGAAATGTTTGCTTTAAATGTCCAAGAGTGTCATTTTTCAGGATCTCTCGGCAGGAACCAGCAGCATCCACAGGATAAATATCCCAAAGCCTCCCCTACAACCCCTCTGGAACAGGAGCTGTCTCCCAGAGCCTGCACTTGGAGAGACACATCCAGGTTTGAAGTTTTAACACAAACTGCAGTCCATGTGCAGGTGTTTGCACCAAAACACCCTCACTTTTGTCAGGAGATAAATAATGGATGAGCAGGAACCTGAGCAAGACTGGCAGGGCATCATTACCTTCCTGTGAGTCAGTGTCTGCAATAAAAACTGCAAGGTTACTGTTATTTATAGCAGTAGTTGTATTAATAAGTACAGAAGTTTTAAGGTCACCTGTTTAAATACCTCATCTGCATCATTTTTATATGATGATTTGTATATTATTCATATTTGATGTAATCCCCATCCTTCTTTCCCTGAGCAGAAAGAAAGGGGTGCAAATCTCTGCAATTTTAAATTCTTAGGTTGAATCTCTCACTTGAAGTTTAAAAGAACTTTAAAAAATAACTAGAGAACAAGAACACTTTGCATTACATTAATCAGTCCCTGCATGTAGATATTTTTAAATACCTGTTCCATTCCCAAGTGACTCCAGACACACCAGGAGAGGTGTCCTGGTCAAGCAGGACCTCAGCACATCCTGTCCCACCTCGGCTGCTCTGCAGCTCCCTGGGGACACAGGGCCAGCCCCAGGGCTGTCACCCCACTTTTAAAAGGGGGGGCAGTCACCAAACAATTCCAGAAGAGAGGAGAGGACATTTAAGCTGCACTCAGCTGACCTCGGGATTTGAAATCCCCCAGGAGCCTCTCTGGGCTTCAGGAAACACCATTTTGCCACACTTCAGTGCTAATGAAAAGAGAATTACTCATCCACCAGCACTGGAAATGGGCATTTTTCCCCTCTGTTCCCAAAACAGGGGTGGAATGAACTCAGACATTGAGCACAGTGATGGATCTGACAGCTCGGTATTCCCTGAGCCAGAATCCCACCTGGAAGCACTGATGCCTTTTTGGGGCTACCTAAAAACAGGGGCCAGACAAAACAAGAGAATAAAAAGTGGTTATTGGAGAGCTTCAGGGACATTTTGGGCAGACAAAGCCCCCCCAAGGGGCTACATCCAAAATGCACAATGGGTCACAGGTTTTCACTTTTATAAATTTGGTCCATTTGCATATTTGGGTTAATCTCCCAATTACAGCTTCAGGTAATGAACTCATTTACCCCAAGTTTGCTCCCCCAACTCACTTTTGTTTCCATCTCTCGGGTCCTGAGGCAGTGAGGTGTCCTTTATTCTAATATTCTGTAATTTAGAGGAATTGCTGTGTCTGACCAAAATGGGAAAGCAGCAGCTCACACTGCGTGTGGAGTTGGGAGTTCTACACTAAAGAACTACAGGATTACGAATATATGAAAAATAGAAAAGCTAAAATCCTAAGGCATCACCACCAGCACCCTAAACACACTGACAGCACCAGCAAAACATGTCCTGCAGCCCAAAAAACAACAGAGAGGTGCAAAGTAGCAAATAATTCCTGGGTAAATAAAGCCAAGGAGGTAATCCCTGGAGAAAGTGCTCCAGCATTTTTCCAGGGAGCTGAGCTGTCCCACAGCATCCCCACAGTGCCCAGGACTGCTCTTCCCTCATTTTTTCAGGGAGCTGTGACCCAGCACAAGTAGTAAAACTTTGGGAAGGCTCTCTGGGAGCTGCTGAAGTCTCCCTCGTGTTGAACTCGTTATCTCGGGACACAGGAGGAGGCAGGGCAGAAAACAAATGCAATCTCCTGCAAAGAGCCCAGCCATTAGATGTTATCAGTTTGCAAAAAAAAATTAAAGATTGAGACGGGAGGAAGCTCATGAATTGAATTCTTACAGCACTTCAAAGCAATTTGTGCATGAATGCAAGCATTTATTCTTCTAATTAAAAAAGGGAAAAAGCAAGCAAAATAGCAAGACATCATTTACATGAAAGAGGGGGGGTGTAAAAAAACCCCAAAAAACAACCAACAACCAAAACTCAAACAAAACCTCCAGTGTTAATCAAGCACAGAGTGGATTCCAAGCCAGAAAAGGGAGAGAAAGCTCCAGATTTAATGAGGGAAGGCGCTGGAGAGGAGCAGAACTCGCCTCGGTGCTTTCTGCAGTGCTCCTGCCAAGCCATCCCACAGGAATTCCTACATCCAGCCTTTGTGCAAAGCGGGGATTTTATTTTATTCCTGCCCCTCATTGTTTTCCAAACAAGCCAAGGGTGGGGGCTGCAGGGTCCTGGCTCTGGGTCCCAGGGGATGGGATGGTCCCACCACGGCAGGGATGGAGAGGGTTTTTTGAAATATGGTTTATCCTAAATAAAGACAATGATCCCAGCCTGCCAAAAATGAGCTGTGCTGAAATGTTTATAAATGTATTTACCTTTCAAACACTAAGAGGCAAGAAGTTACACTCGACTCCAATTTAAGAATCACCGTGTGCTCTTCTGAGGAGCTGTGATTAAAACCCTCAATGATTTCTGTCTCTGAAATCAACCTCAAACTAGCAGCTGAAATTTGTAAGAACTGCCCCCCAAACCTCCCTAAAGGCATTTCACCCGTGCAAACACAAACCCTCGGGTTACTGTGCAGCATTTTTTCAGTTTCCACTCAGGCATCTCCTCCTTAGCCAAGGGAGGAGCTTTTTGCAGTAATTTCAATGCCAGGGATGCTCTTGGCTCCATATTCCCACAAATTCAAGCCTCACATCCTTGGAATCACTGCAGGAGGAGATTTCTGCTGGGTTATCCCAGATTTCCCACTGGTTATCCTCAATTTTCAAGCGAGAAATGCACTACCAGCAGCTTCAGCTCTGCTTGGAAAAACTGCCCAGGGGGGAGTTCTCTAAGGGTCAGTGTCACTGATTAAAGAGAGGGAAACGTGGGAGAGAGATCACAAAAATCACAATGCAAAAAAGCTGCAGAGCAAAGAGAAAAGAGGAAAAAGAAACCAGCTTTCAGGATGTTTAGAAAGAGCCTGAGTTCTTTTGGAAAACTGTTTTTTCCTCTGTTCTGAGTTGTTTTTACCTCCCCAACGCAAACTTCCAAGTCCAGGAACAGGCTGGGCTGAGATCTGCACAATCCCAGCTGTGGAGGATGGAATTAATATCTCAAATTGATATCAGATTCCTGTTTTGCAACCTAAATCACACCAGATCTTGCTGCAAACCTGTAAGCACAGTCCTGGGACCCTGCCCATCCACACAGTCTTGTAATTTCTGGCCCACAAAGCACAACATCACGAGGACAGGGCAGACAACAGAATGTGGGAGCAGATTTCTACTGTAAAAAAGGGATTTGAGCTGGAGGGAAGCAGCTTTTCAGAAAAAACCCCAAAGCAGGAAGCTGACAGTGGTAGCATTAATTCCTTTCCTGATGTGATGTCACTGCCAGTTGGGTTGTACCTATTAAAAAGATCAAAAAGGCCTCAAGTGCACACACACTGTTAAAATTCAAGCAGTGACAGAGGCAATTATTATTTTTCACTCCCTCTATAAATATTATCACAAGCTGCTTTTTCACAAAACATTTACAAACTACGAAGCAAACCCACTGCTCCTGGTAAATGAACACAAAACAATTTCTCTTTCAAAACAGGAGAGAATGACTTGACCTCTTTTTTAATCTCCAGTCGTGTTTAACTTTGTCTAAATAAAATATTTTGTAATCTCTGGAGACAAGGCTGCTCGTTTACTCCAAACAAATCTCTGCTGTGATTTCCTCCCAGGAACTCTCTTTATTTGAGAAGCATTTGTGCTGATCATGGGTAGTGTCATCTTCATTAAAGATAATCAAGAATCCCTAGGCAGATATTTGCACTTGAAATTAGACGTTCCATAGAATTTGAACATCTCCTAACATCCATTCCTGTTTAATTCTCGAGGATGCCTCAATGCACATCAAGGATGGATCAGTCCAAGCAGTTTTCCAATCAGGAATCGCTCGGAGCACGAGGCCAACAGGACTGAGTGGCAAACCTGAAATTGAATTAAGGATTTAAGGCTGCACAGAGACCACCTCCAGCTCAGCAACTAAAGAAATTCCCTTTCTTTTGCCTTTCTGTGCAATTATCTGTGTGTTGCACATCTGTCTGAACACGCAGGAACGACACCATAATCCACTTTGGGATCGGGATTAGCGGGTTCAGGCTCCAAGGAGAAATAAAGGCATTAACACTGCTTTGAATGGAGAATGGAGATTAATGCTACTCAGGGAATGAATATTCCTCTTGTCTCACTGTTACTCCTGCACTGGTAGCACGATTTGACTGTCAGGAAGTGGAGGGGGAAAAATAAAAACACTTAATGGGCTGAAAATTTTTCATTAAGCTGATAGTGATAATTTATCTTCACAAATTATTGAATAAATTTCCACTTAATAAATTGCTGATACACTGGAATTAACTTAGGTCTCTGTTTCAGCATGGAATCTGTATTTTAATTTCCAGATTCCACGTGTGTTTTCACAATGTCATTTTTGCACTGGGAACTGGCAGACACTGGAACAGCTCAAAACTCCTGTCTCACCTCCCCAGCTGGATTTTTATTCTGCTTTTTCACTCCTAACAAGGACACAAACACAAGACTACAAAAACAAAAGCATCAGGAAATACAAAAGTTCAAAACATTCTAAAAAGGGATGTCCATCCTCAAACACAGAGGATGGAAACGAAGGAAGGGTGAGAATTTCAGGGTCAGAATGAATTGAAAGAATATTGAATTTCTTATGAAGAACAAGTAAATTATGAAAATTCTCAGAGCCATGCAAGGCAAATCCTTTCTCCAGTGTCTCATAACGCATTAAATCCAGGGATTAATAATTTATTAAATAGAAATTAGGGGATGTGCTCCTGTTTCTCACTTGCAAATGAATGAAGAGCAAGTAGCAATTGGAAGCAGCTGCCTGTATCTTGCTGTGTATAAGTGGTAAGAACTTAGGCAAAATTTGAATTAAAAATGACAACATGGCCATTGTAACAACATCACTAAATCCCAAGTAGCCACCACCACCAATTCCCACTGTCCTTTCCACATTTCCTGGCTCTGCAGTCCCTCATCCCCCCGTGCCAGGCTTGGCTCCCACTCATCCACAAACGCTTCCAGTCTGAGCATTATCTCATGGAAATATAAATTATCCACACAGAGAAGGTCCCACAGTGTGTTTGGGTTTACTCTGCTCCACACGTTCGGAGTTATGAGCAGGTGAGCCCTGAATCAACCTCAAAAAGGTGGAACCAAATCCTCCCCAAACCCCAAGTCAGGGATTAATAAAGGATAATTACTGGACTTCAGGACAGTTTAGGAGTGCACTCTGATTAATAAACACAGCAATCGCTAATTTTTTATGTTAATTGGATATTTTTTCATGTATTTGCATCCAATTTCCACCATTATTAACCACAAGCGACTATTTCTATAAAACTGATTGGATCCTCTCATTTAAATAATCAAAAAAGAGCAGCAGATTCCCACAATGAAGCTAAAAAATAGAAGAACTGGGGGAAAGAAAGTTTCTGAATTATTTTTGATGTGTTTCTTGAGGAGAGAGGGGACAAGTGGCTTCTACAGTGTCAATGCCATTTTAAGTTTACAAGCTGCAAAATCAGTTTTGTTTTTAGAATTTGGCATATCCTGATCAAGCACTGAAACTGCCCTGAAAGACAAAACCAAAACAAACCCACTCAAAACACCACCCAACCTGCAAAATTCAACTGCTGACAAAGAAAACACAGATATTGGTTTAAAAAAACCCAAAGCTGCATTTAACACACCCCCTCTATTAATTAGTTGTTGTTTCACCTGTTCTGAAGATTCATTTGACATTAATTTTACACCCCTGCATTTAAAAAAAAAAGCTTTCTTTGATATTCATGGAATCCCAGACTGGTTTGGTGTGAAAAGACCTTGAAGCTCGTCCAGTTCCAGCCCATGCCATGGGCAGGGACAGCTTCCACCAGACCAGGCTGTTCCAAAGCATTATTCAGGAGATAAAACCCAGATTATTTCACTTAGTTTGAAGTAAAAAGATGAAATATTCTGCATGGAAGCTTCAGGAGGAGAAAGCAAGGCTTGGAAATAGCACTGATGAGCTGGAAACACTTCCAGGACCAACAGGGACATGGAGAGCACAGGAGGTGCCCAGCTCAGACTGCTGCTCCAACTTTCCTGTCCAGGTACTCAAAATTCCCAGGAAAACCCAGACCAAGTGACACCAAACACTTCAGGCAGAGCTCTGTGACACCGCCAGGAGCTGCAGCAGGAGCAAACGCCACCACTCGACTCAGAAACTGCACCCTCAGCAGTCACAGCTTGTTCACAACTCAATTTTCCAGGATTCCATCGGGATTTATCCCTCAAATCAAAACCAGTCCTGAGATTCAAACCATTTCTCAAAATAAAGTCCTCGTGCCACACCAAGGTTTGATCCCTGTATGAGCCACTTATCGAAGAGTTGGACTCGATGATCCTTGTGGGTCCCTTCGAACTCAGAATAATCTGATTTTATTTCCCTCTATTTTAAATATTTATCCCTTTGCCACACCTTGGAGGATTGTTGTTCACTCCAGAGGTTACAGGGGTGTTAACAGCCAGCAGAAGAGGCTGCTCACATTTCAATTTCTCCACCAAAAAGACATTTTTATCTTCTCCACAGGGGCAAGCACAGCCTCCAACCACTCCTGTTCTGGGGTAGAAACCACTGAGCAAAGGAAAAACACTAAATAAATGTACTGAGCAAAGGAAAAACACTAAATAAAGACCAAATCGCCATCTTCTCGCCCAGACAGAAACAAAACCCAGCACCACATCTCACACCACAAGTTCTGCTCAGATTTTACAACTCCATAATTTATTACCACATTCGTTCCAGCAGATTTTTATTTTATATATGAGCTCCCCCTCCCAAAAAAAGCCACATTTAGGTTTTCAAAGATTCTTAATTTTCCTTTCAGTGAGGTCTTACTGTATTTCCTTGTCCTTGGAGAGTTTTATCTGGGATTACACACATGTACCAAAACACAGCTGTTCCACTTCTTGCCTCCTTTATTTTTTTCCCAGAGAAAAACCTGCCTCTATCAGGCACCCAATTAGCTGCTCACTATCAAAAGGCTGCTTGGGCCTTTCATCTGCTTGAAAACTGGATTCAAGTGAGAGGGTGTCATGGAAACTGTGGCTGGGGTCATTTCCTGTTGCAGTTTTTCAGTCACCAAAAATAAAATAGCAATAACAATAATAGAAGGGTTTTCTGCTGATTAAAAAAATGAGTATTTGTTATGCCAGCTTGCAAAGCAGTGGTTGTGTGAAAAGGAAAATTTTATTATTTTTCATGAGAAATCTTTATCTGACAAAGTAGAAACTGATTTCAATTCCACGTTCAACACTCTCTTAAAAAACTGAAGATCACATGTGCAGAACACAAAACTTGCAGCAAATATGCAGTGAAATTAATGAAGAACTTAAAATTAAAAGCCCAGCTTACAGTACTACCACAGAATGAGTGTTTCTCTAAATATTTCACTGAGTAAGTGGGAAAGAAAATTATAGATAATTATATAGGAGATTCGAGCTAATGAGCTAAGGACAGTGCTGAAAACTAAACCAAAACAAAACAGCTCAGTTCATGAACCAGGGAGCTTTCTGGCCTTAAGATGAGTCATAAACAGAGGTAATTAAAATTATGAAAAAATAAGAAAACCTCAGTCCTCTGCCAGATTTTCTTCTATTTTGATAAAAATAAGAGGGAGAGGAAAAAATTACCATAAACTTGCACACATTCCCAGGTAACAGATTTTTTCTGAACACAGAGTTAAATGTGGGGATAACAGGGAAATACAAATAAATTCCTCTTAGGGAGGAATTAAATCACAGATGTGATTCTGTGAGAGCTTTTCTTTGGTGAGATTGAGGAATACCTGGCACACATCCATTTATGAGCACACCTAGCAAGGTCCTCATTTGGCTTATACAGAAAGCACCACAAGTTCACTGGGCAAAAAGGCCTGGAGTGCTTTGTCCCCAAAAGCCCCTTCCAGTCACCCAGGTGAAACTCTCCCTCAGCTGCACCCATGGGTGCAGAGCACCCTGGCTGATCCTGACACAAGAAGTGTTTCCAGCCCAGAGGAGCAGCCCAGCCCTCTGCCTTTCCCCTGCTCCTGCCCACCATGGCCACGCACGTTCCTCTGGCAGCATTTTCCATTTTCCAGCTGAACTCCCTTCCACCCCTTTGAGGGCAGCCCTGGTTTCACCCTCAGCACCACACAGCCAACAGCTCTGCCCCTGGAGAAGCTGCAGACACAACTGGAGAAGACAGAACGACTTTGGCTCTGATGTGACGGAGTCTCCAGTTGGAAAACCGAGGGCAGACTCGTGGATGAGACGGAGACAGGAGCTGTACCCAGGGCAGGGAGGGAGGGGAGGCTCCCCACAGGCACTGCTGTACCCCCACACGTCTGCTGGAGCATCCCAGATCCTCCTCAGCGGGATGTTTCCTTGGGAATACATCAGCAGTGCCTGCACACCGCCCTTTCCCACCAGGGACAGCTCAGGCTGGGCAGCAACGGGAATTTCTCCCTGGAAAGGGAGCTCAGGCCTTGGAGGGGCTGCGCAGGGAGCTCTAGAGTGCCCATCCCTGGAGGTGGCACTCAGTGCTCTGGGCTGGGGACAAGGTGGGGAGCAGGCACAGCCTGAACTCCATGGGCTTGGAGGGCTTCTCCAACCTTAAAGATTCTGGGACCAAACTAGAAACCCAACTCCAATCACATATATCCAATTTCTAAATTAAATACGTGCATTTTCTTGTGTATGTTCCCCCACCATTTGAGGTGTTTTTGTTGTTGTTAATAATCTTCTCTTCATCTTTACTCAGCAATTTCCAAACTGGAATAGATTTCCAAAAGAAGCTCTCTCTGCATGCAACCCCACAAAACACCACGTGAATTCACAACACAAAATGAGACGTCTTTACCAGACAATCCAGAATTTTTTTGTTGGAAGTTTCACTCTTTTTGTTAATGGAAAGTTAAATATATGTTCACTAAATTCTTGTTCTCGTGAAGATTATTGCCAGGTCAAGCTGAGCATATCAATGACCTTGCAGCCTTGATTTTGGGGATGAAAGGTAAGGTTAGGAAAAGGTTTTTTAAGAGCCACACACAGGAAACCAAATGTAGCTGAGAGATTAAACAGAAGATGAAAGACAACATCAAATCTCAGCTGACAAAAATAATAAATTAAAAAAAAAAAAAAAAAAGAAAAAAATTTTAAAAAAATCAAATGCTGTTGTGGGAAGTGGCCATCACAGCCAAACCTGAGGAACGAAGGGATTGAGGAAAGATGTCCCAGTGTCCCCAGGTGTGGACGCTGCTGCCACAGTCCCAGCTGCGATTCCCGGGAAGGCCGAGGTCACCGGGAATGCAAAGCCCCAGCTGGACCAGCAGAGTTCAGAGCCCTCCCCCACTCCCATCCCGCTCCCCTTTATTCTCCACTCAAGCTGAAAGCCACAAGGGCTTTTCCTCGGCCCCTCCGTGTCAGCCAGACTTGGGAAGCTCCGCAGGAATTGCCGAGGGATCCGGGAAGGCACAAAAGGCTCCTGCCACAAAGAGCCCTTTCATCTGGGCCGTGTGTCCATTAAACACGTCCTGCTAATGTGGCTGCGTTTTATAAAGTGATTATAAAGTGAAGGCTCAGTCACTAACTCAACTGCACAATGAGATTTTTAGGTCTATCACTGGAAAACTGGGATTTGAACTGAGGAGCTGGGAATGCTGCACAGCTCCTCAGGGTAACACTCAGGGCCTGGTAGCCCAGCTGAATGTGGATTTTGGAGGTTTTAAGGGTTTCATTTCTTTACTTGGTGACACTCAGGCACCTCACACTGTTTGGGAAAACATGGAGAAGAGGATTCAAGCCCTGACAGTGTTCTTGCATCAAACATGATGCTCTGAGGACACTGGAATCGCTGCTCTGGCAAGTTGGAAACAGAAAAGTTAACAAATAAATGCAAAATAGAAGTAATAGCTCAGATCTTGCTGTTACAGCATGGATCAGGATGAACTAGTGAGCTGCCACTCCTGCTCTTATCAACACCACAGCAGTGAACAGCCACTTTATCCTCTCTCTCCATCTTTTCCCTCCCTTTCCTTTTCCCACAGGGGCTCAGCATCTCCTGTGATTTTGAATAACTAAGGTAGGTATAGACTCCTGCCAGCTCTGTGACAAAGGAAGCTATCTTCTGTCCACCAAAAGTAAAAAAAAAAAGTTTTTTAAAAAGTAGTAAAATAATCTTTTTTCTTTCTACACTATCAAAGCAAAGGCAGAAGTTGAGAATCCTCCGCAGCGTGGGAGTGGCTGTGGGCCAGCTCTGCATTCCAGCCTCTGCAAACCACAGCCTTGCTATAGCAAGGTTTCTGTATTTTAAATATATTTTTAGACTTAGGGACTGATGCTGACACTGGCTCTAACTCCATTTCTGAGCAAGGAGCCCAAAAAGCCCAAACAGGCTGTGAATCTATTTTCAGGATTAAAATGAAATGTCCTCTCCCAGCAGCAGCAGCAAGACTGCAGTCCAGCTCCTCGTGGGACAAGGAGGAGGAGTGGGTGGTTGCCGACCTGCTGGGATTTCTCAGGCACACCCTTATCAGGTGAGTGCTTCATCCATCCAGATCCCTGCCAGAACAGGGAATCCCAAACTGGTTTGGGTTGGAAGGGCCTTAAAGCTCATCCCATCCCACCCCTGCCATGGCAGGGACACCTCCCACTGCCCCACACTGCTCCAAGCCCTGTCCAGCCTGGCCTTGGACACTGCCAGGGATCCAGGGACAGCCACAGCTTCTGTGCTCACATAATTTCCTCCAAATATCCCTCCTAAACCTGCTCTCATCCAGTTTCAAGCCATTCCTTCTCCTATCATCCACGCCCACATCCAAAGCTCCTCATGGATATCTTCCATCAAGCACAAAACTCCAGGGGATTTGTTGCCAACCCGTTATTTATTCCCTACTGGAATACCACTGGAGAGGTCCCTCCTACACCAGAGCTGCCACCAGTACACCTCACTGTGCAGGGAGAGGCCAAGTGCTCACCCCGTGCCATGGGCAGGGAGCGGCCTCCAGCCCTCCAGTGACACTGGGAAGCGAGGAGACAGGGAATGGGAGACAGGGAATGGGAGACAGGGAATGGGAGACTGGGAATGGGAGACTGGGAATGGGAGACTGGGAATGGGAGACTGGGAATGGGAGACTGGGAATGGGAGACTGGGAATGGGAGACTGGGAATGGGAGACTGGGAATGGGAGACTGGGAATGGGAGACTGGGAATGGGAGACTGGGAATGGGAGACTGGGAATGGGAGACTGGGAATGGGAGACTGGGAATGGGAGACTGGGAATGGGAGACTGGGAATGGGAGACTGGGAATGGGAGACTGGGAATGGGAGACTGGGAATGGGAGACTGGGAATGGGAGACTGGGAATGGGAGACTGGGAATGGGAGACTGGGAATGGGAGACTGGGAATGGGAGACTGGGAATGGGAGACTGGGAATGGGAGACTGGGAATGGGAGACTGGGAATGGGAGACTGGGAATGGGAGACTGGGAATGGGAGACTGGGAATGGGAGACTGGGAATGGGAGACTGGGAATGGGAGACTGGGAATGGGAGACTGGGAATGGGAGACTGGGAATGGGAGACTGGGAATGGGAGACTGGGAATGGGAGACTGGGAATGGGAGACTGGGAATGGGAGACTGGGAATGGGAGACTGGGAATGGGAGACTGGGAATGGGAGACTGGGAATGGGAGACTGGGAATGGGAGACTGGGAATGGGAGACTGGGAATGGGAGACTGGGAATGGGAGACTGGGAATGGGAGACTGGGAATGGGAGACTGGGAATGGGAGACTGGGAATGGGAGACTGGGAATGGGAGACTGGGAATGGGAGACTGGGAATGGGAGACTGGGAATGGGAGACTGGGAATGGGAGACTGGGAATGGGAGACTGGGAATGGGAGACTGGGAATGGCAGAAAACAAGCAAAGAACAGTCCAGGAAATGAAGTGACACAGGAAGGCAGCAGAAATCCAGCCCTGCTGCTCCTTCCCCCTGCTCAGGGGTTGGATGTACAAACACCACAGGAACCCCCTGTGCTTCCCAAGGAGCCACGGTTTGGGATCAAAGGCCTTGGACAAGCAGGGACAGTTTTTGTATCAAAGTTGCAGGAAGATGTGGGTTAATAAAAACCAGGGAAGAGCCTGCAATGAGCCTGACCTACACAGTGTGCACCTGCACTATACACAGAGAACAGCTTCCTTTAAAATCCCAAAGAATCCCAAACTAGCGCCTTCCTTCACTAAATATCTGAATCACCATTATCCCTCTCGAGCTGCTGATTTTTCCTCCTCTTTATGCCGACTGTTCAGGCTCTGTGAAGCCATGCAGACAACACACACCAAGCAGGTCTGGCATTTCCAACCAGCCTGCCCAGAGCAGCTCTGCATCCATTTAACCTCCACTCCTCATCTTCCCTTCCCAAAACAGCTGCTGCACCTTTGCTCCTCGAGGGGAAATCCACCACTCCAAGCACTGAGAACCACAGTGATGCATGTTGGCTTTCATTTCTTTTTGGAGGCTGAGTTTCTATTCTTGGAAAGGTAGGAAAAAGCAGCATTTCAGAGTCTGAGGCTGCAATTACCAGAATATACTTTTTTTAAAAAAATGTATTTCTAGACTTTCAGCCAACCACTTGCTGAATAAATACATAAATATGAAGGGGAGGGCAAAATTCTATTTATGTGACATCACAGTGGATCGATATTTTAAAATTCATGAGATTGAATTTCACACCAAATAAAAATAAACAACTGGTGATTTCTATTTCTATTAAACAAGTTATCTCCTATCGTGGCTGTGTTGGGGTTCCTTTAATTCTGGCTTTGCAGCCAGTAGTTTTAATGGAAATACAGCATCATCCGTATGTCAGTATTTAAAATTTCAGAAACCAAACACAACTTTTGGAATAGAATTCCGTGTTCCCAGTGGTGAGCTCAGCACAGCAGAGGTTTCTCTCTGCCAAGAACAGCTGGATCATCAGTAATGTGAATTTAACAACTTCAAGACCATCAAGCACACCCATCAAAGCAGCTACTGAAATAATCTAGGGATTTTAAAATACTACAGCAGCAGAATTCAAAAGGAAGAGCCAGAATATGATAATTTATAATTATAGTTTCATTTCAGTCAAAAATAAAAAATTCAAAATAAGACTTCTTGTTTTCCCCAGCTGCACTAATGAGCAGTAACTCACAAGAGGAGCTTGGCTACTCAGTGCCATTAGGTTTGGATCTGCAACCTCCACCCTGGTGAAGCTCATCTAAAGCTAAAAAACTCTCAGGAGTTTACAATTTCCATCCTCCTCCTGCAATGTATGTGAATATTAACTTTCTTCCATTTTTAAATCAGAACCTCCTTCACGGAAGACACAGGAGACTGTGTAACCAGGAATAAGATTTTCTAATTTTAATCAAGCAGATCAAAGAGTGAATTTGACAGTTCTAAACCAGCTGCCTGACCACAGCTGCCTGACGTGACTAACAAGCAGCCTCAGTGCTCATCCCTGCCTGCTCCAGAAAGTGCAGATTTCCCTGTAAAATGCTGTGTGCAGCTCAACTCCACCAAAACACACCAAGGGAACAAATCCCACATCACACCCGGCAGCCCTGGAGAGCCACTGGCAAAAGGAATGAAAGACAATTCTGAAATTCATATTCCAGACAATTCCTTGGGCAAACAATGTGCCCAAGGAAGTCAAACTACCTACAGCTGTAGCTTATTTAAATTAAATATCCTTTCATTGTTAAAACTGCTAAGGGTATTAACCTCAAATTAAAAGCACTTCTATTTTTATCCTTCAATGCCTTCCCATACCACACAAAAATCCTGTTTCCAAAATGTAGGTTTGGCCCCTCTGGAATACACCTGTCCATGAGGGCTTGACCAGACTGTTGCCAACTGGAAATAGAGAATAAAGAAAAAAAAAAAAAAAAAGGCTTGCCTTTATTTTTCTTTTTTTTTTTTAGCTTCAGCTTCCAGTAACAAAATATGAACTGCAAGTTAGGATCCACAGAGTGGAAGTGGCTTTTCCTCCTCGTTTCACACTCCTTGCAATGATGGGAGATCCTGGTTCTTTCTTATTCTCCCAATAGTCTTTATCAAAAGTCAGAAATCCCACATGATTCCAATATTGGTGAAAAGAGGAAAAACAATCTGCTAATTCACTGACCACAAACAAGGCAATAAAAATATCTTGGATGTGACCTCCTTCTGTACCCACCTCCCATCAGCAGCTGGTTTGTTTGTGTTGGTTTGCAATGAACAGGCAACATCTGAAAGGAAGTCTTTAATTTTTGGAAAATTTACTTCTGCCCCCACAAAATGCACAATTCCACAGCCAAGGAGTCCATTGTAGGGTACTCCCAAAAAGCTCTCCTGGCTTCCAGCACATCCAACACCTCAGCAGCTCAAAAAGCCTCACACCACTCATTTTTCTCTTCCAGTACAAGTCCAACACGACCAGTCTCTGCTGCGGACTGGGGATCCCAGCTCCCGGGGTTTGGGCAGCATCAGGAGCTGAGCATCCCACGCTGGAGCCATCCCAGTCCTGTGCTGACACAGCCCCAGGAACAGTCCCCGGGCAGGAGCAGCTCTGCTGTCACCCTCCAGCTGAGCAGATTCTCACTGCTGGACCTGTTTCCAGTTTCTCATCCATGTCACGAGGAGAGGGGAAGGACAAGGGATCACCAGGGGCAGGGTGGATCACACAGCTCATCCCTGCGCTCACAGAGCTGCTGGGAAAAGCTGCTCTGACCTGGACAAATCCCACATTTGTACTAATTCACCCTCCATTTCAGTGCCTAATTATGCTCTGACACTGCTGCCCCACACAGTTTGGGGTTCCTTTATTTCACAACAAATAAAAAGCTCTCCTGCCTCTCCGTGTGGCCTCAAACCCTGGCTCAGGGCCTGGTCCTGCTCCAGGCAAGCAGACTCCCACTACAGCTATTTTTGGGAGTCTGTCCCCTCTCCCCAGCCCAGCACCACAAACACCTCCCCAGGTTTTGTTTGATACGAGTCCTGAGGTGAAAGCACAGCCCAAAAGGAAACGTTTCTAATTCTTCCTTTGCTGCAAGGGAGAGAAGCAGGGACTGGGCAGTGCCAGGGAGGTCACGGGAGCACCTCGCCCCTGTGGTGTGGTACCACCACATCATCTCCGCCAGGCTGAACTTATCTCCACGTAAAATTTGCTGTGAAATCCCCAAAAAACAGCCCAAAAATAACCCTACCGGGGTGAACACACCAGAAATTCTGCTTAAGGCATTCCAGCTCCCTGAAATTTTCATGGCAACTTCCAGATGTGTCTATTTTAAAGTTTTTTGGGGTTTTTTTCCCCTGGCCATGTTCCTACCCATGAGAATCCTAAGTAGAGCCAGAAATTCCTACAGCATTGCAGGGATATGTGCAAAAGAAGGTCAAAACTGGACAGGGAGCAGTGGCTAGACAGTTCTGCAGACGTGCTGAAAGGAAAATTACAGTTTTTTATCCAAAAAGTGGAAGGGGGTTCAAATCACACAGTCCAAGTTGTGCAAATCTGTGAGCTCAGAGGCCAACAGCACCACAAAAAGCTGCTTCAATCAGCTGCTCCTGGCTGGGAAGTTGCTAAAGGGAGATGTAATAGTTTGCTTTTACTAATTATTGTAATTGTGCAAATATACTTTTGCAAAATCACTTGGGAACCTCTCCATGGAGGCAGCTGATAAAGTGACTCCATTAACACTTTTCCTGGGATTGGAAATGAGTGTTCCTGATTAGTGGCACCAGGATTGTTTCAAAAGTCAGCTCAGATTTTCACTGCTACGGCAGACACGTAATTTCATCCAGATTTCTGCACGGAGCACAAGATTCAAGCAATAACTTGGCTTATGTTTTATATCAGAAAAGGAAAATTTCCACAACAGACATTGCATAAGCACTAATGTTTTTATACTGTTTTCCATGGAAAAAAGAACACAAGGATATCCTTTCAGATTTCATTAACTCTGCATGGTATTGAACAACAACGAGCTACAGGAAAATGATGATTGAGGAATGCAGGCTCCCTATATTTTTACAGTTCATTCTGCATTAAACCTACAGTACAAGAGCTATTATCAAAATTTTAGCAAAATTTTTGACATACGAAAAGGTCAATACATAAGTTACTTACATTTCAATTACTAAGTTATATTATTCATGTACAGAAAAAAAATTAAAAATAAAAAAAATACTATTTTCCTATTCAACTGCATGAAAATAAATCATTCCTGAGACATTATCCAACCCTTACCCATGAAGTGTTGCCATTCCCAGGCTTCACAGAGAGCCAGGCTCAGGTAGCCCCAAATCCCATTTCCATCTATGGAGCGCCCTAACAATGGAAATAAATAAAATTTGGGCTACTTCCTTAGAGCTGGGCAGTTCCATATAGGAGGGCACTGACCTGACAAGGCTCCAAGCATTTCTCAGCCAATTTCTCCCCAAAAATTGACAAACAAAAAAATCCTGTTTATTATTAATTCTCCCCTTTAACATACAGACATAAAAGAATAACAGCGAAACAAGCACAAGAAAACTTCTCTTTTTTCCCCCTAATTCAAACACATCTTGCCTCTCTGAAAGACGAGAATTCCTCGATGTTTTTTGACAACAAAAATCAGTGTTTTTTCTCCCCAGTGCCCGGCCAGGCTATGACAGCTTCCAGCTTCTCCAGCACGGGTGCATTTCCCTGTGTGCCCTCCTGTGTTATCAGCCCTGCCACAGCCGAGATTCCCAATCCCTTCCCAGGATTTCTGCATTCCTGCTGTCCCGGGGACTGGGGCTCCTTGGGCACAGCTCATTCATTATCTGCCAGCCCACCTTGCTGCTCCACATCCCAATTTTATCTGGCCGGGCCAGCTGCATTCCCGCTGTTTGAAGTGGGATGTCAGCCTCGGCTGATGCCGCATCACTAAGGACGCCCCGACCCTTTGAAGAGAAGACTGAAAGCCTAATTAAAAATTCAGATCTGTTCTGCCCTTCCACCAGGACTTCTCGCTGTCTTTTGGAAATGTTTCATGTCAGGAAAAGAAAAGGAATATGTGTGGAAAAGGATAAAAAAGCTGGGCTGTCAGAGAGCCTCAAATAAAGCTGCTGTAGCTGGATTCCAACTAAGGCATAATCATGGAAAACAGATGAGGTTTTGCTCCACTGGTTTCTACTCTGTAATTATTACTACAGCACACACTACTGCCAAATAATATTAAAATAACCCAAAAAGGTACAATCCAACACTTAACAGCCTTCCTTACTTCTGGCTTTTTCTTGTATTTCAGCTTCACAAGCTGAAAATACTAGGAAAAATAAAAAGGAAGCAGTTTTTGTGCTGAGGGTGCACAAGGTCCAGGTTCCAGAGCTGGAGGACGTGGGGTTTTACACCACTTGCTGTGAAAGTACCTCACAGTCACCGCAGATTTATTTATAAAGATCCATCAAAAGAAGTGGAGAAATGTTGGAAACCCTGATTTCAGAGATGGAGAATCACTGTTCTGGCATTTAAATTGGTCTGCAGGACAGCTCAAAATGGGATTTATCTCTTCTAAGCAGTAAATCCATTAGCCAGAAGACAATCTCATTAGAAAAAATAAATAATGCTGCATTCTGTCAGTGCTCATTTTCAAAAGGATTGAATAAATGGACAGTTCTGGTGACTCCATCTCTTTGCCATCACCCAAAAATCCTCAGAGAATGTGGATTTTTTGGTCCATATAAACGCCTGGACATCCACCCATCTCCATGTTGTGCTTGTCTGAGCACAATCTGTTCTTCTTGAAAAACATATGGCCAGACAAGCTATTAGGGAGATAAATAAATAAATCATATGCTCACCAATCAACCAGGAGAAGCCTGTACTAAGCTGTTATTTTACACATCACTGCATCACCTGATGTATTAATACATTATTGTTTGCACAGTACCGATATTAAAAATAAACCAGAAAAAAAGTGACCAGCAAACTGCTTTTTTTTCAGATTCAAAATGCATTTTTCTTAATTCCAGCCCCCAAGATGAGTAACAGACCACGAGCAAGGGCTGTGCTTCCCTCACAGAGTAGGAGTTAAGGATTAACATGGCAGAGCTGCCTTCACAAATATTCGAGGCCCTCTGGGCCTACAACTTTTGTTACTGTCTGACTGGAAACATCAACACGCATTTTGAGAGCTGTAGAGGCATTTAATGCTTTTCATCTTCAAAGCATTTCTTACTCCTTTCAACTCTGGCTGCAAGTATTACATCCCTGTTTTGGAGATGGAAACGTTACCTTGCCCCACAATACCAAAAAATATTCCTCACCTCACCCAGGGCAGATCCAGAGGCTTAAACCTCGCCAAAATGAAACCAACCACTCACAAAAGCTCTGATTTCTTTTTTTTTCCTGCCTTCACCTCCCAACTAAAGAATTTCAGTTGTTTCAAGCAACAACCTACCCTGTAATTTCAGCCAGGCCAGAGAAGCCAGGATCAGAGGAGCCAGGTAACAGCGCTGGTGAAACTCCACCCGCAGATCGGGTCAGGCCACAACCACCAATTTAGTTACAATTTTAGTAAAAACGGGCTCTTAACTTTTCATTAGTGCTGAGTGTCAGCTCTGCCCAGGAGAATATATTACAGGATTGTCACACAAGTCCTCACTGAGCGAGCTCCAGCCCTTGGCAGGCGATGCCATGGGATATTTAGGATGCAGTGTGCTGAGGAATGACAAGGAATACGGAGCTGGGATTGCACACTGCCTCCCGAGGATGCCAGAAGATGTTCCCTGGAATGACAGGGATGCTGAAAAACAAGGGCACAGTTACAGGTGACTGTGGTACAGCACAACCCACAATCCTTCTCCAGCACCCTCCGTCCCGCAGGAGGGAGAGGGAAGGGAAGATAAGAGATTGTGGTGAGGCTGTTTCTGGTTGATTTGGGAAATCACTTTGGGCAGAAGCATAAATAGATCTGCTCTGCTGCTCAGGGCAAAACTCCCTGTAAAGATGAGTATGTACACAACAATCGCACCCCAGAATGTGAGAGGGAAGACACAGAATATTAAGATACAGCAACATCATTAACTGGGGGTTTGGCAGAACTGTCAAACACAGAGGGAACAATAACTAATCAGAGCAACAGAGAAAATCAGACAACTGATGAACTTTTAATATTTAACCACTCCTGGAGAAATAACACACAGGCAGACAGCCAGGAACCCACCCACACTGCAGAGCCCAGCACCTGCTCTCACTAAGGGAATCCTTGGTATGGTACAAATACGTGTATTCTAATTGGAAATTTAAATAAGAAACTCTTAAGCTGCTGTTCAACACGTTCAGCAAATGATGCAACTCACGAGTTGTCACCTACACTGATGATCCTCAGCTGCTCTAGGCAGTACCATTCAAGGAATAAATGTATAAATGAAACCAGAGCGCTTGCATGGGCGAGGAAACAAAGCACTCCCCAAAGGTAGCAGGCACACACTGCTCTCATGCAAGCCTCTGTAAATAGAAAGAAGTGCCGTGAGTGCCAGAATCAATTGCCAGACTGGTGCTGCCACCAGAAACCTCTCATCCTCAGTCTGCCTGTAGCTTCAGCCTCTCCTCCGGCTGTCCCTCACTCCTCTCAACAATAAAAATAATCTGATTTTATGAGAAATGCTCAGTCCTCGCTGCTGTTGGACCAGCGCCACGAAGCACAGGTAGAAGGAGAAGGTACCACAGGAAGGAGACACCGCGCAGAGGAGATGGAGCTCGTTTACAGCACCGCCAGCACACCCGCAGAAATCTGATTTATTTCATGTCTCACAGCCTCCACGTTCATCACTCCCTGCCCCTTCTCACAGGCATCTAAGGCTCACAAATTCCATGCTTCTCCTCTTACCTCTTCCACTTGCTCCTCTGGTGTCTGCTCTGGAGACTCCACCTCATCCTGCCTTCCTGCACTTGCAGAGGCTCCGTCCACACTTTTCTCTTTTCCCAGACTCAAAACACACCCAGCCAACCTCTCACCTTCACTCTGCTGAAGCATTTCCACCTGCTCCCGCACTCATTGGATGCTTCCTCCCCACCTCCAGCTCAGACCGACCCTTCCTGCAAAGCCCTCTGGTGACAGCACCTCCTGCCTGTTCCCAGCATGTGCAGATGTGGGAGCCACAGCTGGCAAGGACGGAGCATGGGGAGAGCACACAAGGGAAGCATTAAACCCTGCCACTTCCTCCTCTCTGGTTTGTGAAGCCAAATAAAACCGCAGCTCACTAATGGCTGGAACCAACCCTTCCTCCTGCCACCACAGCTTCCCCTCACCAGTCCTGATCTGGGGACTGTCACCCCCTAAACCACGACAGCACTTCCGAATTTGTATCCAGTTCAAGCATAAGAGTGTTCTCACTCTCCTTCTGAAATCCCACACCTTTCTTCTCTGTCTTTGCAACCAACACAACCTGTTTGCATCAGCCCAAGCATCCCCACTGTGCTGGCAGCCCTCACCTGGCACCAGGTGCTCACCACCACTCACCAACAACCCTGGACAAGCAGAAAAAAAGAAGAATTCTGTGCCAGCTACACCCAGCCCTGCCTGAGCAGGCTCTGGAAATTTCAGCCCCAAAACCAAGTGAGAAGCACGGGCTGCAGTGACACATGTCATAACAATTTTTGTTCTACTGTAGGAGGTCAGCAGAAAAGCTTCTAAAATCAGGGGAGGCTTGTTCCCACCGGTTTTTAATCTTAAACAGCTGTAATAATGTTCCAGGGGGGAGCAAAGGACAGGCTGGGCATTAGCGTGATGCGAGTTGAGACAGTCAAAATATGAAGCATATAAAAATAGAGCTCGGTATGAAAAGGGTTTCAGTTTAACTACCAGTTTCACCACATTAAATTACTTCAGGGCCTTAAATATCCAACTAATAGTAAACAGAATTTCAACATTATTTGCATCCCCACGCACTGGCATCCAGATTGTTCCCGAGCTCGGATCGTTGGTACAATTCTTGGAAAGAAAACCCAGCTCATCCTACGGTTAATTCCTGTAACAAGGTATATTTTTATGAGCTGCTTTTTCAAATACAACACACATTGCGGTGATCATATTATAATTTCTTTTAACGTCAGAAACGGATTTAGCAATGCAATTATACTGACTTAATTTGCATTAACAGAGACTCCACCAAAGCAAAGGATTATGCTTATATCTTTTGAAGGGAAATACATACGTGCGTATGCACGGCAGAAGGGAGGAAAAAAAAAAAAAGGACTTCCTTGAATTCAGTACATCAATAATGTACCTTGTTAAGTGAAGTCATTTAAATCCGCGTCTTCTTAGCATCAAGGACAAGAGACAGCTCAGTGTTTGCCCGGACAAAACGAGCCCTAGGAGGCCGCCCAGCACAATGATGGTCCAGAGGTGAGAGAATGCAGCCAGTTTAGAGAAGATAAAAGGCCATTTGGGTAGAGACCCCCGCTGATCCTATGAAAGTGTCTCCTTTTCAATTTGGGAGGCTTTTAAAACTGCATTTGCTACTGACCATACCTTCCCCTGAAAGCCGCCTGGGATCCGATTTCACTTTTCCCCCCGCCCGGAGAGGGTCGGCAGCCGCCGGCGGTACCGCAGGTACCAGAGCTCCCTACAAACCCCACCAGCCCCCGCGGAACGCCCCGCAAACAGCACAGAACTCCCGGCAACGCCAGTAACCTCCCCCGAACCCCACCGCGGATCCAGCATCTGCACACACTCCTCCGGCCGCTCTCCGGGGCCGGGAAGCATCGCTTCCCCGACCGCCCCGCCGCTCCTGCCGCGGGATGCTCGGCGGGACCGCCTCAGCCCCGAGCCCCCAGCCCGGAGCTGCCCCCGGGCACGGCGAGCTCAGCCCCGAGCCGGGGCTCGGACCCCTCCGCGGCTGCGGGAGGCGGTTTTGGCTACTCCTATTGTGTAAATTGCAAATAAACCAACCAAATGCCCGTGCCCCGCCGCTACGGCCAAGCTCGCCTTCGGGCGGGCAGCACTGCGGGGAAAGCGGGGCCGGAGAGAACCGGGGCTGAGGGAGCGGGGCCGGAGAGAACCGGGGCCGGAGAGAACCGGGGCTGAGGGAGCGGGGCCGGAGAGAACCGGGGCTGAGGGAGCGGGGCCGGAGAGAACCGGGGCTGAGGGAGCGGGGCCGGAGAGAACCGGGGCCGGAGAGAACCGGGGCTGAGGGAGCGGGGCCGGAGAGAACCGGGGCTGAGGGAGCGGGGCCGGAGAGAACCGGGGCTGAGGGAGCGGGGCCGGAGAGAACCGGGGCCGGGGGAAACCGAGGCTGAGGGGAGCCGGAGCTGAACGGAGCCGGGAGAAGCCGGGTAGCCCGCGCAGGAGGGAGGGAAAGTTTGCGAAGAAGAAAAGAACCGAAGGAGGGGAGGGGAAGAAAGAAAGAAAGGAATGGAGAGAGAAAGGGCAAGGCAGGAATCGGGAAGAGCGTGTGGACGAGGGAGGGAGGCACGGAAGGAGGGAAAACCAGGCGAGGCGCGGGCCGGGCCGGGCCGTACCTGCATGGTGACGACCCTCAGCTCCTCGGTGGCCAGTTTCCTCATCTGGCTGGCCAGGACTTGCGCCTCGTCCAGGATGGAGAACTCCGCCTCGGCGGCGCCCAGCGAGCACAGCAGCGCCAGGCACAGGAGGCCGAGCGGCCCCCGGCCCCGGCGGGCAGGGGCAGCGGCGGCGCGGGGCTGCAGCCGCCCGCCGCCCCGCGCCATGCTGGGGGAGCGCCGCGGGCAGCGCCGGCCGCGGGCAGCGCCTGCCGCGGGCACCGCCTGCCCCGCTCAGCGCCGCGGGCCGCCCGCCATGCAGGGGACGGCGGCGGGCGCTGCCCCGCGCCCGGCTCCGCGCTCACGGCGCTCCGCGGGCCCGGCGCTGGGGAGAGACGGAGAGACGCAAACTGCGGCGCGGAGGAGGAGCGGGAGCGGCGGGGCCGAGCGGAGGCGCCGCGGGCAGGGGGAGGCGTCTGGGGCCGCGGCGCTGCGGGCGGGGGCCGGGCCGGGCCCCCCGCGCCAGCCCCGCCCCGGAGGCCGCGGTGCCCCCGGGCCGGGCGGGGACAGGGACCGGGGAGGCTCGGGTCGGTTCCGAAAAGTCGCCGCTCTGCCTCCTTTTATTTTATTTTTTTCAAATCTTTTAAAACTCTTTCAAAACTTTTTTCCCCCCTTCGCTTTCATTTATTTTATTTTATCGGTGTTGGACGCCTCCTTTCGCAACGCCGAGCACGAAGCCATCCGCTCCCCGGCCGCGGCACCGCCCAGCACGGCCTCGTGTGGAGCAGCGAGCCTCGGGGAAATGATTGTCGTGCGACTGAGACGGGCAATAAACAAATAAAGGAATGGGAGGAACGGCGGCAAAGCCGAGCCCACCCCGTGGCACACACAGCTGCACTCCCGGCAGGGGCAGCACGGGTGAGATACCTGGGGAAAAAACCCCATTTAGGGTAGGAAAGCAAAGGATCGCAGAATGGCTTGGGTTGAAGGAACTTAAATCCCATGCAGAGCCACCCCTGCCATGGCAGGGACACCTCCCACTGTCCCAGGCTGCTCCAAGCCCTGTCCAGCCTGGCCTTGGGCACTGCCAGGGATGCAGGGGCAGCCACAGCTGATCTGGGCACCCTGTGCCAGGGCCTGCCCACCCTCACTCATTTATTCCAAATTTATTGAGATTTCCAATCTCAACCGAATCTCCTTCAGTTTCAAGACCTTCCCCCTTTGTCCTATCACTGTGCCCCAGTTAAAAGCTGTGTTGATGCCATGTGCACAAGCGCACAAGCCCTGCACCCAGTAACATGTAACAGCATATTGAAATCCTAGAATCACAAAATAATTAAATTGGAAAAGACCTCCGAGATCATCAAATCCAACCACTGACCCAGCACCACTTAGCCATGTCCCACCACCTCCACACACCTTTTAAACACTTCCAGTGACGGTGATTCCACGGCTGTCCTGATCTTCCTTACACCTTTCCTCCTGACCATCAGGAGCCAAGCTACAACATCAAGTTGTGTTAGGAAAACCCAAACAAGGCCTAAATTTTAGGAGTGAAAGCCAAATTTTCGTTGTGCAGCACCTGGAGGTACTGCCCAGCAATCAACAAGCCCAAGAAGCCAAACACCAGGCCCACACAAAACACACACCCTCCAGATTTACTCTTCATTAATTAACACTTCATAATTGTGCAGGTGTAGATAATGTTTAGATAAATCTGGCTGTAGAGACACCAGGGCTTCAATAACCCACATCCAGTTATATTTTTAGGAGTCCCACTTGTGTCCTGTAGCAGCAAATTCCAGGAGCTAACAATCCATCCAAGCATTCATACAACATATTATTTACCATAATCATATCCTGTTTCCTTGAAATGTGGTTTCTGTCTGCTTTAATGGTTGATTTTTTGACTTCTCCCAGGTGCTGGTGCCCACAGCAATTCCTCCTCCCATTTTGTCAAGGATGGGAGCTGGGTCAGACCTGAAACTTGCTCTTCCCAGCAGCGTCTCCTGGCATCTCTGAGGGACATCACCAAAACTCTCTTTCATTTGATTTGAACAAATGAAATATAATTCTTTCTAGGCAAAAGCTGCATCAGCTTATCCTTGGCTTTTGTTCATTTCAGTGATTTATGCGCCTAATATAATTTTCATTTATATTTATACACATATATATATTTTTAGTCAGTATTCCTGGGAATACTGGTTTAGCCAAGGCAATCCAAACCCATAGGATGCCTCTCAAAGCTGCCCTAATTGTTACCTTGTATTTCCATTGCTGAAGCAGCATTTGCTACATGAAAGTCAAGGATTTTTTCCTTCCATCATGCTGAAGCTTCTGGACTTCTGTTGGAAAATCTTTCCTGGCCTCAAGTGGGAGGCAAAACTCAGCTAAAGTCACACTTAGCAGTGGTCATTTTCATATTACATTTTACTTTGTTTCATTAGATTCACCGGCGTAGGACACAAAGGTTTTAAATTATGGTGAGAATCCAAGTGCTTTTTCAATATCTGTATTTTATCAATGTGGCTTAACCACACTTGTAATTTTTTTTTTCTAATACAGCTGTGTGTTTGAAAGCTTCCTACCTGAACTTTGTCACATAATTAATTATCAAATCAAGCTCGCAGCCAGAGCTCAGTCAGATGCATCGGAGCTCCAAGGATTTCCAAGTCATCCCATTCCTGCACCCCATCACGAGGTTGCCACTACAAAAAGACTTTTTTTTAATAAACTAACCCCAGGAAATGAATGAGGCAATTGTCCTTTGGCTTCCAAAGCCCCAGGCTGCTGCTGGTGGTGAGGGAACCCACGGAACGGGTTTCACATTTTCGTATACAACCAAAACTCGTTGACTACAGAGGCCTGGAGGCAAAGCTCCTCCTGGAGCTCCCGTGTGCTTTCTGCCCCTCTGTGCCTCCCTGAGGAGCAATCCAGCCCCCAGCACATCCTCCAGAGTTCTTCCAGGATGTGGGAATCAGACCCGACACCAAATTCCCAGGGATCCGCCCGTGGGGTGTTTCTAATTCAGCTGGGCTCATGCTTGGTCAGTGTCACAAGACAGAAGGTGGAGGGAAAGAGAGGAAAAATCTCCCTCCAAAATGCCAAGGGAAAAGAGATAAAGACCCCAAAATTTGGATTCTGTGATCTTTGGACGTGAGTTAAAGCTGCCAATTCAGACCATCTGATGTTTGTCACCTTCTCAAACCTGGTTTTTCAGGCATTAAATCTGTCTCCTATCACAGAACTATGGAATTGTTCAGGCTGGAAAAACCTCTAAGAGCATCAAGTCCAGCAGCACCTCCATGTTCACCGTTAAACCACGTCCTCCAGTGCCACATCCACACGTGTTCTGGACACTTCCAGGGATGGTGACTGCCCTGGCCAAGCCTTATCCATGAAGAAATTTCTCCTGCTACCTAACCCAACCTCCCTTGGTGCAACGTGAAGCCGTTTCCTCTCACCCTGTTATTTCCTTTGGAATAAACCCTGGAGAAGAGGAGGATCACCCTTGCTGGGCTTGTGGCATCCCAAAATTGGAGCGTGTGCTGCTGCAGGCTGGAGAGGGAAAGGAGGGTGAAGAGCTGAAGGCTCTGCTCTGCTAAAAGCATCCAACACATCTGCAAAACTGAGCCACGCCTGAAAACCATCCCTTTTCCTTTTAGAGAGCACGGAGAGAGAGCTGCAGTGTCAGTGCTGGGGTAAGGGAGGAGGAGGAGGAGGAGGAACATGTGTCAGATGTAAATCCCAGCCCCACGGTGGGAGTGAGCTCGCACAGGCAGATGCCAGGCGGGTCAGTCGGGAAGAGAACGAGTGGGATGGCCCTGGAGAAAAACACCATTCCTGGAGGGAATGACTCAACGTGGCTTATTAATGGTGTATGCCCCCTGCAGGGCTCGGGATCTGACTGATAAATCGTCTCCAGTTGCTCTGCAGATCAATATTTCACTTCTATTCTGAAAAACGGGGTGTAACTGTAAATACAGATCCACATCCCTGCAGAGGTCTCTTCCCTCCCCGGGCTCCTGTGCTTCCTTCACTCCCAGCAAACCGGGAGCACCACAGGTTGGAAAAATGTGGTCTGACCATTGGAAAATCCCATTAAAAGTGGCACTTCTTCTGTCATACTGATCTTCAGGCCTGCAAGCAACACAATACACGCTCCAGAAGGTTGTTAGGTAGTTATGAGGTAGTTTGGAATAATAAAATAGTTTGGAAGCCTCACAGTTCCTGCCCAGTCCTCCTCCCAGTCCATAGCCTTTCCCAAACTGGTTTTGTGCAAGCTGCACATCCAGAAACCCTCGTAGGGATGGAGCAACTCCCAGCCCTCACCAAGAAAGGAACTGAGGAGCTCTTTGTGGCTCTCATCTCTAACCTCAAAGCAAAGGCTAAATTTAATCCTTTGGTATAAACCCAGAGTAAAAATAGAGAAAATGAAAGTTTGCATCAGGCCACTCCTTTTTGCTTTGTTGCAATTCTTGTCCTGTACCATCTCCCAGTTCATGTGCTCTATTTTATTTATGCTTATTTTTATTTCCCCTTTTCAATTTGCCTGAATTTGGTTGTGGCCATCAGCACACAGGCCAAGTCTGAGGGCTGCGTTTCCCCATGTTGATTTTCATGTTTAGTTTCCCATCCCTCTCATTATGCCTCTAAATATTTCCTCTGGAAGTTACACTTTTGTGTTGGTTTTGGCTGCAACTCTTGCTTCCCCAATAAGTTTGATCTTTGCTCACTCCTGAGAGTTACAAGTTGCACTCTGGATTAAGGCAAGGGCAGCAACTCCAATTCTTGGATTTAGGGTGGAATTTTTCGAGTAGCAGTTGATTCATGCATCTGGAAACTGCTCCTCTAAACCTTGTTTTCTTCTGTGCAGATAACAAACCGTGTTTACACCAGAAATAACAGTTCCTTGAACACATTTCATGAATTCTTGACTGGGAAAGCTCCTGTATAACTGTTTTTAGGCCTGCACTCTTACAAGCACCCATTTTCACAACTATCACATGCTAGGAGCTCTAAGACTCCAAACTCCAAGTTTTATCTCCTGGAGCAACATCTGCCCACCTAATCAGTCATCCCCTGCAGATTACAACCAGCAATGAAAATGGAAAAAACCCTCCTTGGTCTCCTCCCTGCGCAGCAGGTTTGCCTGTGAGAGCATTCTTTCCACAGCACCATCATCACCAGATAATATATTTAATATATTTAATGAAAGCCATCACGTGTGTGGTGTGGGATTTCAAAGTGAGCATTGTGCCCAGCTGCACTGCTCAGCACTGGGAAAACCTGACGTGAGCAGCAGGGCTGCAGCACAAGGATCGCTGCTGTGGGCTCTGATTTTACACTGAATTTTATTCTAAATACCCCAGGGATGATGGAAGGGAGAAAACAAAATCAGAGGCTTCAAACTCTCGGCGTTGAAATGTTTCAGCAAGTGCAGAGGCCATGAGGAAGAGGGAGGCAGATGAAGGGGTTGGGGTGGATGCTGGAAGTTGATGGAAGGGCCTGAGGGTCTTGGTTTGCTGCTCCTGCAGGTCCCAGAGAGAGAAAGTGGAAGACAAAGCCAAAAACTTTGGAGCTTTCTGGTATTCCAGCAAGGAATTTACAGGTATTTTTTTTACTTGTCATTTTTTTTTGGGCACAAGAAGATCTCTTTCTCCTGGGAAAAAAAAAAGAAAAAAAAAAACCTCCACCAAAAAACCCCACAAACAAACAAACAAACAAAATAATCCAAACAAACAAAAAACCCCACAAAACAACCAAACAAAAAAACCAAAAAAAAACCCCAAAAATACCACTTTAACCATGGGGTTAAAGCAAAAATTCATGATACAGGAACAAGAATCCTAGGATGGCACAGTGATGTAACCCCAGAACAGACACCATTCACCCAGTGCAGGAAAGCTGCAGCCCAGCAGTTTGGGGTTATTATGACCAGAAAAGCAGATGGCATTTTTTAACCACTTGTCCAGCAGTGCTGGCAATTTCTGAGTCCTGACCTTTGTATAATCCCATAATTACCTGAGACAGAGCCTGAGTTCACCTGGCACACCTTGGAGGTCCTGCAGCCTGGCCTTTCCCAGGCAGGAAAAGGCTTTGTCTGTAACCTCAGCTGGAGAAATGGCTGAACCTTTCAGCACAAATATCTCAGAGCCTAAAATGAAAAACACCTCAGAGCTTTCCAGCACAAACAGGGGGAAAAGAAACACTACCCAGCCTTTCCCAGGCTGCAGAAAAGGCTGCAGGAGCCTCTCCCCAAACTGTGGCTCCATCCCATCCCAGCTCCAGGCTGGGGAGCTTCCCTTGGCTCAGCACATCTCCTCTGTCCATAAAATACCTGGGATACCCCTCTCAGCTGGGTGGGAATTCCCTTCAGCTTCACCAGGAATGACCCCAAAAAATTGTGAAGGAGAAGCAAACTCCACTTGAAGCAAGGTGCAGGAATTCTTTGAATCCCCCTGGTTCTGTCCTGAGTCAAGAGCACACGGATTATGAAGCATTTTTTCGTGGTTATGGGTGAAAGGACAGGCCCGTGCTGTGAAACAAAGGATACAAATTTCCAATCCCCGCTTCTTGATCTCTTCATTCTCCCATGGTTTTTCTCATTCCAAGACATATTGTAGCTACTAATGGGCATTTATAAAAAGTGCAGACCTAAAAACAGCTACTGGAGAGAGCAAACATTATTAGGAAGATGCTGTCAGTGAGATTATTGCTCAAAACACTGGTTACTTGCACTTTTTAAATTTTAAGATAATTTGAAAAATGTTCCTAAAAATACCATTAAATGCCTTCTCTTTTTTTTTTTTTCTTTTTTTAACTTGTTTTCAATTTCAGTGTCATTTTGTACCCTGCACTGGACTAAGGGCACATTTCCCTCAGCAGCAGACGCTCAGGAACCACAGATGAACTCTGATTATATATGAACAAGTTTTCTCCAGAGACTCATAATTTGGCTAAATTTGGATTTTCACAGGTGTTTCAAAGGACACATTCTTGGCCAGTGTGGCAAAACTTAACCAATCTCAGCTTCTCTCTTTTCTCAACAAAACAGCTTTGGCTTTTTGTTGTCTGTAACCTCAGTTGGAGAAATGGCTGAACCTTTCAGCACAAATATCTTGGAGCCTGAAGTGAAAAACACCTCGGAGCTTTCCAGCACAAATAGGGGAAAAAGAAACACTACCCAGCCTGCAAACCTGGATCTTATCATTGGGAAATGGCAGGCGGCCTCGGGAACAGGCACTGCTACGGGCAAGACCTGTAATAATTCTGATACTCCAATCTCTTTATCTTCCTGCTGCATCTCTGCTTTTATCTTCCTGTTGATGCCGTGGAATTCATGGCACCATTTTTAAATTTTTTTCCCCTTCTGCTTCATGCTGGAAATTGGAACGGCTTCGTTTTTATTAATTGGATAAAGCAGGATGTGCCTTCCATGCTGTCCTGGGCTCAGGGCTGGGGGTGAGGTGTAATTATCCTTCCCTTGGCTGGGGGAGGATGGAACTCAGAGCACTGAGAACCTTCTAAGGGCATGAGGGACCAGGAGCGTCGCTGTCACCGCGAGCTGGGGCGGATGGAGGCAGCGGTGGTGACACGGGGGACGTGAGAGCCACCATCCCTCTCCTGGCTCCTGGGAAACTGGATCCACCCCAGCTGTCCTGGCGTGGGGATTCCTTGAGGTGCCTCCTCTGAACGTCCCTGCTGAGCAGACACTCGAATCACGGCACTGCTGCTATAAATACCCCTGTCCCCAGAGCCCTGGGACAGGGAGCAGCTCCTGCTGGACCTCCTGATATGGCTCGTGGAGCACTCTGGAAGGAGCCTGGCAGAGCTTTGTCTCCCGGAGCACGCTCTGAATTAGGCAGAGGAGGAGGCAGCGTTCCCTGGGAGCCCCCAGAGCCATCCCCACGCACTTGGAATTCAAATCTCCCAGCTCCAGCACGCAAACAAAGCTTGGGAAGAGCTGGCAGCAGGCAGGGAGAGCAGCGTGGTCTGACAGGTTCCACCAGCCCGGCTGGCTGAGGATGAGCCAGGCTTGGAGGAGGCTGGGGAGGAGCATTTGGGGTGCTCAGCACCCCCTGGCTCTCTCTGTCCCATCTCCTGCTGTCCTGGGAAATCCTTCCTGAAGCCGTGGCAAGGAGGAGCTCCCCTCACTGCTGGAGCCCTGGGCACGGAGAGTTTCAGACTTTCTGTGTTCACAGGCACTGACCCCAAAGAAAACTCTGCATTTAACCTGAGGCCATGGAAGAGGCGTCCAAAATTGAGTGACAGCACTGGGATTGTGGGTGTGGAGTTTGGATAGCAGTGTGTGATAGCACAGGGTGCAAAACTCAGAGTTTAAGGGTTTAGAACATAGCAACAGATATAAAGCAAGATGAAGGATTTAGGACAGAGGCTGAGTCCTTCCTTTTCACCTTCTTTCTCATGGGTCTGGGTGGTATTTTGTAATTGGGTAGAAAAATCAGCATTGTGGACCATGGGTTAAGTTATTGGGTTAAAAATAATTTAGGTGTCATTTCATAATTGGACAATTTGTTCTTAAAAGGCCTTGTACAGAGACAGAGCCATTTTTCACTTTGTTAGCTACAACTCACAGCTTGTGAGACTGTAACACAGATATTAAATATAAGAATTAATAAACATCCGAGTCTGAACACAAAAAATCATCTCCCCAGCATAAATCCTGGCTCTAACAGAAAAGAAGATAAAAAAGCTGTATCTGACCATGCTGGGGCATCACCATCCTCCCAGGAGACATCCTTGTCCACGGGGTGCATCCTCAGCAGCCAAATTCCCAAACCTGGACCCCGAGCTCTGCTTCCCTCCCCTGCATTTCCCATTCAACGTGGCTTCAAATATAATCCCCCAAAACAAAGGCCAAAATCCAGGATTGTTTTTTTTGTCCTCATGAACTCCCTGCTCTGTGCTGGCATCACCCCCTCCCCATCCTCCTCCTCCTCTGCCCCAGCACATCTGGAATTCCTTTAGCAGCCAGGCTGCAACAGGATCCACACCAGAGCCCTGGAACACCTTGAGCTGGTTACAGCCTCTGAAATTAGGCAGCCAGCAAGGGGAATTTTCTTTTATGACCTTTTTAGGAATACCTAATGTGCACCTAAATAACTGCTGGAGTGACACAATCTGCAGGTAGTTACCTTTTCAATAGATCCAGCTCAATGGTTTGGAATTTCACCACTCATTAGGACCTGCAGAAGTAAAGAAAAGTAAAGAAAATGCATATTAACCCCAAAAAAAGGCTGGTTTGGATATCTCTGTCTTGCAAGTGTAAATGTTGGATTTGCCTTATTCTGGGGGATGCTATCAGAGTGAACCAGTGACAGGCTATAAAAAAGTACCCAAATTTAAAAAAAAATTGTCCTTTTTTGTCATTATTTTTAAGACCACAGTGCTCTTTTCTTTTGTGACAGCTGTTGCTGCACTTTTGTATCCCTTTCAAAATCCCTTTTTGTAACCCTTTCAAAACGATTCCCTCTAATATCATCACTCTGCTGTGACTGTATGTGACACCCCCTTTTCTTAGTTGAATTTCTCCCTGCAAACTTTTAGTCCTGTCTGAACTGCCCTGTGGGCAGGACTGCAAACTCGATGGAACCTGGGCCACTTTTATGGAAAATTATGAATTTTACCACCAGTAGCAGCAAGGTCTTCCAATGGAAAGGTTGGAATGCACCTGAATCAGTGATTTTTGTCATGTTACAAGGTAAATAAGAAAGATTTTCAAGTTTGATGGAAAATGTATGAGATAAGAACACTGGACTCACTTTAGATTTAACATTTTTTGGCTGATCAAATAAATAAGTATCCCTGAACCGGAGAAAAAAAAATCCAGCCCTAGGAGAAAGTGGTTTTCACATCTGCATTCAAACTATAATTGTAAATTCTAAATTGCTCGGCCTACCTGCTAATTAAGCAGCTCATTTACAGGCTGGTTAAATAACAGTCCAAAGATGCCAGTCTGGGCTGAACCCGGGGGTTCCAGTCCCTTCCCTGCTCCTGAAAGATTTCTCTGAAAAGGCAGAAAATGTCCCTGTTTGCCTCAGTGACAGATGGGCACCTCCTCCAAAAATACTCCTGATTCTTTGGGTGTTGTTTTAAGCACTGCAGCTAATGAGGGAGTAGAGAGAAGAGTAAAGAGAAGCCTCAGTTATTCTGTTAAAGATAGAATTGAAAGGAAAATATACAGGGATAAACTGAAATTGTGTACAGGCCATGAAGATTAAAATCTCAGACCAGAGACCAAAAAACTTTGTGGCTGCATTTTTTTTCCTTATCCTCCTTGAGATTTGCCTCTGGAAGGCTGGAAGGGGTGTTTTGGATTTTAAATAGATACCAAAAGGGCAGGAAACGGAATCTCCTCACCCCCATTGCTTCTCTGGAGTTTGGGATGTAAAATCCTCATTTCATGGCATCACATCTGCTGGTGAGAATAAATTTTACAAACTGGGAGGAAAGAAGAGCTCTGTCTTTGAGGCTCAGTGCTGCTCTCTGAAGCAACGTGGAGCTGCAAATCAGAGATTTATTTCCTAATTTAAACCTCTGCTCATCCTTTTCACTTGATTATTGACATCATAATCAGAAAGCAATTTGGTAAATATTTCCAGATTATTTCCGAGCAGCACAACATGTGTAGTCTAGACTTAATTAAAGAAGCAAAGAAAGAAGAATCCCAGCTGCTTCTCTTTTTCCATCATCAAGATTACATCATTTATCAGTTTGGCTCTGCCTTCTGATCCTTATCACAGATTTCTGCTCCACCACTGAACAAACAGCTGGATGTGGTAAAGAAACAGAACTTTTTGTTCCAGTTATTCATCATGGACATGGAAAGAAAAAACCCTGTTGAAAATGCAAAGATCCTCCGTGGCATGAAGGAGAAAACTGAGCTTTTCTAAGGAATTCTTAGTTAATAAGTGACTGACATCATCTGAAGGTTTCCCCTGTCCTTATTGGAGCAAGGGGAAGTTTAAAGGAAATCTGCAGGAGGATGAGGATGGACAGGGAGCCTTCAGTGTGGGGGTACCCTCAGCACTCCTGGAGAGGATTCCCTGTGAATATTCCCATCTTCTGGGATCCCCAGCACGGGGAGGAGCTGGAGCTGCTGGAGAGAGCCCAGAGGAGCCCCGGAGCTGCTGCAGGGCTGGAGCCCCTCTGGAGCCGGGCTGGGAGAGCTGGGGGGGCTCCCCTGGAGAGGAGAAGGCTCCAGGGAGAGCTCAGAGCCCCTGGCAGGGCCTGAAGGGGCTCCAGGAGAGCTGGAGAGGGACTGGGGACAAGGGATGGAGGGACAGGACACAGGGAATGGCTCCCACTGCCAGAGGGCAGGGCTGGGTGGGAGATTGGGCAGGAATTGTTCCCTGGCAGGGTGGGCAGGGGCTGGGCTGGAATTCCCAGAGCAGCTGTGGCTGCCCCTGGATCCCTGGCAGTGCCCAAGGCCAGGCTGGACTCTGGGGCTTGCAGGGCACAGTGGGAGGTGTCCCTGTGTCCCTGTGTCCCTGTGTCCCTGCCCATGGATTTTCAAAGGTCCTTCCCAGCCCAGAGCCTCCCCCAGCTCTGTGCGGGCTCAGCACCTCCTGCAGCATCGGGGATCCCGCTCATCCCAGGGACAACATTCCAGAGGGTGGATTCACAGCACGGGCGTGCAGTGGCCTTGTGGCAACCACCAGGTCCAGAATGGCCCCGGGTTTGTCTCAATCCCCACCCGAGGATCCCCAGATTCAGTGAGCTGAGTAACGCCGTTCTCATCCAGCCCTAGAGTGATTTTTATCCCAATCAAAACAGAAGAAAGGGATTGCTCCAGAGTGAGTCACCAGGAGTGGGCAGTGGCCAGGACCTGCCTCTGCCTACCAAGGGAAGACAGCAAATAAAAGTTCCTGCAGTGGGAGAGCTGCCCCAAAGCCTGCTATGAACTGGCTGCCAATGATTCACCAGCGCAATGAGGAATCGCTGTCGGGATGGAGGGATGCCCTTCACTCCTGATACCCTTATCAGTGAAACACCCAGCCACAGAGCTGTCTGTGCCCAGCAGCCTGATGAGGAATTATCTATTTAAAAAGAGGGAAGAGCAGGATGCTCTGTTTGCTGTCCTGGGTGGATACAGCTCGTTGGACCCCAGGGCTGTGAGGATTCTGCTTCTCTTTGAGCATTTATCACCAGTGGAATCTGTGCCCTCCCTCCTGCTGGCAGAAACAAGGCACAGACAAATGGCTCGAGAGGAAAATGTCCTTTTCCAGCAGCAGCAATGCAAAGATCTCCCAGCAGAGCCTGTGGTTGCCTTGCAGTGGGAATTATGACAAAATGAGACAGGGCACGCATAGCACAGCCTCAGATCCATCCCAGCAATGCCCACGCCTCAGCTGGCTCCTCTTTGGGTCGATGAAGGCATTGATTCTCTCATTTTTCTTATCTATTATTCAGCAATTAAGCAAGCTGGGACTGCATTTCTCTCGTGGGAGGAGTAGCTGGTAAAACCTCACCTCGAGCCAAAGGTGCTCAGACAGCAAAGTGAAAATATTGTCCTTAATTCTGAGCAGACCCAATGATCCCAGGCAAAAAAATCAGTTGTTTTCTATGGGAGAAAAAATTAGCTTGTGCAAAGTAAATATACTTTAAATAATTGTGTGAAAAAGAATAGTTTAAGTCCTTATCTCTGTCATAAGGATTTGCCACAGAGATTTTATAAAAAATTAAATTAATAGATTAAATGTAATAAATATCAAATTTATTTTACCTTAGCCAAATTATACCAGTGCAAACTCATTAATATTCATATTTATCAAGAACAGAACCAGGGTTTTCCTCCTTGCACATCCCTGATGCTAAAAAAACCCCTCAATCAGATTAACTACTCCAAGGCACCTTTGCACTCACTTTGACATGATTCTAAATTTGATTAAATCAAGAGTTGTGATTTGCTTCCATCAGCCTTGGAAGCTGAGTCAAAGTAGCCTGAACTTAGCAGTAGAACAGTTTATTTTTAAATTTTGGTGGATTCATTAGAATATCAATGGTATAATTTGGCCAACATAAAATAAATTTGATATCTCTGTGGCAAATCCTTAAGACAGAGATAAGCACTCAAAGTACTCTTTTTCACATAATTATTTAAAATATATTTACTTTGCACAGGCTGAAATTTTTCTTCCGTAGAAGAACCTTTTTCACCCTTAAATGAGCAGGTTATCCTTAGTTTTACCCCAAAAGATTCAATTATGAGGAGAAGACATTACAAAAATTGAAGGAATGCATTAAAATGCTCGAAAGGGGCTTCCAACAATGTTTTGTTTTCCAGCCATGGAAGATGAGAAAACACAAACTGGCACAAATATTTGAATATTTTTTTCTCTAGTCAAGGGAGACAGAGGTGCATCCACGCAATTGAACGCTGCCCTGACTTGCTCAGCAGCAATTTAGAAATTGAAAATGTGCTTTTTTGGCACTCTCAGCTGTACAGGAGTCGACCTGGGAACAGATGATTCACTCGAAAGGGACACTTCCCAAAAATTGTCCCCAAATCAGAGCAACATTCCCAAATCCAGCCCTCCTGAGCAGCTGGAGAGGTTCAGGGAAGGGGGATTTGTCCCTGTGGTGGCCAAGGGACATTTTATGTCACTGGGGTGATGGAGAACAGGACACCACATCCCCCTGAGCGGGATAAGAACTTCCAGGAGGAGCAGACACAGCGGGTGGAACCGTGCCAGGCTGGGTCAGGGAGGATATTGTGTCTGAAGGAGGCAGGAATGCTGTCCAATATAGAGCTTGGCAAGAGAGGGAGAAATTGTTTGGATTGAAATAAAAGATAAAAAAGAGCAGGAGAAGGAAGATAGGAAACTCTGGCGGGCCCATCTGGAGGAAATCAGAGAGCAGGCAGGAATATTGATGCGGATGGGGAAGGCTGGTGGTGGCAAAGCTCCTGTTCAGGACGTGCTGAGGGTGGGGCACGAGGCACAGGGCTCTCCTACCTGCTGGATTTCGCTTATTCCTTGGTTTTTAAAGCTTTTTGAGATGTTTATGACTCGCAGCCAAGGTTTCTCCTGCTCTCTGCAGCTCCAGAGGCCACCAGCCCAGAGGACATCAGGCTGTCCCTCCTCTTCCTCCTCCTCCCTGCCCCAAGGTCACCTCAGTGAGCCAGATCCAGCTTAAAACAACCCTCTGGGTTAAACTGTATTTAAAAAAAAAGTGATTTAAACCCCGGTGAATCCCCCAGCATGGTTCAGAGGAGATGGGAGAAGGGAAGGAACCACACTTCTGAAGAGCTGTGGATGGAGCTTGTTTAATCCCACTGAAAATATAATTTAGCAGGAGGGACTTTTCCAGCACTTTTTCAGAGGAGCAGGATCCAGCAGGATTCCCCTCCCTGCTCCCTCCTGGACATCTGGAGGCAATATGGGAGGGGAGGTCAGCAGCCCCACACAGGGGGGGAAAAAATTCATTTAAAAATACACGAATAAAGCCCCACCATTTAAAGGGATGCAGCACGGAGGATGACACCACCTCATTAAAACGAAAATGGAACTGAATTCTGCATTTGGAGCTTCAAAGCCCTGGCCCTGCTCTGTTCTGGGGAGAAAAATCCCCCCTGGGGTCCCCTCCGTGCCGTGGTCAGGCTGGCCAAGCCCCCAGGGCAGCAGGGGCCGGAGGCTCCCGCGTGGTCCTGGATGCTCTGCTGGGACTGGGAGGGATCTGAGCCCTGGAGCAGCAGAGCTGAGGGGCTGAGCCACAGGAATGGGGTGGGGAAGGGTGCCCAGAGGGGCTGTGGCTGCCCCTGGATCCCTGGAATGCCCCAGGCCAGGCTGGACACTGGGGCTGGGACAGGGGAGGTGTCCCTGCCAGGGGATGAGGGGATGGTGACATTTCTGAGTGGGGCCAGCGTTGTCAGCCCCACAAAGGTGCACCAGGCTCTGAGGGTTGTCAGCAGCCTCCCAAAAATGGCTTAAGAATGATCAGTGAGATGGCTGATCAGAGGGGTTTGGAAAGAGCAAAAAGGTTTTAATTAAAGAGAAAACAACAAATTACTCAGAATAAAAGAATAAAAGCCATGCACGGTGCAGGGAGGGCCCTTGCACCTGCTGAGACACCCCAAAAATGCCCTGAGAATCTCTGGGCTCTCTCTGAAGTGTTCAGTGATCCTGGAGGGGTTTTTGGCACTGCCCAACAGAGAAACAGCCACATTCCCTGAGGAACAGCTCAGGGGTCCAGGAGTGCCTCTGTCCTGGCACTGGGACAGTCATGGGGAGGAGAGCATGGGAGTGTCTGGTTCTTCTTCCTTAGAAGTTCAGGGATGGAACTTAAGCTCTTTTCTTTATATGGAAACACCTGTTCAAGTGTGGGGCTGCACTGCCCCTGTTGGGGAAGAAAAATCCAAAATGCACCCTAAACCTGCCCTGGCACAGCTGCAGCCTCCCCTGGGATCCTGTCCCTGTCACACAGACCAGGCTGCTCCAAACCCATCCAGCCTGGCCTGGGCACTGCCAGGGATGCAGGGACAGCCACAGCTGCTCTGGGCACCCTGTGCCAGGGCCTGCCCACCCTGCCAGGCAGGAATTCCTTCCTGGAAATACACACAGACATCTGTGGGCCTCTGCCATCCCATAATCCATTAATCCAAACCCGGTGTATTACACCACAGCTCCATGTGCACGTCTGTATAATTTAATTTTCCTCATTTATAAATACAGCCCTTCCCTGTAGCAACTGCTCCCGCACATGTTATGGAAAAACATAAATCAGCACAATAATAGGACTGACTCCCACTCCAGCCTTTCCTGTTGCCCCCTCTGGAGGAGCTGAGCCCCTCAGCAGCTTCCCGAGGGGTTTGGGAGACCCAAAGTTCTACCATGGAACCTCCGAGATCAGCCTAAATTCAAGGAGCATTTCCCCATCCCACCGCTGCTCCAGCCTGCCCGGAGGATGCCAGGCAGCCCCTGAAGCTCTGGTTATGATTTCTCCCAGATGCTCCCCCTTGTGCAGGGGCAGTGTGGACGCCTTTGATCCATTAAAATTCCAGCTCTGGCCGTGGCTGAGGGCTGGATCCCCCCTCTGCTGTTCCCTGCCCTGTCAGCATCCATTACAGAGAGCCCAGCGCTCCCCTGGCCAGGGCACCCCTCCACCAGCAGAGATGGGAGCACAGGAGGTGGGGGAGAACATCTGGGAGAGGTTAAATTTGCATTTATCACAGCCATGGGCTGCTGACAGCAGCTGGAATCCTGCCTGGTGCTCGGCTCTTCCCTGGCAGGGACAGCCCTCCACGGAAACGGGGAATTCTGCAGGCTGGAAAAGGCATCAGGACAACAGCCAAGGGAAAAGGAGCAGGTTCTGATTAATCCTTAATTAATCCTGATGGGTTCCTATGGGATGCAGGGTGTACAGAGGAGGCCCCGTGCCCCAGGTCATCGATACTGCAGATCCAGCCCTGGCCTGGCTGCGGAGCTGGGAGAGGAGATCCTGCAGGAATTCAAGGAGCTGTAAAACCCCCGGGGGTTTTATTCCTCAAACCATCCTCCTCCAGCACTTCTGGGCTTGGAGGGAAAGATTCTCCACCAGATTCCTGCCAAATGGAATTGAAAGGAGGACACCAATAACAGTTCTCTCCATTATTGGGATAATTATCTCCATTATTGGGACACGCACCCAACACTGGAGATAATTCAGCTGCAGCTCCAGCTGCCACATCTGCCTGTGCTCATTCCAACATAAAATTCATCCTGCTGCACTGCTGGGCTGGTGGAACAGCCTGGAGAGAGCTCCAGGAAGCCACAGGGCAGGTGGCAGCAGCGCTGCTTTTTCCAGGTATTTCATTAATCCAGGAGGAAGCAAGGAGAAGTGCTGGATTTGACACAGTTCCTTCACATATTCTCTAAACTCCAGCAGTGCTTCAGAATCAGCAGTGGCTCCTGCACTGCAGCTGGCTGTCATCCTCAAAATCTGCTTAAAGACGACAGGAGAATATTTCTCAACCTAGATTCCACGGGGATTATAAATAATACAGACATTCTTGGTACCTTTGGGCTCAGAGAACTCACTGATAAAGCCAAATCACTTCTCCCACTGTGGCCAAGCACATTTTCTCTGTCTGGCTTTTCCTGTGGATATTCAGGAATGACCTTGAAGATTTCAGGCTGGATTTCTGTGACCTGGAGAAATCAAGATGCAGCAGAGACTCACTGGGAGTGTTCTGCTCTCTGCAGCAGAGCCATCAATAAACAGATATTCATTCAGAACTGCCCTTTTTTTTCCCTTCCCAAACTTCACAAAACAAACAAACAAAAAACCCCTGGGTCTCTGTGGATGGTTTATTTGACTCGGTGGGTGGAGCAGTGATCGGGACCTTATCAGCAGCTGGGAAAAGGGGAAAATCCCCCTCCTGTCCACGGATCATCACCAGCCCATCAGGATAATCCAGGTGCTGGGCAGAGGGGAGCAGCCCGGCCTTGCCCTGCCGAGCTTTGGGTCCCTCCTGCCCCGGGAACAAAGGATTTCTTGTTTGCTCAGACCTTGCACTGAACCCTTCCACCCCAAAGCAGCCCTGCCGCTCCCCTCCAGCTTTAACCCTTTCATCCTCCTCAGGGAGGGGTCTGGGCTCTCACCAAACACCCGTGGTGGGTTGTTCCAGAGCTGGGGGGGAAAAAAAAGTCCAAAAATTCCATTCTGCTTGGAACAGACATCCAGGGGCTGGTTTGGAGCCTGCAGGGACGTCCCACGTGTCCCTGTGCAGCCCCGGGTCACAGCAGGTTTGTCTCAGCATCTGCAGAGCTCCCAGGGCTTGGAATTTTCACATCTCAGTGGAAGAATCTTTGCTTTTTGCTTTCTTCCTCCACTCGTGCAAACCCAGATAAATTCACACACCTCTCTGCCAACCTGTGGGGTTTTTTCCCCCCTCTGGAAGAACCCAACCTGTGCGTTTCCAGCTCTGATATTCCTGACTATTTACATTCCTACGGCCTCCAAAATCAGCTCCTTGCCCTGTCTGGCAGCATTTCAGGTTGAAATTACAGCCTTGGGGAAGCTGGTTAATGTCAGGGGCTGCTCCAGGGCACGGTCCCCGTTTCAGGCCATCCCACTAAATTAAAGTTTGTGGGATTTCAGTCGGAGCCCGAGCCAAGGTCCTTAAACTCCAGCAAACGCACAAGCCACGGTAACCTGAACCAGTTCCTGGGGAAACTCCTCTGACAGCAGTGCTGGATACAGAAATCCCGGCTGATTCTGGGGATGTTGGACCTTCCCAGGGCTGGAGCTCCCAGCTGTGGGGTGGGGACACCCCTGGCAGTTTGTGCTCCTCGTCCAGCCTCTCCTGCTCCCCAAAAATCACAAAATCCCCTTGGCAGAGGCTCCTGTGACTCTGCCCTGCTCTGGAGCTGCTGCCATTCCCAGCTTGCAGCACCAGGGGTTTTCCCCTCCTGGGATGCACGTGGAACGCCCAGGAACTCTTGATCTGCTGGAAATGGGAATGCACCGGTTTTATTTCCTGAAATAAATCCATAATTCCTGGCTGACTGGAGGCACACGAGGTGAGGAGAGGAGATCACTGCTGACAGCAAGGGGTGAGCAGGGAGACTCCTGGGGGAAAAGGCTTCACCTCCTCCCAGAGTGCAGAGGAGCACATGAGAGATTTAGTGCATGATTATTACAAATTAACCATAAATTGGAAGCCAGACAGTTTCCTGCTCACGGGGCGGAGATGGAATATTAAACACTTGGTGCAATTACGAGGAATTGTTTCCATTTGACATAAATCATCCTCCAGCCCCCATTATCTGCCTGCAAAAAGCACAAGAGTCTTGGCTCCTCCACATCAATAACTTCCTTGGAAATTGTTCTTGCGGGGTCTGTGAGGGATGGGCTAATCCTGTTATGAGATTTTAATGCCAAATTCCACATCCAGCCTGCAATGATGCTGTTTAAACTCCTCCCCAGACCAGCAGCACCATCAGGGTTTTTCATTTCAGAGTTTTTCTCCCTGATATCCCTCACACAGACAATTCCAGCCTGGACAGAGCTCCTGGAGCAGCAAACTGCCCTCAGGTATTCCTGGGGATGTTTTGATATCTCTGCATCTGAAGGAATAACTCATCCCCAAGGGCAGGAGGGACTTCACTAAAGGGTGATTTCTGCATTTCTTTGGCAAAGAAAAAGCCCAAACATCCTTCATTTCCCATCCCACTGGATGGTTTTAGATTCCCTTCCAAGCCAAACCATTCCAGGACTCTGTGGCTGGATCCACTCACACTTTTGCTGGTGCCTCCAGGACAGTTCCAGTTTCAATCCAACACATTAAATCTGCTCCCTCACTCAGTCTGCACCTCCTCTGAACCCCAACCCCTCCTCACTGCCAGAGCCACCCCAGAGAGGGGCAGCTCTGCTCCAAAATGTTCTTTACTGAGCACTCCTGGGCCTCTAGAGCCCAGCCTAAGGCTGCCAGCTCCAGCTCGGGCAAGCCTGGAGCCCCTCCAGTTCTGGTTATGATGCATTATAAAGTTTTCTTTGCTGAGCATTTTAATACATAAAAACCAATCAGCATCATAAATGGCACCTTTACATTTACCTCCTGCTGTCATCACCAGACTGTGGGACAGGTTGAGCTCAAAGTTTTCTGTTTTTCTGTTTCCTTGCAGTGGAAAATCCTTAGACTTTGTTTCCACTCGGTAAAAACACGGGGTTTGTTTGCCTATGGTATCTTTTGCTTTTTAAGACTTATATCTGCCTGGTACAAACACCTTCTTTGTGGTCACCATATCCTTTGCCCCAGCCATAAAATCTCCTTCCAACTCCACTCAACCTTTGCTCTCTTAGCTGTCCAGTAACTGCTGGCTCAGCAGTTCTTATTTAGCCATCCTTTATTCTTCTAGATCAAAACTTGCTTTAATTTCTACTCTATTCTGAAGTGCCACATCTAAAGAGCCTTCTGCTAAATCTACACACCCGTGAAACCTTTTCCTTGTCAGAATTTCATCTTCTCCCACATCCTACAAGCAGGAGAGGCATCTGCTCCTTGTGGGAACAGCTCTGACCCACCACGGAGCTCCAGAACCGGGAATGAGGAGGGGAAGAGCCCCCAAACACCGCGGGGCAAGGACTGGCAACTCTTGGGAGCCAAATCGGTGATTAATCTGATTTTCCTGCTGCAATCGGTCCTGAGAAATCAGCAGGGCTCACACGCATTTCCTGGCGCGTAAATTGTCCTTTAGCAGTAAATTGTCATTTAGCAGTAAATCGTCATTTAGCAGTAAATTGTCATTTCACAAGCCCTGGTTTTACCCCGCAGCTGCCTTGGCTCTGCACTGGGACCCTCCTGTGCCCAGCCCGGGTTGGTTCCTCACCCTCTGCCCGGGTTACCCGGGACAAAACTGCTGCAGAATATTTGCTGAGTCTCCTTTTCTCCTTACCCGTGAGAAGCGTGTGGTTGCTCAGAGAAATACACGGAAAAAGCAGCATTATCGCCACCCAGGGGCTGGTTAAATACAGGTTTAAAAAGCTACAGAAATCGGAAAATTGCTCTGAACTCACCCAGCACAGCAAAAAAAAGGTATTTTCGTGAGCAGCAAGCTCTGCAGGGGAAAGCGCTCCTCCCTCCTGTGCTCGGAGCTGCTGAACTGGCCGGGTTTGAAGGCTCAGAGCATCTCCTGCAGCACGGACACACCTGAGGGAGGTGTTTGGGGTGGGTGGGGGCCTAAAATACCAATTCAGGGAGCCCTGCAGGGCATCAGTAAATTGCTGCCGTCGGGAGAACGGGGAATTCTTCTCAGAAAACGAAGTAAAACATCAACCCCCTTCTCTGTTGCACCCCAAATTCTGGGGCTTTTACCAGATGCTCTGTGGAGCATCCCAGGAGAATTCCAGGTTCTCTCAGAGCCACGGGAGATTCCGAACAGAGAGGGAACTGCTCTGCCTCCACACAGAGGTGCCCGGGCTCCTCTTCGAGGCAAACCTGCCAACCTTTAGGGCTGCTCACACCAGCTGGCCTCAGGATTTCGAGTCCTTAGTTTATTTTTTTGTTTAAATAAAAATAATTTTAAAAAATTAAAAAAAAAAAAAGAAAAAAAAAAAAGAGGAAGAAAAAAACGAAGGAAAAATAGAAAAAAGGGAGGGAAAAAAAAAAAAAAAAGAGCGAGCCAAACACAAAAGAGGCAGAGAAAGCGCTTCGCCTTGGGCATCAATCTCGTTAAGGATTGCTTCACAGCTCTTTCTTATGGGAAGGTTTGTTTGATTTCCTCGCCCTGCAAACAGCCCTCATAAAACTCCTGCCGTCCCCTCGCCTCCCTTTCAAGCGCATCCTCTCGTCCTTGGGTGCCCGAGATTACGAACGCCGTGCCCGGGATCAAAGGGATCAAAGGGATCTCCCGGGCCGGGCGCCTTTGATGCCCCTGGAGCCGCGGGGGTGGGAAAGGACCCGCGGCCACCCCGGGGCTCCGGCAGAGCTTTGAAGCCACCTGAGCTGGTGGCCAGGCTGGGGAGGGTCACCCTGGGAGCTGGGAAAGGCGGGGTGGGGGAAAGGAGGAAAAAACTTCTGAACGGGTGACAGGGCAGTGCAGACCTGTGGTCACAGATATTCCATGGAGGAAGCTGCTCCCGGGAGTAACAAACTTTCCCTGCCTGTTTCTCTGTGAACGAGCTTTTCTCTGCTCCATTCGCTCCTCTGAACTGTTTCAAACCTGTCCTTAACTGGAAATGTCGCTGACTTTTGATTTGGCTTCTTCTCAGGTGACGCTGTGCACCACCTGGTGAAAAGCCCAGGAGATTTTGTGCTTAGGGGGAGGTTTAAGCAGGGCTTAAACTGGATTTTGGGGAAAGTTTAATCATGGAAAGGCTGTCCATGCCTGGCAGAGCTGTCCAGGGCAGTGCTGAGTCCCCATTCCTGGCAGGATTTCAAAGCCCTGTGGATGTGGCACCTGGGGACAGGGGACAGGGCTGGCCCTGGCGGTGCTGGCAGACTCAGTGGTCCTAACCACCTAAACAATTCCATGATTCTGTCATTCCAGACTGTTAAAAGCAGAACTGAACCCTTTTGGCAGCTGACACTCCAAGAAGGAGCTACTCAGAGTGGGGAGCATCCACTCATCCATCCCTCCATCCATCCATCCAGCCCTCCATCCCACCATCCCTCCACCACTCCATCCGTCCATCCCTCCATCCATCCATCCATCCATCCCTCCATCCATCCATCCCTCCATCCATCCATCCATCCCTCCATCCATCCCTCCATCCCTCCCTCCATCCATCCATCCATCCCTCCATCCATCCATCCATCCATCCCTCCATCCATCCATCCCTCCATCCATCCATCCCTCCATCCATCCCTCCATCCCTCCCTCCATCCATCCATCCATCCCTCCATCCATCCATCCCTCCATCTATCCCTCTATCCCTCCATCCATCCCTCCATCCCTCCATCCATCCATCCATCCCTCCATCCATCCCTCCATCCATCCCTCCATCCCTCCATCTATCCCTCTATCCATCCCTCCACCCCTCCATCCCTCCATCCCTCCATCCATTCCTCCATCCCTCCATCCATCCCTCCATCCATCCATCCATCCCTCCATCCCTCCATCCCTCCATCCATCCCTCCATCCATCCATCATCCATCCATCCATCCCTCCATCCATCATCCATCCATCCATCCCTCCATCCATCCATCCATCCATCCATCCATCCATCCATCCCTCCATCCATCCATCCATCCCTCCATCCATCCATCATCCATCTATCCATCCATCCCTCCATCCATCATCCATCCATCCATCCCTCCATCCATCCATCCATCCCTCCATCCCTCCATCCATCCATCCATCCATCCATCCATCCATCCATCCCTCCATCCATCCATCCATCCCTCCATCCATCCATCATCCATCTATCCATCCATCCCTCCATCCATCATCCATCCATCCATCCCTCCATCCATCCATCCATCCATCCATCCATCCATCCATCCATCCCTCCATCCATCCATCCATCCATCCATCCCTCCATCCATCATCCATCCATCCATCCCTCCATCCATCCATCCATCCATCCATCCATCCATCCATCCATCCATCCATCCATCCCTCCATCCCTCCATCCATCCATCCCTCCATCCATCCATCCATCCATCCATCCATCCATCCATCCATCCATCCATCCATCCATCCATCCATCCATCCATCCATCCATCCATCCATCCATCCCTGCCTCCCTCCCTCCCGCCGGGAGCAGCGGTGTGTCCCAGGCAGGCCCACGGGGCCATCTAGAGGAGAGGAAGAGGAAAGGGAAGGAGAAAGGAGGAGAAAGAAGGAATTTGGGTTGGAGATGGGGTTGGGGTTGGGGTTGGAATTCTCCCGTCCCTGGGCAGCTCCAGTGCCCCCGCAGTCCCTGGAGAGGTTCCAGCTCCCTCCTGGAATTCCAGCCATTAAACCAGAGCCGGGTGCGGGGGGAAGCTGCGGCCGGGAGAGTTTTCCCTGGATTCTGGACAATGTCCCCGAGTGCCACCCCCGGGACAGCGGGCGCCCTTCCCGGGGCGGGCACACGGGCGGGAAGCGGCCGTGCCCGGGGCGGCTCCCGGGGCAAAGGGCGCGGGTGGGAGCTCGTAAAGAACCGCGGGATCTAAAATCCAGCTCCGTGTCCCTGTGCAGGGAACCCTGGAGCTGGGAATTCCCTGGAAAAGGAGCAGGGGTTGGAGCCGGGGTAGTTTCCATGGGAAGGGTCAGAGCGATCCCGCCTGCTCCGGGCTGAGCACAAAGCCCGGCTTCCCTCGGGCTGCCGGCATTCCTGGCTGGAATTATTCCCGGAGATCCCATCCAGGGTGTGCCTCCCTCCTGCTGACCCGCCCAGACCTGGCTCTGCTCTGCCCGTGCCTTTTCCCAGTGCCAGTGCTGGTTTTCCGGGAAAATGGGAGCAGCTGTAAAAAAAAAAGAAAAAAAGAAAAAAAAAAAAAACAAAAACCACAAAACCCAAACCCCCCAAAAACCCCAAACAAACAAAAACGCCAAACAACTCCCCCCCCCAAAAAAAAAACCCAAAACGCCCCCCAAAAACCAACCAAACAACAACAACAACAAAAAACAGTTGTATGGATATATCCATTTAGCTGACACTTCTGTCAGGTTATTTTATATAATGCCCACTCCAGGTGCTGCTGGAAATTCCAAATCCAGGCTGGACAGGGCTTGGAGCGCCCTGGGACAGCCGGAGGTGTCCCAGCCACGGCAGGGGTGGCACTGGGCGGGTTTAAGGTCCCTCCCAATCCAAACCAATCCGGAATTCAAGAGCCTGGGGGGGGTTTAGAGGGTATTTTTTTGTTGTTGTTGATTTTCCCAGCGGAGGGAAGCAGTTCCCGCTGTTAATGAGATGTTTAATTAGCACCTCCCAAAGGAAACCCGGGGATCCTCGGGATGCAGCAGCCGCTGCCGCCCTTCCCTCGGCAGCCACGAGATGGCAAAAGAGCTTCGAGCATAAACCCGATAAAACCCTGCGGCCCGGGGGTTTCCAGCAAAACCCACCGCAAATCCCGCCTGGCCGTGATTCCCAAACCCCCGCGGGGTCAGGGGACACGGGGAGCTGACCCAGGAGCTGAGAACAGCTGGGACACCCCAGAGGAGGGAAAAGGGAAAATCCAGCCCGGCCTTGGGCACTGCCAGGGATGCAGGGACAGCCCCAGCTGCTCTGGGCACCCTCCCCACCCTCCCAGCCAGGAATTCCTGCCCAGGATCCCACCCAGCCCTGCCCTCTGGCAGTGGGAGCCATTCCCTGTGTCCTGTCCCTCCAGTGACGCCTTGGACAGGCTGAGTTGGAACAGAGATGGACAGAGCTGAGGAATAAAGCAGAGATTTATTCAAAACCTTAAAGGATTCACCTTGGGCAGGACAGGGCCTGACCAGGGCTACACCCAAAATGGTCACGAAATGGGCACAAAATGGTCACAAAATGGACAGCCCATCATGAAGTCTCACACTTTGATAAGTTTTGGTCCATTTGCATTTTGGGGTTTCATTGTCCAATTGCAGCTCCAGGCTGTGAGGTCCCATCCTTCTTGTTCCTCCCTCCAGCCACCCTTGTTTGTGCTTTTGGGCTGAAAGTTGTCCTTGGTGTGCAGCAGGGAAAGGATTTGTTTTGTGTCCCTGCTGTGTGCAGTGACCCTGAGTGTGAGCTCAGAGCTGCACCCCTGGGCAGCAGAACCTGGAAAAAGGGAAAGTTAAAACTTAAAGCATCACCAGGCCCTTCCCTGTGTCCAAGGAGCTCTCTGGAAATGTGATTTTCAGTCCCACTCCTGTCCCTCACCATCAAAGCTCCAATTCCCAGTCTGACCCAGACCCTCTGCTCTCCATCCTGTGGTGATGTGGTGCTGAATGCTGAATTCATGTGAATGTGGTGCTGAATTCCTGGCACACCCCCCACGTTTCTTTCCCTGTGTTTCCTCCCTGTGACCCATCCTGAGCAGGATGTGCATCCAGCTCCTCCTTGCTCCAGGACAATCCCCTCATGCCCAGAGATCGGCACTAATTAAAATCTGAGCTGCTGCCACTGTAATTAGCCAAGATGTGGAAACTCTGGGTGGGCACGGTGCTCTTCACGTGTTTTACCCCAACCTCCGCTGGATTTCAAACCTCTGCCACGGCAGTAATTGAATTTAGAGGCCTCATTTCCGAGGAAAGCGCGTTGGAGTACAAACACTCCCTCCCTGCGCTCCCGAGCCAGGGTTGCTGCTGCTGCTCTGCTCTCAGCAGATTTTTGGCCTCTCTGCTCTCTCATCCCCTGCCAGGAGCTCAGGGCTGAGCTTGGAGCAGCCCGGGGACTTTGGGGAGCTGTTTGCAATTGAGGAAACAACAAAAAAAATCACAAAAACCCGCGAGGCAACCCCGTGTTTGACCCTGCCGGCGGTGCCCGGACCCGCCTTTGATCCCGCGGGGTTCAAAGGAGGAGGAATCTCCCAAAAAGCTCCCAAATCCCGGGATCTGCCGCCGCCAGGTGGCCCCGGGATGTTCCCATTCCCCAGCGCCAGAACGGCCTCGCCTCGCCCTCCCAAAATCCAGGGAGCTGCAATTTCCTCTGAGGTTCGTGTGAGTTGAGAGGGGGGAGAGAAAATAAACCCCCAAGCCCCGGGGGATGCGGGATCCCAGCACGGAACAGTCACACAGAGGGGCTCTGAGAAAGGACACACAGCACAGGAAAATTAAATTCGTGTTCTGGGAGAGGGGAAAAATCCCCTGAACGTCACCTCGGGACCCGCTGTCCTCCACCTCCGGTGGAACGGCACCTTCCCTCCAGCTGCTGCTGGAAACAAAGGGGATCCCGGGGGAAAAGGGACTTCTTAAACAGTTCTGGAGTCACCAGGATAGGAAAAAGGAGGAGGGAAACTCCAGTCCCCTCTGAGACCCCAGGCAGCATCCTGGCTCTGCAAATTCCCTGATTTTTAATCTGCTTGCTAAGCCACAGGAGAACCCAGGAGTAACATTCAAGAGTTTTTATCACATCCTCAGCTGGAGGGAGGAGATTCTGGCCAGTACAGAATTTATTGGCTAACTCAGGCTCTTGTGTAACTTCCACTAACGACAGCAATCAACGAAGGTGATCTAACCCCTGAATAATTTAAATATTAACATTATGGAGAGTTGGAAAGCGGCAGAAAGAAAAGGGTGCACAAAGCTCCCCAAGCCCAAGGAAAAGCTCCTCCACAAGGACTCGCTCTGTCTGTTCATTACTGCTGTGAGAAGCACAGGCAAAGATTATTTTAATATTCTGCCCTTCCCTCCGCCTCCAAGGAAAATAAAATTCTGTTTAAAATCATTCATGAGGCCAAGCAGAGCCAAGGGAAGACATATTTTTGCCATGAGGTCGAGTTTTGTGAGATCCAGTGGGGGTTTTCGCAGGAGCTTTTCGCCTGGCTCTGGAGGTGACTGCCAAACATTGGAAATAAATGAAGAAAAGTTTCAGTTTCGCCTCGATTCCTTTGTGGTTCATCCCATCCCACCTGGACCCTGCCTTGCATTTGCTCCATTCCTGTGTTCTCTTTTGCTAAACCGAAAGAGAGGAGGCACAGCCTGAGGTGAAGAAATTCCCAGCTCCATGAAAACCTGGGAGAGCCCAAGAGGAGCTGCTGCTGGTGCCTTGGGCAGGCTGAGCTGGAACAGGGATGGACAGAGCTAAGGAATAAAGCAGAGATTTATTAAAAGGCCTTTAGGATCCGCCTTGGGTGGGAGAAGAGCCTGGCCAGGGCTGCACCCAAAATGGTCACAAAATGGATGCAAAATGGACGCAAAATGGTCACAAAATGGTCACAAAATGGACACAAAATGGGACCAAAATGATCACAAAATGGTCACAAAATGGATGCAAAATGGGACCAAAATGGACCCAAAATGGTCACAAAATGGTCACAAAATGGACACAAAATGGTCACAAAATGGACCCAAAATGGACCCAAAATGGTCACAAAATGGTCACAAAATGGTCACAAAATAGATCCAAAATGGACCCAAAATGGATCAGAGGTCATGAGGTTTCACACTTTTATAAGTTTTGATCCATTGGAATCCCAATTCCATCACAGACCTTCCATTTCCTTCCCTTCCACGCCTGGGATTTGTGATGGAACCCTGGAAGTTGCATCAAGAACACAGGGAACAAACAGACTTTGAGGACAAACTGGAGATATTTGGGGTTTGCAACTGATTCTCTTCCTGAGCGAAGATCCTGCACTGAAATCTCGATTCCACCAGCGGGAATTAGACTTGAACTCCAGCAGGGCCAAGTTTTTATCCTCTGTGTCCCAGGCACATCCCCTTTTCCGAGTCTGGAAATAGCCTGGGTCAGGAATCCGCTGCTCTTGGATTTCCAGTGCTGAGAACTCCTTGTCCTCAGGAAGATTTGTCAGCAGGCCAGGGACGACCAAATTCCAGCGGGATCCAGAGGCAGCTGAACCAGGACAGGGAACCTGACTCCACTGGCTCCTCTGAAAGGTGATTTCCAGAATGTTCCAACGGGGGTGCCACACACACAAAAAGAAATGCACCAAAAAAACAACCCCGGGGTTTTGTTTTCCTTTGAGAGAATTCCCTGCTGTTTATTAATATTACAAATGCCCTTGGGATATGCATTCCCTGAAATAAATGTCATCGATCAGGGCAAAGGAAAATATCACCGGGCCCGACGATGACAAATCTGCTGCTCCTGCCAGGCCAAGGATTCGTTTCATTTTTCCTTCATTTAGGAACAGGAGCTGCTGGCAGGGGCTGAGGAGGGAACTGCTGCCAGCTGCCTCCATAAGAAATGAAATAATTGGGAATATTCACCAACAGGGAGAAGAAAATCATTGCTCTCTTTGGTCCACAGACCCAAACCTCCCGGAGTCAGGGATTTCTGAAATGGTGGCAGCGGGAGCAGAGGTTTTGTTGGGATTTGTCCTGTAAAGTGGCTGGTGATGCCTCAGAGGAGAGGCACAGTCCTCCCCAGTCCCAGGAAGCCCTACCATGGAAAACAGGCTCTTTTAAAGGAATTCTCATCCAGATCCCACTGGCATGAATTAATTCTGCTCAATGGAGCTGTGCTGACTTTGTCACACAGGAGGAGCTTCCTCCTTTCCTAGCAGAGGATGCCACAAAATTCAGAGACAGTTTCCTCTCACTACCAAAATAAAAGTTGCAGGAAACACGAACATAAAAAATATTCTCTGCAGGCCAAGGCAGAGAATCCCAGCTTTTGGGTAAGTTACTGAATTTTCTCAGAAAATCATAAAATCCTGGGTTGGGAGAGGCTTTAAATCCCACCCAGTGCCACCCCTGCCATGGCAGGGACACCTCCCACTGTCCCAGGCTGCTCCAGCCCTGTCCAGCCTGGCCTTGGGCACTGCCAGGGGTGGGGCAGCCACAGATTTTTTGGGAAAACCATTCCAGAGCCTCCCCACCCTCACCAGACTCTGGAAAAAAACCCCTGGGATCCCTCCCTGCTCTCTCCCTGCTCCTGTTGTCACCTGGTGAGCAAATGCAGAAGTTCTGTCACCAGGTTGCTGTATTTTCTGTTGATGTGTTGGAAATCATCCCCTGAAGAAACCAGAACACCCAAGGCTCTCCAAACTCTCACAGTCCTGGTTTCCTTCCCAATTAGTGCAATTACACCGCTCTAATGGGCTGCACTGGCTGCTCGGTGCCCTCAATAATCACAGTCAGCTCCTCCTTTGGACCTGCCCACCATCTCCTCACTCCTTTAATTTCCCCCTCATTCCGTGCTAATTCCCAGGGAAGAGGCAGGAATCACACACGGCTCCACAATTTGTTTCACTCCTCATTAAAATGAAGCTGTTTGGTAAAATCCTGCAGACACGGAGGGATATCCTCAGGAGGGGAGAGGATATTCCAGGTGGTGGGAATGAGAACAGATGGAAAGGCCAAGAGTGCTCCGAGAAAAAAAATCTGAATTAATTTGTCCTAAAAGCTCCCAAACTCAACAAAACCAGAGGACAGCAAATAACAAATAAACCACTTTAAAAACTCATCCCCGCACTCCTGATCAGGCTGGCAATGGGAGAGGCCAGGAAAGTTTAAAGTGAATTTATCAGCTGCCCTCAAGCCCTGTCTGCAGTGCGGAGCTGTGGGGCCTCGGGAGATAATGGGGTGTAAATCCCCAGGATCAAAGGGAGCCCTTCCCTGCTGGATCTGGAAACTGGTGCTGGCCACAGCTCCAGCCCTGCCATTCCTGGGGTGTCTGCTCCCCTCGGGCTGCAGGAGGGATGGGAATGATCCATCTGCACAGGGAGCAGCCCCAGCTCCTGCTCATCCCAGCAGGAATTTGGATTTTGACATTCCCAGCCACTGCAGAAAATAAATCTCAATATTTTCCGGCAGAGAAGACACCAATCTCCACCTGCTTCCTCCCCTGGTCGTGAGTGAAATATTCCTTTATTCCTGCTCCCCAGAGCTGCTGAGGTCAATCCATGGCTTCCCAAAGTGATCCCTGGCACGAGGGGAAAGCACCAGCCCCTGTGGAGCTGAGATGAAGCAGCTTTGTCACCAGGCTCTGAAGGCACCACAGGTTGTTTCCCACGCATATCTTGTATTTTTAAACAACTCAAACTCTCTGTCTCTGGGTTGTTTGCCTGGTTTCCCAGATAAATCCCAATTTCTCCATGTAGAACAAGTCTCTCCTGGCAGGACCTGTTCAAAGGTCTCACTTTATCCAAGACTTTTGGACATTCAATGGCCAGGTTGGAACAACATCTCTGCAGCTCCCTGCTGTGTTTCAGCAAATGCTGATGACAAATTCCCTGATAAAATGAACAGAAATGGGGGATTGGGAATCATTGCTGTCCTCGCTGCTCCAAAATGTTACTGGAGTTTGGATAAACTCTGGGAATGCCCCACAAACCCACTGGATTTCCACAGGTATCCCCCACAGCTCCCACAGATGCAGATCCTGCTCCCAGCAGGTTTATAACCCCCCGTGTCCCTCATAAATCTAACAGAGATTTCTGCTTTTAAATTCCATAAAAGTAACCCAAATTCTCCACACACTTGAAGGTTACAGCACTGCAAAATCCTCCTTTGTGTCTCAAGGTCAAAATTCAATTACCAAGAGCTGCAGTTCCCTCTGCAGGAGCAGATAAACCACAGGGTTTAGGGTAAAATTCAGCAAATTAAAACTCAGCAAATCCAGGCCCAGAACCAGCCCAGCACCATCCCCAAACGTGTTGCACTGTTAAATGGGAAATAAAGGACACCACAGATGCTTCCAATAATTCCACTTTCGAGTCAATTTTGCCTCCTTTGTCTTAAAGAGCTTTTGATGTGCGGCCCCAATATTGTGTCTCTGGTTTTAATCATTTTCTATTACCTCAGCAATAGAAACTGTCCTGCAATGGGCTGAACTTTAATCTGGGGGAGATCAAACAGGCAGGAACAGGATGGGCTGGAGAGTGACCAGCTTGGGGGCAATATTCCCTCTCCTCCTATAAAAACCCACGGCAAGGTAAAAATTTCTGCTGGGATTCCACAGACGTCGCATCTTTGAGAGGCTCCAGGCCCATGGAAAGGGAATTCTCCTGTTTTTTCCATGGATGTTCTGCAGCAGAACCAGCTGCTCATTCCACCCCCGGCCACAGAAACGTGAATTCCTAAAGAAACACTGGTTAAAATGTTGTAATACAAAAGAAAGATGCTGTCACATTTTTCTGCAAATGAAAAATTGATTATTTTTTGTCCAGTGGTTTTGAAAAAATACTGTTTTGTTTTTGTGCAAAAATGTTCTTTAGAGCAACTGTGTTCAAAAGTCTCTGTTTGCTGGCTCAGGACTCTGCTTTGTGTCCCCTGTGCTCACACCAGAACCACCTGGGAGCTTGGGCTGCACCATCAAATCCCTCAAATCAAACGGGAGAGAGGGAAGGAATCAGCTGGGATGGGATTCCCAGGGAAGCTGTGGCTGCCCTGGATCCCTGGCAATGCCCAAGGCCAGCCTGGGACAGTGGAAATGTCCCTGCCCATGGAATGGGGTGGGATTCCAGGTCCCTCCTGAGCCAAACCATCTCCTTTGGATGCTCAGCCCGGTTTGGAGGAGGCAGAGCCGAAGCTCAGACACCCCGAGGGGGCTGAATCCTGCCCCAAAGGCAAATTCCTGCTGGGGAATGTGGGAGGTAATCCCCCATTCCAGAGCCTTGGATCCAGCAGGGGTTTGTTCCCCTCCTGGCAGGAGGGGTTTGAGCCAGGGATGTGTCAGGGCTCTCCTTGAACGCCCATCACGGCACAAGGAGATGGAATCGAGGGTTTCCAACCCCCCTGGAAATCCCAGTTCCTGCACAGCAAGGCAGATTCCCTCGTGAGCATTCCTGAATAAACACATCCTGCTGAGTCCTTCCAGCCCCATCTCTGCACAGGCAGCTCTGGGCTCCTCCTCTCAATCCAGGGAATGCAGAATTCCAGCCCAGTCACTCCTCTGTGGGAACAAAGGGTCCAAATCCCCCTTTCAGGCTCTGCCTCAGTGGCCTTTCAATCAGCAAATATTTATTCTCTTTCACAGCAACACAGCCGGCCTGAGGGGATGAGACTGTCCAGGCTGAGGGCTCAGTAAACACTGTTTTATTATTTTATCCAGGTTTTATTCCCAGCCCTCCCGAGCTCCTCAATCCAGCCAAGACTCCTCCATTTCCAAGAGCCTTGGCTGTGTGAAGAGGGAAGGGATGATGATTTCTCCTCTGGAATATTCCCTGTGCCTCTGTTTGCACAATCCCAGCTTCCATCCATGTCTGTTCCCACCTGAGGAGCGACTCCTTCATTTCTGCCATTTCCTCTCCACATTACCTCAGCAGCTCCTGCGGGATTTTCCCTCTCCTCTCTCCCTGAGGAGCTCCTGCCTCTCTGTGCTCCCTCCCTCGCATCAGGTGTGAGCCAGGCTGTGATTCCAGCCTCAGAATTCCCAGATTTTCCTGCTGAGAGGGAGGGAGGGCAGGGAAAGGTCTTCCCGAGGATTTCCAGGTGCGCTGTTCGGAGCTGGCTCGTATCTACAAATCCTTCAACCTCAAGGCTTTGAAATAAAGGAAAAACCTCAGGCTGAGCTGAGAGGGGTTTGAACACAAAACCACAAAGTGTGTGAGGGATTGTTTTACAATCCCACTGCTGCTCCTGACGGATCAGGTCATTCCTAATTCCTGACTGAAGCCAAGGATGCCTGGCTGACACCAGCTCAGCTCCCCTGGTGACTGGGAAGATCCTTCCAGGTCCTTCAGGGTGGAGGAAACACCGATGTGATCGTGGTAAAACAACGTTTTAATAAACAGCAGCATAAAATAATCCGTGTTTAATATCATCTCTGGCACGTGAAATACAAAAATGCACATATCTCAATTATAAAATAGCCTTTGTTATTACATTTTTCTTTTTCATGCTTGCCTAATTGAAATGCCCGTAATTAATAACTCAATCATCAAGTAATACAGTGATTAAACGCATGCAGTGAAAACAAAGAAAGATATTTGTATAAGGTAGTGGCTGAGTATCACCATAATACATTTCAGGAACATCTACATCAGGGTAAAAATCAAAAGAAACAGCCCAAGATATAAAATGCAGAGATGTATTTTCACTTCTGCTGTACAAAAACACCATCACGCTTTTGTGCAAAAAGATAAAAATAAAGTCCTATGATACAACATTGTCGACTGAGCAAAAAGATTGTTTTTTGTGGACAATAAAAATATTATTCAGTACAAAAAAGAGAGTCTGTGGAAAGTGTACCGTACACAGCAGGTGTGTAACTCATTAAAGTGGTTTCAAATGAAGAATCTCGGTTGGTTCTACCTGAATGGGTTTTTTAATGACACAAATGGTGCATTTCTAAGTGGAAAATCAGCACTAATTCACATTATTAGACACAATTGCTATCGATGGATTTGCTGCCTGGTGGAACGTGAGTCTCCCTTTTTCCAGGGTTACTGGAGTCAGAGTCACTGAAACGGCACAATAAATATTCCTGGGAAAACTGATTGTCATACATAAAACTGTGGTTTGGCGCTTTTCCATTGCACAGTTGCATAGCAACAAAAGGATACAAAATTCCTGCTTGAGCGACTAGATGGAGAAATGTTATCTTTGAAGAAGCTGATTCAGGTTCTGAAATTAAAGCTCTTTAATTTCATTTCCTTTAAGGCAATTCCTTAAGAACTCCAGCTGTCCTTAGCAGCCAGCAGCAGATGAGGTTTGTAGACTGCAAGCTGATAACTCCAGCATTTGTGCTGTCACAAAAATGACATTTTTTGGTCTGAATCTGAGCTCAGACTCCCAACTAAACCAAAGACCAAAACCCCACCTGAAGTAATCGATTCAGCTCTCAGATCATATATTTGAAACACAATCCTCGACTGCAACATTTACAAATATTTTCCCTGTTGGCACTGAAATTGCACACCCAGATCTCCGAACCTTTGCATCTCCTAAAAAAAGAGACAAATATTAAAATACGGATTTCAGTATTAAAAAAAAAAAAGTTCCCGTGATTTAAATCACAAAGGAGGTTTAAAAAACTGTGAAAAAGCGTTGGATAAAATGTTTTTATTTAAAAAAACCCCTCAGATTCCTTCTATCTCTCTTTGGGTTGTCGGTGGCACTTGGAGAAACGCGGCCAAGGCTGAGGATTCCCACCACGAGGACCTGTCTGGTCGTGCCTGCCCATCCTGGCGAGCAGTGAAACTTCACAGAAGACACTTTGCTGCAATGTCTGTCCAACAACCAGAAAAGGAGCTTTAATAAAATATTCAAATAGAAAAAAAAGAAACAACCCCCAATCCTTCCTACCCCTCTGCGAGCCCGTGGAGCTCTATGTACAAGGCGTGGCGTATTTACAGCTCCGCCGAGATCACGGAGTCGCCGGGTCCGTGCGCGCTGGGGTCCCCCAGCAGCGAGGGCTGCTTGGAGTCCAGTTTGAAGGGTTTCTGAGTCTTGCTGCCGAACACGGCCACGGCCATGCCCGCAGGGTGGCTGGGGATGGCCACGTGCGACAGCAGCGGGATGTTGGCCTCCTGGTTGGAGCCCGACGACGGCAGGCTGGTGACGTGGCCCGTGCTGGTGGAGCCGCTGGCGCTGCTGGGCGAGCGGCTCTTGGGCGGGGGGCAGTGCTGGAGCACCCTGGGGGGCGCCTGCGGGGGGTAGTGGGGCGCGGGGAAGGCGGCGTAGCCCGGCGGGATGGGGAACCCGTTGAGGGGGATGTAGCGCTGGTTCTGGGCCAGGGCGGGCCCCATGAACCCCGCCAGCTGGCCCTGCGCCATGCCCTGCGCCGGGAACAGGTAGTTGGGGTAGCGGGGGTTGCTGAGGTTGCTGACGGGGCTGGCGCTCAGCGACGTGGTCTGCGTGGTGGCGTTGCCCCCCGAGGGCGTGGTGGAGCTGGTGTGGCTGGAGAGGCCCTCCCAGGAGCGCAGGCGCGCGTGGATCTCCTTGAAGCGCGGCCTGCGGGAGGGCAGGTCGTGCCAGCACTCCGTCATCAGGCTGTACATCCTGGGGGGACAGTCCTCGGAGCAGGGCAGCAGCTGGCGCTTGCGGATCATCTCGATCACCTCCTGGTTGCTGAAGCCGTAATACGGCTGCAGGCCGAAGCTGAAGATCTCCCACAAAACCACGCCGAAGGACCAGATGTCGGAGTCGGAGGAGAACTTGCCGTACATGATGGCCTCGGGGGGCATCCAGCGGATGGGCAGCAGCGACTTGTTCTGCACCCGGTAGTAATCGGCCGAGTAGATCTCCCTGGAGAGCCCCAGGTCGGAGATCTTCACGTGCAGCTGCTCCCCGATCAGGATGTTGCGGGCGGCCAGGTCCTTGTGCACGAAGAAGTGCCCGGCCAGGTACTCCATGCCGGCGGCGATCTGCACGGCGATGTGCAGGAAGTCGCCGTGGTCCAGGCTGGACTTGACCGTGCCGTCCTCGTCGCTGCTGCAGCCGACGTCGGAGTGGGGCGAGCGCATCACCAGGAACTCGTGCAGGTCGCCCTGGTTGGTGTACTCGAAGAGCAGGCACACGGGCTGCTCCTGCGTCACCACGCCCAGCAGGCACACGATGTTGGGGTGGTGCAGCTCGGCCATCAGCGACGCCTCCTGCTGGAATTCCGCCCACTGCTGCGGGTTGTTGAAGTCCTTGAGGGTCTTGATGGCCACCAGCTGGGCGTGGTCCATGCCCGGCAGGTAGAGGTGGCCCTTGTAGATCTTCCCGAACGCGCACTCGCCCAGCTCCTCCATGAAGCGGACGGCGGAGAGGGGCAGCTCCTTGGCTTTGCTCTGTGGGAGAGACACCGAGGACACGTCAGGGCTGAAAACAGCCTTTGGAAAGTGAAACCCCGCGGGGCACGGTGGGTGGGAGACAAGGACACGGACACGGGAGCAGTGATCCCATGGGTGCAGTGATCCCATGGGTGCAGTGATCCCATGGGTGCAGTGATCTCACTGGAGCAGTGATCCCACGGGAGCAGTGATCCCACGGGAGCAGGGCTCCCATGGGAGCAGTGATCCCATGGGTGCAGTGATCCCATGGGTGCAGTGATCCCACGGGTGCAGTGATCCCATGGGTGCAGTGATCCCACGGGTGCAGCGATCCCACGGGAGCAGCGATCCCACGGGAGCAGTGATCCCATGGGAGCAGAGATCCCATGGGTGCAGCAATCCCATGGGGGCAGTGATCCCATGGGGGCAGTGATCCCATGGGAGCAGTGATCCCATGGGTGCAGCGATCCCACGGGTGCCAGGCACAGCCCAAGGAACACCAGGATCCACATGGGATCACCGTGCTCCAAAGGGTAACGAAGGGAATCCCTTCCCATCCTCTCCACAAGGTCAGATCCAACAAGGATCGGATCCAAAGTAATGCAGGAGCCATCAGCATCTCTGCTTTTGGCCTTGGGCATTTCTGTACTTGCAATTGGATGTGACTAATTTCGGGAATTGAGGCGATTCCCATGCTCTCAGAGGTCCATGCTGAAGTGTTTTCTGGGCCAGGGCCGGGAGTTTGAGCAGGAAAAAAATGATTTTGTTTTAAAAACCGTGCCCTTGTAGCCCATTCTCCCTTGCCTTTGCTGTTAACCCTTCCAGGCACAGCAGAGCCTGTTCCCACTGTGTTCCATCCCAAAACTCTGACAGCGAGTCCCTAAAGGAGAGAGGCAAACCCTTTAAACATTTATGGCCCTTTGGTGTGCAGATATTCACTCCTGGGCCATAAAGAACCTGTGCCGTTCCCAACTTCCACTTGTGCTTGTAACACCCAACCCCACTCATTTAGGGCCCTCAGTAAATCCACAGGTAGTAATTTAAGGTTAATGAGTTTGGGATCTAGGCTCTGTAAATTAGTGTAAACATTGGCATTTGCATTCCAGGCCAGCTTTCCAGTGGCAATGTGGGAAAAAACCTGACAGTTCAAATAATCATGGAAAAAAGCCAGTTTAGCATGAATTAATTCTCATTGTATTGATCACTTATGACTTTTAGACAAACACCGCATTAATAATCATAATAATGATAATAACAACAATAATAATAACAAAGCCATTTAAGCAGGCAGCCCAGTAGACTGCACAGTGATGGCAGGAAATTAGCTATATTGTTGAGGAACAGATGGTTTATATTACCCAAATCCTTTAGGCTAAAACTTGTTTAGGTCTGGCATATTGTAAATTATATTTTAGTAATGAAAGTGAAGTGACCTCTGTCTGACCTGAGCCAGGGTCCGTCTGTCTGAACCAACAGAGTGGAAAACTGGGGGAAGAAAATGAAGCCATAAAGTTTTGGCAGGAAGGGCTCGTTTGGAGTGAAGCAGTTGTAAATCTGCCTGGCTTTTGTTTGACAGGTCTTTGTCACACACGGGTGTCCAAAATGTAGGGAAGTGTAAAATACACAAGAGGCAGCAGGTCAGGGGAAAGGGAGAGGGAAACCCACCCCTTCCACCTCTGCCTCAGCTCCAGGACAAGATGTCCTTAATTTATTATATTTTTGAAGGCAATAAAAATCCCTTAAAACCAGAGGAAATGCTAACATTCCTATTTATCCAAGCAAACAACTGCCTCAGTGGGAGCTTGAAGCTGAAATGTGTTTTCACCCAAGGCTGACATCAATTTTAAAAATAAGATTCTGTTTCCTTTCCTTGAAAATATTGTTTGAAAGGCAAGCAAAACACTGGAGATGGGGGGAGCTGGCTTTCCCAGTGGGAAAATCCTGAATTAGCACAAATAAAACGAAAATATTCTTGCAGCACATGACTTGCAAATTGAAAGGAGAGAGAATGGTCAGTATTTGCAAACATTTCCAGGGATTTCTGCTTTCCTGCGCTGTGTGTGCCAGCAGGAAAGGTGGGAATTGCATCCTCAATAAAAGCATTTCCATGATCTTCAGTTTTGCCAGAACTAAACCCCAAATTCCCAACAGAACAGGCAGCAAGAAGCAACCCCAAATTTACCAGAATATTCCAGAGATTGGATGCAAGATGCACTTTGGACACTGACTTTATTAAATGGTTTTTACTGCTGCCAACACTTTGAGATAAAACTACTCCAAGCTGTACAGGAGAGCTGGAATTGGGAACTTCCAAGGAACATGAAGATAAATTCATGTTATGGGAATTGAGACACAGATTTTCACTCTCAAATGGTTCAAAAGAACAAAGCCCACCAAATTCCAGAGGAACAAAACCCATCAAGTGTTTGAAGAACCATCAAATATCCTGAGTTGGAAGGGACCCCGAGGATCAGGAGCCCTGGCAGGGTGTGAAGCACAAGGGAAAGGCTTTCCCAGGGCATTCCTGTGCCTGTGGATGCTGGGATGACACTGCCAGCCCCATCCTGGGTGACACAGCCACGCCTGCACATCCCAGGATGTGCCCCTGATCAGGGGCACGAGGTTGATCACATTAAAACCAGAAGGGTTTTTAAAATTCCTCCAGAGCTGTGGTGAAGCCAAGCAGCAGCAGCAGGAGCTGTGCTGCAGGCAGAGCTTTGAGGCTGTTTTGGTCACTGCTGCTTTCAGCTGAGGGATGGGCAAGCCTGAAAGCCCAAGGAGCAAATCTTGGCAGAGGTGACTTTAGCTGAGTGAAAGGTGACAGATGAGCTGAGCAGAGCCATGGAAAGCTCTCCTGAGGAAATGCTGAATCACATTTTTACCTGCATTACCCTCCCACTTAACTGAGGTGTTTTGGAGGTGCTTCAGAAAGGGATTTCTTACTTTATCACACAAAACCTCCATTATTTCTCCAGGGACACGGACACACAGGAATTACCCCCTTGTTCCAGCACAAGCTGCTGCTGCTGAGAAAACCCTCCCCAAAAAAATCACACAAATCACAGGCTGGAAACCAGCTGAATCCTTCAGTGCTGGGCTGTTTGAAGCACTTCCCTCCCTGCCTGTGGAGACAGGAGTGTGGAAGCAGCAGCCTGGGTTTACCTTTGGTTTGTAGGCGTTGAGCATGGACATCTCCACGTTCTGCCCCCGCACGTGCTTCGGCTGCCGCTGCACCGGAGGGGACGAGGATTTCTGGTTGTTGCGACAGATGCAGATGAAGAAGAAGAGCAAGGCTATGGCCAGGGGAATGGTGACACTTGGCACCAGGATGTACAGGATTTCCATTTTATTCTTTTCCTTGGAATCCTTGTAATCTGGTTCAGAAAGGAAAAAAAAAATCCAACAAGGAGTGAGGCATCCCACGGAGTCAAACACACCCCTGGGTCAACTGAAAGTGTTAAAAAGAGTAAAACTTGCTTTTTGTCTTGCTGAAATCCACCCTGAATGTTGTTTTATTTAATTAATATTAAAAGGAAGGCTGATTTTGTGGACTAACAGTTCTGAGAGGACACACAGGAACCGTCCCTGTAAGGTCAAACCCACTGATGGGCAGGACAGAGTGGAATGCTGTGAGGTGGCCTTGGCATGGGCTGAACTCATGGCCTAACACAGATCCACAGAAAAGGGAATTTCTAAAACACCTTATGGAAGAAGCTTGTGGGAGGTGCCCCTTCCCATGGCAGGGACTTGGAACTAAATGAATTTTAAGGTCCCTTCCAAGCCAGACCATTCTGGGATTCCAAGAAAAGCTCTGGTGGGAATACAAACTCCTTATTTTGTGTCTTGGTTTGAGACAATTTGAAGGAGAACACTCTGGATTGAGCTGCCTCCCTTTAAAGGTTCAGCCAATCCCTTTCCACCAAAAAGGAGTGGATACAAGCAGATGGAAGTGAAGAAAGGACAGTTCACAACCAGCACAACCAGGCAACAGTGAGAGGTGCCAGGAAAGCCGGAGCAGGGATAAAAGGAAGGAACCCGGAGGGGTTGGGAAGGAGGATGGTGTAACACAGCCCAAAGGCTCCCTGCAGTCCCTGCTCCCTCTCAGGGCTATTCCCAGAGCACGCTGGAAACGCGATCCCCTCTTTGCCCAGGATATCCAGCGCTGCATCCCCCGGCTGGAGCCGGCTCCCCGGGAAACGCAGCGGGACAGGGGAGAGGCTTTGGGAGGAGCTCGGGCAGCCCCCGCTGGGTGACAAGGACACATCTCCTTCCCCGAGTGCCGAGTGGCACAGGGACAGGGATAGGCACAGGGACAGGGACAGGGACAGATCCTCCATCCCGAGTGCCCCGGGCACAGGCACAGATCCTCCACCCTGAGTGCCCCGGGCACAGGGACAGGGACAGGTCCTCCATCCCGAGAGTCCTGGGAACAGGGACAGGGACGGTTCCCCCCATCCCGAGTGCCCCAGGCACAGGTACAGGGACAGATCCCCTTCCCTGAGTGCCCCGGGCACAGGGACAGGGACAGGGACAGGGACAGGGACAGGGACAGATCCCCCATCCCGAGTGCCCTGGGCATAGGGACAGATCCTCCATCCCGAGTGCCCCGGCACAGGGACAGGCACAGGGACAGGGACAGATCCCCCATCCCGAGTGCCCCGGCACAGGGACAGGCACAGGGACAGGGACAGATCCCCCATCCCGAGTGCCCCGGCACAGGGACAGGCACAGATCCCCCATCCCGAGTGCCCCGGGCACGGGACAGGGACAGGGACAGGGACAGGGACAGGGACAGATCCCCATCCCGAGTGCCCCGGGCACAGGCACACGGAGCCTGCCCTGCTCTGCCGTTCCCAGCAGCATTCCCAAGGTTTAGGGTGGGACTCCACCCGCATTACCGCACTCACTGCGGGAGCTCGGGGGATGGTGGAGCCCGGGCTGTTTCCAGGGGAATTGGGAGTGCCCGAGGCAGCCCCAGGGAGGCTGGGAGAACGGGGATGTTTTATTATCCCTGCAGGGTCACTCCGGTTTGTTTGTCTGTGTTTTCCAGGCTGGATTTGTTCAAGTGCTCAGCGGCCCACACAGATCTCTTTTATGCACTTCATTAAACATGAACTTGATCTGAAGCTTGGGCTCGACTCAAATTGTGACAGAGGCAAAGTTCAAATGGTTCTGGATGTCACTTTGCATAACCCCTCTCCTCTTGCAGGCCCACGCTCCTCTCTGATCATCCCTTTCAGATTAACTTGTGCCATCTGGATTTTAATTGAGAGGAGAGGTTTAATTATTGAGCCCAAATATTCCTCCAGCCTTTGGGAATCGGGAGAGGACCACAGCACCGTCCCCGTGGCATTTCCCCTGTTCCCAGAGAGGCAGGGATTCACACACTGCCCTTCCCAGCCTTCTTAGGCTTGGCTTTGCTAAGCCTCATGCTCGAATTACCCCGTGTTTCACATCTTCCACAATCAGGTTGACAAACTTTGATGACACAAATCTCTCTCAGCTTGTGAGACACAGTTGAAGAAAGGAAAAGAAAGCAGCAGCACGAGGCAGAGGGAGACCTGGGCACCAGTTCATCACCTGAGCCACTCCAGTCAAAGGCAATTATTATTCTTATTAAGTAGCAGCCCCCCGCCACGAAGCCTCATTAGGTTAATGGGCTTCTTGGGAGCCACCCTAATTAAATCCATTTCCCATCTAGGCATGTCCTGGAGAGGCAGAATGCACAATGCTGATTAAAATGGGCTCTTTCAGCCAGTGCAGACCCAGCAGAATGCGAGTCCCACATGTATTCTGGTTTTAATATGCAGATTAGCATTTAACAATTCAATTACTGCTCACCTGATCCAGCTCTGTTTGTATTCAGAATAATAAAGCCACAGAGCAGCGAGTACCATTTAAGGCAGCAGTGAGAGGTTTTGGCAATTAAAACCTTTGTCGGGAATTCTCCAGCCCAGCCAGCCTATCTCAGTTATTATCAAGGAAAGCTGGAAAATCAGAGAATTTGGCTCCAAAAGAGTCCTGGAATCCCAGATCAAAAGCCTGAGCCAGGCCTGGCATCCCAAAGCCCATCTAGAGGGGACTGGCACAAGAACCTTCAGGGTAGCTTTTTGTTATTTCTGTTGAAATAACACCAGAAGAGATACAGGACTCAAAAAGTGGGGGAGAAAATCACAGAATTGCTGAGGTTGGAAAAGCCCTCAGAGATGAGCAAGTCCAACTCTTAAACCAGCATTGCCAGCACAGCTCAGGCCTTGTTTAAAAACCAGAGGTGACATTGCCAGGTCCTCTAAAATGGAATTGAACTTTGTGTTTACAGAACTGCATTTTGGGTTTGCAAAATGAACAAAAAGGGAGATTCAGCTCTCATTTGATTCTGCTTTTCAGAGACCCGGGGGGAAGTGAATGGAAGACCTGAACAAATGGGTCCTAACTGTTTTATCTGCGTGTAGAAATAACAGTATTGATAACGGGCCAAGAAAAAATATATACAGCTATTCGCATGGACATGCCAGAAATGCACCCAGAAATGTTATGGAAATTCAAAGTTTCACACAGAATTTGATGTTGCCTACAAGTTGTCACAGTAACATTCACCTTTCCCCTCAGAAAGGAGATACCTTTGATGTTCCTGCTCCATAGCCAGAACCAAATTAAATTTTTTCTGGTTCTGGTTATGGTTATAAACATTCCTGCAGTGAGACACATTCTGAGTCTGCTCCAAAGTCTTTTTCAATTAATGGAAAGATGGGAATCGATGCCAAAATGGGATCTAAATTATGTTCTTACTGAAAGGGTAGATCAGGGGGAAGGCAGATAGTCTGGGCTCTATCATGTACATCTCAAACCCTCTCCCTGTTTTTGGGCCCCTCACAAGAAGAAAGCCATGGAGGGGCTGGAGCGTGGCCAGGGAAGGGAAAGGAGCTGGGAAAGGGTCTGGAGGGGCTGAGGGAGCTGGGAAGGGGCTCAGCCTGGAGAAAAGGAGGCTCAGGGGGGACCTTGTGGCTCTGCACAGCTCCTGACAGGAGGGGACAGCCGGGGGGATTTGGGATCTGCTCCCAGGGACAGGGACAGGAGGAGAGGGAACGGCCTCAGGTTACACCAGAGGATGTTTAGATTGGACATGAGGGAAAATTTCTTCACTGAAAGGTTGTCCAGGGCAGCGGTGGGGTCTTAAAAGGGACTCAGAAAGGGATTTAAAAGCTGTGTGGGGACATGGGGCAGTGGTGGCTTTGGCAGTGCTGGGGATGGTTGGACTCTATGGCCTCAGAGGGCTTTTCCAACCTGAACAATTCCATGTTTCTACGATTTAATTTGGCCTAAGGAGCTGTACTGATTGGAACAACAGCCTGGAAAGTCAGGAGCACTTTCACAGAATTCTCAGAGTCACTGGGTTGGAAGAGACCTCCAAGATCATCGAGTCCAACCAGCCCCAACACCTCAACCAAACCACGGCACCAATGCCACATCCAGCCTTGTGTGAAACACCTCCAGGGATGGACTCCACCACCTCAACCAAACCACGGCACCAGTGCCACATCCAGTCCTGTTTTAAACACCTCCAGGGATGGTGACTGCACCACCTCAACCAAACCATGGCACCAGTGCCACATCCAGTCTTGTTTTAAACACCTCCAGGGATGGTGACTGCACCACCTCAACCAAACCACGGCACCAGTGCCTCGTCCAGTCTTGTGTCAAACACCTCCAGGGATGGTGACTCCACCACCTCCCAGGCAGACCCAGGCCACTCAAGCCATTCCCCAGGGAACGACTGCTGTGCCACCACTTTGTCCCAGCTCCTCAGAGCAGGCCCACCAGGCTGTCCTGCAGCTCTGTTCCCAGGTGTTCCATTCCCCTGTGGGAATGGTTTCTCCTCCCTCAGGGACCCCTAGAGCTTGTGCCGTGTAGTTTGACCCTTCCTTCCCTTTATTGACCCCCTTGGCTGTGTTCCAATTGCCCCACCCTCACAAGAGCTGAGAAAAGACCCTGTTCCTCTGTGCACGCCCTCTTTCCCTTTGGAGACCACCTGGAATAAACATCTTACTGCAGCTGAGGGTGAGAGCCTCTTCTGAGTCCTTTTTCCTGTCTTTTGATATATTCCTCCAGAGCCTGAGAAGGCCTGAGCTATCTTAGACCCTGGGAGGGGTTAAAAAGGAGGATTTATTATCACCCAGGCACTCCCAAAGGACAATCTGTGCACCAAACCCTTCCCCTGTCTGTCCCCACGCCGGCTCAGGCATTACCGCAGGCCGGCACGTCGCAGAGCTCCGACTTGAGGTTCTCGTCCAGGGTGAAGCACCACGGCGCGTCCTTCTGGCTGCCGGGGTTCCTGCAGTAGGAGTGGCCCCCGTTGAGCTCGGGGTACCTGGCGGCAGTGAAGGTGTGGGTGTGGGGGTACTGCGAGTTCCAGGGCTGGCACTGCCGCCCCGAGCGCGTCACGCTCACCGTGCCGCGGTAATCCACGCCCGTGCTGTTGTAGCACCGGTGATCTGCAAAGACAGCCAGAAACCAGAGCCATGGTCAGTGCTGGGAGCAGCTGTGGGGAACCCTGGCACTGGGGATTTTACACTTTCTGTGCTGCTCACAGGCACTGACCCCCAAGCAAACTCTGCATTGACCTGAGGCTGTGGAACAGGCTCCCAAAATTGAGTGACAGCACTGGGACTGTGGGTGTGGAGTTTGGGTAGCAGTGTGTGATAGCACAGGGTGCAAAACTCAGAGTTTAAGGGTTTAGAATACAGCAATAGATATAAAGCAGGATGGAGGTTTTAGGGCAGAGGCTGAGTCCTTCTTTTTCAGCTTCTTCTCCACAGCTCTGGGTGGTATTTTGTAATTTGGGTAGAAAAATCGGCATTGCAGACCACAGGTGCTTGTGGTTATTGGGTTAAAAGTAAAAATATTTAGGTGTCATTCCATAGTTGGACAGTTTATCCTTAAAAGGCCTTGTCGAGAGAGAGACAGGGCTCCATTTTTACTCTAGAAAGTGCTAGAAGTGCTGTAGAACTCACAGCTTGTGAGACTGTAATACAGATGAGAATTAATAAACATCTGAGTCCAAACAAGAAAATCTGTCTGGAGCATTTAATCCCAACCCTGGCAAAAAGAAGACAAAACACAGGTGAGCTGTTGGCATCCCAGCATGGCCCAGTTTGGGAGTGTGGGATCCCAGTTTGGTGTGTGTGAAAATTCTCAACACCTTGTGCACGTAGGCCCAAACACAGTAAAGAATACAGGCTTCGACCTGAGACCTTGGAAAAGACTTCCAAATTTAGAGACCATAAGCAAGAATGTGGGTTTGTAATACAGATAGAGACATACTAAGCTAGGCAGTGGGAAGTTTCAGAGATTAAAGTCAAGATCTAAAGGTGATAAGAAGTTTTAAGGTGTAGCAAGTAGTTTGTGTGTCACTGTATGATTGGATAAATAAAGCCCGCATTGCAGCAGGAGGTGTGACACAGGTTAATTAGCCATTGGTGTGGAAATTAATCTGTGTGGCAGTAGATTATTGGCTGATAAACCTTTCAAACCCCTTGTGACCTGTGGTCTTGTGACCACTGATGACCATTGACCATGAACCTGTGGGTGAAGACATTCTCACCCTTCATGAGATTGTAGAAGAAGAGAAATCGATCATTCATAATTCATATTTTAAGACACCTCCCAGTGGTCCTGTCTCTCTCAACACCCCGATAGGTGTGGCTGCAGGGCAGGGCCTGCTTTGCACTCACATTCCTGGGAGGATTTAAAGCTTCCAGGAGTGGAAACAGCCTCTCCATAAGACACACAGAAAGGCAGAGCCACAATGGGAAATGGAATTACAGCCCTTATTTCCATAGCAAGGTGGACAATTGGTGGGAGCCACGTTTTAGATTTGCCTGTTGGGATGTGGAAGGGTTGTGAAGGGGCTGCAGCCCAGCCTGATCAAAGAGTGGGCTCAGCCAGAGCCTAAATTTAGGCTGGCTTAAGCAGGCCAGCCCTGGATCCAGCCCTGCCAATGTTCCCCCTGACAAGGATCCCTGCACTGCACCGCCGGTGCTGCCAGGCTGAGGGGGGAGGAGGATGGAGGAGCAGGGAGGATGATGAAGGAGCAGGGAGGATGAAGCAGCTCATATTCCTCAGCATCCAAAGCTTACATGCCACAGTTTCCTACCCCATATCACTCAGAAAAGACTTGAAAAAACCCTTCAGAATTCCTGAAAAAAATCTTCAGAATTCCTGAAAAAAAACCCTTCAGAATTCCTGAAAAAAATCTTCAGAATTCCTGGAAAAATATCCTTCAGAATTCCTGAAAAAAATCCTTCAGAATTCCTAGAAAAAACCCCTTCAGAATTCCTGAAAATATGCATCAGAATTCCTGAAAAAACCCTTCAAAATTCCTGAAAAAATCCTTCTGAATTCCTGAAAAAAACCCTCCAGAATTCCTGAAAATAAAACCTTCAGAACTCCTGATAATATCCTTCAGAATCCCTGATAAAACCCTTCAAAATTCCTGAAAAAGACCCTTCTGAATTTCTGAAAAAAAACCTTAAAATTTTCTGAAAAAATCCTTCTGAATTCCTGAAAAAAACCCTTCAGAATTCCTGAAAAAACCCTTCAGAATACCTGCAAAAAAACCCTCAAAATTCCCGAAAAAAACCCCTTCAGAATTCCTGAAGAAAACCCTTCAGAATTCCTCAAAAAACCCCCTTCAGCATTCCTGAAAAACCCCTTCAGCATTCCTCCCCCTGCTGGCCGAGCTGGCGCTGGGCACTTCCCCTGTGAGCTGTCCCAGCCCAGCCCTGGCTCCACGTGGGACGCACGATCCCTCCCAGCCAGCCTGGGCGCTCCAGCCCCATTTTCCAAGGAGGAAAAGCATAGGGAATTCCCTTCCCCACTGTAACAAAGCATTTCTCACAGAGGAAAAGCAGAGGGAATTCCCTTCTCCACTGTAATAAAGCATTTCTCACGGAGGAAAAGCAGAGGAGCCTCCCTTTCCCACTGTAACAAAGCCTTTCTCACGGAGGAAAAGCAGAGGAATTCCCTTCCCCACTGTAACAAAGCATTTCTCACGGAGGAAAAGCAGAGGGAATTCCCTTTCCCCACTGTAACAAAGCATTTCTCACGGAGGAAAAGCAGAGGGAATTCCCTTTTCCACTGTAACAAAGCCTTTCTGCCAGCACTCACTCTTGTTGATGGGCTCGGCCATGGGGATGCCGATGCGGATGCAGCTGGCCGCCTCGGGGCTGTCGGGCTGCGGCAGGTCCTCGCAGTTGGGCAGCTTCAGCCGCATCAGGATCATGGGGTTGGACCTGGCGAAGATGTACTCGGTCTGGCACAGGACGTTCTCCAGGATCTCGCACTCGTCCCGGCACAGGTCCCGCGGTTTGGGGACGGCCGAGGCGTCGTCGCAGTAGGGGAAGGCGTAGTGGCACAGAGAGGGGATGGCGAACTGCGAGCACTTGTCCGACAGGTGGCTGGAGGTGCCGATCATGGTGAAGGCAGCTGCAAAACACACACGGGGTGGGCTGGGGATGCTCTGCCTGCCCGGGAAAGCCTCACTGCCCACAGCAGGAACACACAGTGCTAATTGCACTGCGAGTTATTAACGATGCGACTTCACCAGCAAGGAAAATGCACCGGGATTTCAGCACGGGGTCAATGCTGAGCTCATTGCCCAACCCCCTGCTGCTATGAGATTTTCTTAGTTTGCTGAGCGTTCATATTAAAGTGGAAGGTTTGCACCTTCTCACGCTCCTTTCATGTAAAAACCAGTTGTGTTCTATAAACGTTGCCACTGTTTTCACTTTCCTTGCTGGGACAGACAAGGCTGTGTGACAGTCCCTTTGACCAGCGTGGTTGAGAGGTGGCAATGCCACTCTCCAATCCATGGGCACCTTGTTGGAAGTAGATAAGAGGGAGTAATAAGCAAAGCAGGGATTCTCCCCTGCTGCTCTGATCCCCCCAAATTTGTAGCTCCGTGTGTCTTTTCGGGCAAGGCTCACAGCAACAACCCCCAAATATAATTATTCTTTTAATTATTCCTTTTTTTCCTCCCAAAAAAATTGGAATAGTTTACAAATTTGTGTAATATTTGGAAGCCCAGCAGGTAAACCCCAAATTCCTGCACCAGCTCCTTTGTGGAAGGTGACAGCTTTCATTCAATCCCAAATAACTTTTCAAACAGTTATTTAAACAGCTGGAAGGTTCTGAACTGGTGGCTCCACGTTGCCTTGCTTGGGGAAATGTTTCTTGGGGAAATGCTGGGGGAATGCCTTTTTTGCAATGCTGACAGTGTTTGGAGACAAAGGGAGAAGAGAAATTTGGGATATTCTGACAGCAAGAAAGAAAAATCTGAATATAGAGGTGATTACCGGGGCTAGGATCAAGCAGAGTTAATTTATATGAAAAATAGAGAATATCACAATATCTGTGAGTTCAGCAACCCCAGCAGCACATTCCACAAAAAGGATGGCAACTGGTTCTCCCTTAAATGCAAAGGAAATCCACTACCTGCTGCACGATTTATGCAGCCTTTCCCAGCACCTAAATTATTCCAGCATTATTATTATTATTATTATTATTATTATTATTATTATTATTATTATTATTATTATTATTTCCCCTTTGCTTTCAAAGCCCTTTGCTGGGCTAACAGCAGCACTGAGTCTTCCAGAAGCTGTAAACACACAGCCCTTTCTCCTTTAAAAATCTTTTTTTTTTAGGTATTTTGGGAGGAGCTGGAGGAGCAGAGACACCCAGACGAGCTCCTGGCAAGAGGGAATAAGGCCCAAAGCAAAATAACTTTGCTGTTTCTAAAACTCCAGCAGCCCTTTGGGAGCAGACAGCTCGGTGGGGAAGCAGCCAGGGAGTTTTTACTCACCTGTAATCTGATTTTCTATTTCCCCCTGCATGTGCAAGGACTCCATGTAGATGGTTCTGTTCCCAATGAAGCGGGCGCAGGCGATGCCCCTGTAAGGCTGGCAAAACCCATCCTCCTCATACTCATCCCTGAAACCAGCCAGAAACAATCAAATGGTGACTGTAAAATAGTGAAAACAATTAGGATTATTTCCCTACGTTCAAAGAGAGCTTGAATATTTGTTTGTTTAAATAAACCCCCTTCATCTGCCTGGTAAAAAGTGGCATTTCAGCTTAGCCAAAATACACATTAATGTTGTATGAAATGAGTGCTTTTAAGGTCTGCTCAGAAATAAACCCAGCCTTGATTAGAAGAGAAATATAAACTGCCCGGAGAAATAGGATTGATGTTTATTTAAAGCAGCTAACACATAGTTTTCTATTTTTGAACCAAGCTTGTGCTCTAATATTGATAAACACAGCAGGAAGAGTCATGCAAGCAGAATTTCAAGTGTATATAGAAAATCCAACCTCTGCCAGCAGCGATGCCCTGGAAATGGGAAATGTTTGCTCAGCCTTCCGTGTGTGTAGAACATTTAGTGCTCAAACAGGACCAAAACTGAGACAGGAGCTCAACAGACACATTTCTTTCATTAGGTGCTTCTTTTAGTCAATACTGGGGACATTTAATCCAGAAATCCAGATGGGAAATTATTTGCTCTTCAAACACAGCAAGGAAAGGCAGACACTGGGTATTTTGAATAATCAGCAGCGAGCAGGGAGTTTTAGTGGGTTTTGAGGAGGGGTTTTAGCACATGATCCCTGAAATCCCAATGCATGAATCAGCCCTTTCAGTCCCTTCCTGCGAGGATCCACTCCGAGATGTTTAACTGAGATTTTTGGCAGGAATTTTCTGGACAGACACCCCGGCTCTGCTTGAGGAGGCAACAGGAGGTGCTCAGTGAAAATCTGCTGATATTTCATTTGTCATTCCTGCCCAGCCCAGCAGCTCCTCTGTGGCTCTCAGACTGGGATAAATGATACTGGAATATCCCTAGGGATGATGCCAGCCGGGAGGGAACAGGTGTCCTTTGTGTGGGGCATTCTCCCTCCCCCAGATGCCGAAAGCCCAACAGCGGAACCACGCTACGCCTTAATAAGGCAAAAATCAGAGCTTTTTTTTTTTTTTTAATCAACTCTGCCATTAAGTTTAACAAAAGCCACTTTCATCCCCTCCTCAAGACCTTGGCTGTGCGAGCTTGGAAATGCAAATTCCACGGGGCTCTTTGAAGTCGCCCATCCTTTGTGCGCGGCTCCGGGGCCGGCGGGCGCTCCCGGTGCCCGTCCCCGGTGCCCGCTCAGGGATTAGCGGGAAAAGCGCCGGGATCGCCCTCCGGGACACCCCAGACATGGCCCGGGCTGGCACAGCCGGCCCCGATCCCCGCAGTGTCCGCAGGGAGAGGCCAAACCCCGGGATTAGCGCGGTAATTTATGGGTGTGAAGGCGAGGGGGTGGGAAAGAGCGACGGGAGAGATGGAAAACCCCTCCAGGGCCACCTCACCACTGGGAAATTCCAAAGATATTCCCAAGATATTCCCAAGGTATTCCCAAGCACTCTGGAAGCTGGGTCGCAAAAGCACGACCTTTAAAGCACTGCCAATTAAACTCTTCATTAACAGCCTGAGGGAAGGTTGAGGAGCCTCAGGGATTCAGGCAACAAAGACACCTGAGATGCAGGCAGGGACACACGGCCCATCCTCGGGTTCCTGCAGGGAGCAGCTCTGGTGAAATTATTTTTGTTCTGTTGGTTCTTGAAGAGAAAATCTGAAATCTGAGCTGAAAAAGCGACTGCAGGCTCTGGAGGTGAGTTCATCTTCTCATCATCAAATGCCCAGATAGGATATGATTAATTAGCCGTTCATTTTTAATGGAATTATAGCATCATAGAATCCTTAAGGCTGGAAAAGGCCGCTAAGATCGAGTCCAGCCATTCCCCAGCGCTGCCAAGTCCCCAAGTGCTACATCCACAGGGATTTTAAATCCCTCCAGGGATGGGGACTCAGCACTGGGCCAATGCCTGACCACCCTTTCTGTAAAGCAAATTTTCAAAATATCCAGTCTGAGCCTCCCCTGGCCCAGCCTGAGGCCGTTCCCTCTCCTCCTGTCCCTGTTCCTTGGGAGCAGATCCCAAATCCCCCCGGCTGTCCCCTCCTGTCAGGAGCTGTGCAGAGCCACAGGGTGCCCCCTGAGCCTCCTTTTCTCCGTAATTTCTCTGAATTTATCACGGAATTTCACCCAGGGACTCCCCAAAGGCTCCCCTTGAAGGGGAGGGTTGGCAGGGAGCTGCCACCAGCTCAGCTGGCTGGAAATGCCCTGAGGAGCGGGGATTATTCTGCAGATAATCTCAGGAGAGGAAGGGCCAGGATGCCTCCAGCCGTGCCCTGGGGCTGCATCCAGAGGAATTCACACAGGGAAAATCGCAGATTAGTACCTCATGAGGAGCAGGAACTGTTTAGGATTGTTTTGGCAATCAGCTCCATAATGGGGCAGAAGGGTAAAACAAACGAAAGGAACAGGAGCATCAGGGTATGCCAGAGGGACGCTGAGATTCCGCAGTCCCCTGAACCCTGCTGCGGGGGACCTGGGGACAAAAAAAGGGCTGGGAGGTTCCTCTGTGGAACAGCAGCTCCCCACAGCACAGCGGGTTTGGGGAGCAGCCACGGCTCTCCCACACCCTTTCCCTGAGCAGATGCTGCCGAGGGGATCGCCCTCTGCTTTCCAGACACTCCATCCAAACCCATCCAAACCCATCCAAAACCCATCCAAATCCATCCAAACCCAGAGCCGGAGCCCCACACGAAAGCCACAAAACCATGAAGGGCTCCCGCAGCTCAAACACATTCCCCACCTCCTGCTGCCCCCTGGCAGCGCCTGGGCTTTAAAAACAGCTATTTTCAGGTTTGGCTTGAAACACAGAGATCACGTTTTGGCTTTAAACACAGCGATCACTTTTTGGCTTTAAACACACCTATCAGTTCTTGGCTTTAAACACAACTATTATCAGGTTTGGCTTTAAACACAACCCTGAATTTTTTGTTTTAAACACAGCAATAGGGTTTTGGTTTTAAACACACTCCTATCAGTTTTTGGTTTTAAACGGAGCCATTATCAGGTTTGGCTTTAAACACAGCTCTGAATTTTTTGTTTTAAACACAGCAATAGGGTTTTTGTTTAAAACACAGCAATAGGATTTTGGTTTTAAACACATACCTATCAGTTTTTGGTTTTAAACACACACCTATCAGTTTTTGGCTTTAAACATACACCTATCAGTTTTTGGCTTTAAACGCAGCCATTATCAGGTTTTGGCTTTGAACACAGCTCTCGGTTTCTTGGGCTCAAGGCTGAGCCCGCATTCCTTTCCCGCAGTTTGGCATTCCTCACCTGCTCTGCGTGAGGAATCACCGCATCCCGCTCGGGTGAGTTTCTGCCTCTTGATCCTGATCCCGCACAAGGAAGGGTCCCTTTGGCTCCAGCAGGATGGAAATTAGGCCTGACCCAGCAATTAACGTGTTAACATTTACAGACCAGTTTAAATCCTAATGATTAAGTCCTAACGAACTGAAAGTCAATGCAAGCCCCCAGATTCAGCACCGCAGGGCTTCTAGAGCCCTTCTTTGCAGGTTTGGTTTCCACTCTGTTTTCTCTTTCGCCCTGTCGATATTTCCAGCCTGGATGTTGATCTTGGAGCTTGCCCACTGCTTTTGGATCCTGCTGCACTTCTCCGTGTGACAACACCTCTGGCTGGGTGTAAGAATAGCACCGAGGATTCATTTACACCGTGCTCAGGTGTCCCCGAGGATCTGAAAGCTCAGAGCTCACAGAAAACTGAGGAGGAGCTTTGAAGGGTGTCCAAAATCTCTTCAAGATCCCTCCCAGCCCAGCCCATTCTCCGATTCCATCTCGATCTCAGCTGCTCCTGGCTTGAAGCTCCCGTGAATCCCGAGGCTGATCCCCCTCCAGAGCAGCTCCTTTCTGACTCTGGGCCCAACTTCTGCCTCTGCAGCTTTTTGGGCATCCCCACGCAAAGCAGGCAGAGCAGAGGAGCATTAACAATCAGATTGCAACATTGATTTTATTGCTTCACACTTAGCCTGGAGGGGCTCGGTGGTACCAGCCCCACTGCAAGTGGTTCCTGAACACAAACCCACAAACCATCCCTGCAAGGTTCTCTGGCAAACTCCACCTCCCAACATCTCAAATTTTCTTTTTCTAAATTACAAGAAATCGCCCAAATTTAAACATTTCCAGCAAATGCCAACGAGTCCAGGAACTCAGTTCAGCAAAGGCTTTGTAAGCAGGCTTTAATGTGAGTTCATTGAGAAGTGTTGAATATACTGATAGAAAACCCGAATCTGTGAGATCATGTTGTATTTATTTTTACAATCCAATATATTAAAAATGCATATTCCAGAGATGCTGTCATTGTGTGGTCATTCCTACCACACCCCATGGATTTCTTTCTTTCTTTTCTTTTTCCTTTCCTTTCCTTTCCTTTCCTTTCCTTTCCTTTCCTTTCCTTCCTTTCCTTTCCTTTTCCTTTCCTTTCCTTTCCTTTCTTTCCTTTCCTTTCCTTTCCTTTCCTTTCCTTTCCTTTCCTTTCCTTTCCTTTCCTTTCCTTTCCCTTTCCTTTCCTTCCTTTCCTTCCTTTCCTTTCCTTTCCTTTCCTTTCCTTTCCATTCCTTTCCTTTCCTTCCTTTCCTTTCCTTTCCTTTTCCTTTCCTTTCCTTTCCTTTCCTTTCCTTTCCTTTCCCTCCCTTTTTCTTTCTTTCTCTTTTCCCCTTTTTGCTTAAGAAGGATTTAAATGAGTACTTTGCAAGAAAGAATCATAAATCCAGGACTAATTTGGATGTCTTGAGCAAAAATGGCCAAAGCAGGGAACAGAACAGGCAAGACAAAGTCCCAAATGCCCTGAGTGTCCAAAACCCAGCATGAATTTAGGTATAAATGCAGTGAAAGGTTGATTTATGAGAATTAACCAATATGAAGAGCAGAAGCAAATAAATTTTCAATTATCTCCCAGATCTAGCAAGTGGAGATGGAAAAGTTTTGGCTCTGGGTGAAGACTGCAGACGTTTTTTCTCACTGACAAAATGAAAGACATTTTGTCTTGCCATTGATTACAAGGTGTATCAATAAATTATTTTATGGTTCCGTACACCCAGTGCCCCTCTCTGTATAAATTACTTGCACATTGTTAAATAAATTATATTTTCTTCCCTCCTCGTGTTCCAGCTTCACACAGGATGAAATGAAAGGGGTTTGACTTGGCAGATCTCCCTTAAAGCAAACAGATGAATAAAAATTCTCTCATACTTTCCAAAGAGCAAAGCCCAGTTGCCTGTGCCTCGCTTGGAAAATGGGAACACCTTGGCTCTGTTTCAACGATATATTTCAGCGAATTTCTGCATTTCACTTTGCAAAAAGAAGAGAACTGCCCAGACTTCCACGTCACTGTGTAATTTAGGGAAGAGTTTTGGGGAGTAAAAGCTGTTGCTGTTTGACACCCATTTAAAGGCACAGGCGGCCAGGGCTGAAATGGGAAAGCAGAGGTAGAAAGTTAAAAATTCATAATGCTGTGCTTTAACATCATTATAGAGTCCCAGAGCACCTCTGAATAATAATAATAATAATTATTACTATTAATAATAATAATAGTAGAGCCTGGGATAGTGGAAGGTGTCTCTGCTCCTGGCAGGGGTTGGAATAAAATGATCTTTAATGTTCTCCTCATTCTAGGACTCTGTGATGAAAAAATGCCAATAATTAAATGAGATCTGCCTAAGGAATTGCTTTACTTGGTTGTTACCTCACTGTTCAGACTGAGGGTTGCTTTGAATGATGTCTCCAGTCCAGATATGGGTAAATAATCCAGAATTCCTGCTGGTTTGGGATGCTGGTTGAACGGATTTGCAGTGGGATGGCACCAGGGAGCCCAGGCCAGCACTGAGGCCATGAATTAAAGCTAAATATTGACCAAAAATCATAAAACCAGCCCTGAGATTCAGCTTCAGAGATGTTCTTTTCCTCCTAAACACTTGAACTGTCCCCTTGCTGACACAACTCCTGCAAGGCCCAAGGGCATTCCCTGCAGGCTGGGAGGGCTCAGCAGCTGCAGCTGGTCAGGGAACAACCCTGGGAGCGGGGCTTGGATCATTCCTGGCAGATTCCTGACATCATTATTCAGGATAAACTGCAAATCATCTGCTCAGAGTTAGGGAATGGCAGGAAACTCCTGGCACTGCTGTTTTGTTTGACAGAGCTGTTTTAAGGTTACGTTTGGAAGCTTGGCTCGTCCAAGTTTCGAAACGCAGAGGGGGAGAAAAAAAGGTGAAATATTTGAAGAGCAGTCAAGAGGGATAAGATTACACGTGCTGAAGGTTGTCTCCTCTCTCAGAGGAGAAAACACGGAGAAAATTCCCTTCCCTAGTGCTGGATTCCCTCCTGGAGCTGCAGGGGTCTCACCCACCCCTCGCCCACCTCTCGTGGGGCACGGAGCTCCAGAGGAGGTGGGGATGGAGGGATGGATGGATGGATGGATGGATGGATGGATGGATGGATGGATGGATGGATGGATGGATGGATGGATGGAGGGATGGAGGGATGGATGGATGGATGGATGGATGGATGGATGGATGGATGGATGGAGGGATGGATGGATGGATGGATGGATGGATGGATGGATGGAGGGATGGATGGATGGATGGAGGGATGGAGGGATGGATGGATGGATGGATGGATGGATGGAGGGATGGATGGAGGGAGGGATGGAGGGATGGAGGGATGGAGGGATGGAGGGATGGAGGGATGGAGGGATGGATGGATGGATGGATGGATGGATGGATGGATGGATGGATGGATGGATGGATGGAGGGATGGATGGATGGAGGGATGGAGGGAGGGATGGAGGGATGGAGGGATGGAGGGATGGAGGGATGGAGGGATGGATGGATGGATGGATGGATGGATGGATGGAGGGATGGAGGGAGGGATGGAGGGATGGAGGGATGGATGGAGGGATGGTGGAGGGATGGATGGAGGGATGGAGGGATGGATGGATGGATGGAGGGATGGAGGGATGGATGGAGGGATGGATGGAGGGATGGATGGAGGGATGGAGGGATGGAGGGAGGGATGGAGGGATGGATGGAGGGATGGAGGGATGGAGGGATGGATGGATGGATGGATGGATGGATGGATGGATGGATGGATGGAGGGATGGATGGAGGGATGGAGGGATGGAGGGAGGGATGGAGGGATGGATGGATGGATGGAGGGATGGAGGGATGGATGGATGGAGGGATGGATGGAGGGATGGAGGGATGGAGGGAGGGATGGAGGGATGGATGGAGGGATGGAGGGATGGAGGGATGGAGGGAGGGAGGGATGGGCAGCTCCAGCCCACAGAGCTGCAGCTGCTCTGCCTGAGCCACCCCAGACCTCGTGGCTGAGGGTCTGAGGGGCCTGGGAGGGGATGGATGGGCCTGGAGCACATCCCCTCCTCCTCCATGTCCCACACGCTGCAGGGAAGCTGGACACCAAGGCAAAGGGAGAGATGTCCTTTAAGAGCTTGGCCACGTCCTCCAATTTATTTTGTCCAAATCCCTCCCAGCTGGGAGGGAATATTCAGAATTTAGGGCCCAATTATGCACATTTTGGTTAGACTTGAGAAGGCTGCCCAGCCCTAAATTTGAAAACTCAGATTCTGATGTTCTAGAAAGCAAAATCCCAACCCTTCCTGGGTACCAGGACAGTGCAAATACAGCTTTGAACTCTTCCAAACTGATAGAAAAACCTGCAATATTGAACCCCACAAAATCAGTTTCAGCCCATTTTATTTCTCCCTAGCTCTCTCCTTCTTTCCCTTATTTTCTGGAGTCACAGCTCTATTTCTGCTCCTCCCTCCCCTCTCCTTCCTCCTAACATTTAATTTGTCTTCTGTGCCTCAAATAGTTCTTTCTTCTGGTGACCTAATATTTTAACCCTACGCATGATGAGAAACAGACTTCACAAACCTGACACTTGAATTAAAAGTGAAACACATGCCTCAGCACAAGTTAATTAAAAACAATACCTATAATGTTAGCTTGTTTAAGCCATTATTTGACCAGAAATTTGCACCCATCAATAAATGGAGTCCACAACTGCTGCAAAAATAACAGCAAGCTCGAAGTTAGCAAAGTTAGCTGGTTTATTTCTCTTTTTATTTCACTGATAAGAAGATCTCCCTGATAGGAGGGGGCAGCCAGGGGGGTCAGGCTCTGCTCCCATGGAACAGGGTGAGAGGGAACAGCCTCCAGTTGTGCCAGGGGAGGTTTGGGCTGGATATTGGGAGAATTTTTTTATGGAAAGGGTGATCAGGCATTGGGAGTGGGGCAGGGGTGGAGTCCCCATCCCTGCAGGGATCCAAAATCCCTGTGGATGTGGCACTTGGGGACGTGGGGCAGCGGTGGCTGGACTCGATCTCAGAGGGCTTTTCCAAGCTAAACAATCCTGTGGCTCCATGAAATTCGGGATTCTTTTAAGAAAATCCAGCAGATTTTCCTCAAGAACCTTCCTGGGAGTTAGGCCTGGGTGGGAACACGGATTTTTCCTCCTGCAGTTGGGATTGTTGGGTTTAGGAGCATCACAAACTTGAGCTGGGGGTAAATCCAAACTCATTTTAACCCGTTGGTCTCACTGAATTCCTTGGCCAAGCCTCCCAACTGTGAAAACATTGGAAGTTCACACAAACTGCAGGTCCACCATAAATCCATCGCCTGCCACACAAAATTCCTCAGCTGGGAATTGCCGGAGCTTGAAAAGCCATCCCCACCCATACCAAAGTGGGAAAGATCCTTTTGCAGATAAGAAACTCCCTCTTGAGACAACAAACACAGGAAAATCGGCTCCAGTGGAGATGGAGAGCGTCCCTCGGTGCCCTCCTGGAAATGGGATAAGGCACAGAGAGAACCTCTTTGTTTTCCTTAAAAACATTTTCCCTCTATCCGGGGGCTGCACGGACCTGAGTGAAGCAACCACACTCCAGGAGCCACTGGAATATTCAGAATATTCGCATTTTGGTTAGCCTCGAGAAGGACACCCGGCCCTAAATTCTGAAAATCCAGGAAAGAATTGTGAAAAATGGGCAGTTTTCTACTCAAAAATGGGACAAATCCCTCCCAAAACTTCAGATTCTAGGAAAAAACCCAGCCAGTCACTGCCCCTTTCTCATGTTAGCCCAAAAAGTGAATCTGTTCCAGCACACCTTCCTGCCTGTTTTCTGGCAGCAGCATTAAAATAATTATTAAGTAAATTCTAAACCCTTCTTCTTTTTTGTCTTTTTTGGGGGGGTTTGAGGTGGTTTTTTTTGTGTTTTTTATTTTGTTTTGGTTTTGGTGTTTTTTTTGTTTGAAACATCTAATTTTTCAATGCCAACCAGTTTGAAACTGTAAAAGTTTAAATTGTGTGAGCAACTGAAGGAAAAGCCCAGTCTGTAGAAAGCATCTCAAAGGCTGTCCCTTCACAGCCTTTTTACAGCCAATAATTGGTATTCAAGGTGAAAAAACCCCATTTTTTGTCCCCCAGAACAAGCACTTTTTACAATTCATGTGGCTGAAAATGAACTTTTTTTTTGGATTTGTCAAAGTTTTAGGATATGAAATTTATTGATATTTCCCAACACATAAAACTATCCCAATTGGTTTATTTAGTTTTATTTTATTATTCCAGTGAGCCAGCAATTGAGAATAGGAATCCCCTCGAGGTTTGCATTAGTGGGAATTATGGTAATGTGCCACTGGGAATGGATCACAACTTTTTAAGGCATTTTACACGTGATTATTGGGGTGCTTTGATGCAAATTAAAGCAAATTAAAGCACGTCTGCCAGACTTCCTACCTGTGCCACCAACATTTCAGCTCCAAATCTGAAATTAATTGTGATTGATAAGCTCAGATGGACGATATGGCTGATATTAATGCATTCTCCCACTGGAAAAATATTATTTAAGATAACAGACTTGTTTCTAGAGCCTTGTTTTAATAACATCTGTTCTGGCACACTCGAGCATTGCACTGGATCAAATTTAAAAGCTGGGTTTTATCTCGGAGTGGGTGAAATTCTCAGATCAATACTCACTCTTATCGTGGTCTTGTAATATAAAACACGGATTTTGCAACTGCATAAAAAATTCGAGGATTTAGCCAGACACCATTTAAAGGGCAGGCACACCCCACCCATGCAGCAGAGCCGTATAGAGCTGAAAATCAAAGGAAACCCTGATATTCCCACCCTGCTGCTCCTTTGATGCAGCCAAGGAACTTTATTTTGGCAAGGCCACGATTGCCTGTTTTGTCTGCAGTGCCAAGGATGGAGTAACAATCCATGTTATTCATGGAAAAATACAGAGTTGAAGCCCACGGAATTCCTCAGGTTTATCCCCACGGAGCTGAGATCAGACCCTCGAAGAGCTGCAGCTCCTGATGCCCCAAACAGCTCTCAGGGTTCTTCTCCCCTTCCCTCACCTTTAGCATTGCTGGAATTGTATTTTCTCCCATTATCTTTTGCTCCTTCCCAGTTTCCAAAAGATGGGAACACTCCTGGAAGGGCAAATTCTCATCTGATACTCCTTGGTGCCCATTGGGGAGGAAAAACTGACACCACCAAATTTGAAATAAATGCTGAAAAATTACTGAGAGGAGCAGAAGTCAGACAAGGAGATTTCCAAAATTGCCAGTGGTGCAAAAGAGGTTTCATGATGCTTTCAAGTCCAAGGTGAAGAGTTTCTGCTGTAATTCATATTTTTTTCTCACAAGATGGAAATGGTGGAACTGTCACCAATAATGCAGAGTTAAAGGCATTTATTTATCATTTACACACAATAAAATTTACACTAAAATTAAAATTAAAATTTACAATATCATTTACACACACACTCTGCTCCAAAAGTGGTTAAAGAAAACATTAGAGAGGAACTGCTAAAGCCAAATCTTTCAGACTCAGGCAGGTTGAGGCAATTTCCACCCCAGCACTGTGGGAGAAGCCTCTCCACGATCTCTGTGGGATATCGTGTGCTGTCCGTACTCACACACATCCTGGGAAAACCCAAATCCCTCCAGGGCTGCCGGCCTTCCCCACCTCACAAACCAGGGAATGGCTGGAATGGAGCCCAAAGAACCCAGGAGAGAGGAGGTGACAGGGCTGGGACAGTGCCCAGGAGCTCACGGAGATGAGACCTCGCAGGGTCCCTCTGGCAGAGTCAAAGCTGGGATGTAAAGGGAAGAGGGGCTGCACATTTAGGATCCTAAAGGGGCTTCTGACCCCCATTCATGTTCAGAAGTTAAAGGCAGATAAAATCAACATGACAGGGTTTTTTTCCTCAAAGATGTGCCCCAGTTAATTGCAAATCACCCAAACTGAGCCATACCCAGAGAGAAATTCTACAGCAGTGGGGACTGCAATGGTCCCTCCTCGCTTTAGGCCCTCCAAATCTCTAATCCAGCTGTGACCCTGGAAAGGGGACTGGCCTGCAAAGTGTTCTTGGTGCTAATTGCTGGGCAGAACCGTGGCAAAAGAATGTGTCCATTCATCTGGAGCAAAATCAGGAAGGAAAGAAAATCTATTTGTTTAAAATTAATTCACCAGGACAAGCAGTTTGGCTGGAGAACTACAGCAGGGTAAGGTTTGTGATTGGTTTTTGCTGAGCACTGGTCCTGGCTGGCTCAGGCACAGGAACAGCATCAAACACCAGCTCGGATGATAAGTGCTTTCCTTCCTCACCCAGGTAACCAGGCATGTTTTCCTGTTAACAAGATCCATAAAGTTGACACACTCAGAAATGGATGATTAACTCCTTTTACAGTATTTGAGGTGGCCCGGGGTTATTGCTTTGAATAGCCAGAGCTGGAACGTCAGGAATGGTTTTAATTATCAGGATAAATAATGTAACACCTTATAATCTTCTCCCTTGCACTGCAGGACTTTGTGATGGAGCTACACAGACGGGGAGGGAGCAGTAACTACACACAGGCTGGCTGAGCAGTGAGGTTATCCTCGTAGGAAAACTCCTTCCCAAGCTTTTACACCCTGCTGAAGTCATGGAAGCCCCTTGGGTCACTACAGATTTATTCCCACTTTTAATGGTTATACCAGGCTGAATAAACACTTGCTCCAACACTGGTTCTCCTGAAGGCTGCAGAAGCCTGGAGTAAAATCTAAATTGAGCTTGGGATGAGTTTAAATTGAAAAAGAATAGGTTTGGATGGGATATTGGGCAGGAATTGTTCCCTGGGAGGGTGGGCAGGCCTGGCACAGGTCCCCAGAGCAGCTGTGGCTGCCCCTGGATCCCTGGCAGTGCCCAAGGCCAGGCTGGAGCAGCCTGGGGCAGTGGAAGTGTCCCTGCCCATGGGACGAGATTTAATGTCCCTTTCTGAATTCCTGGATTGTGAGAGGGAGGGAAGCTCTGCAGTGTCCAGCTCCCAGCTGGGACAGGGATTCCAGGGACAAGCCAAGGTCCCGCTCCCAGCCCTGGATCCCAGCCTGGGATGTCTCAGCAGGCAAACAGCAAAGGCTCAGCACCGAGTGTGTCTGAAGAGGGAGGAGAACCCCAAAGTGCCCACGGAAAGAAAGGATTTACTTGCAGACAGAGATGACTTTTCATGTGGGTGAAAGAACGCCAAGGACAGGAAACAAATCCATCCCACAGAGCCACAGACGCTGCCTCTCCCCCTGCCAGTGCCCCGTGCTTGCAGAACTGTAATTTATTATTATTATTATTATTATTATTCCTCCTACTTTTTGTTCTCCTGAATAATTCCTACCACAAGCGATTGAAGCTTTCACTACTGCAAAGTTTGAAATGTTTCATCTCAATTCATTTTTGATGAACCAAAAACCTGCCTGAGGCTGAGCTCTGGATGTGCTGAGCCTCCAGCAGGTCCCTCAGAGCTCCTCCTTTCCTTGGTCCCCACCAACACAGAACGAAAAGAGCAGAGGAGGATTTGTTTAAGGAACTTCAGCAGCTGCTGGGCACTGAGGTAAAAGAATGAAATGATAGAGATTGAGATTTGTCCCCTGAGATTTTCCTGCTGGCTTGTGTGAGAGATTTTGCTGTGACCACAGAAACATTTGAGGCCTTTAAACAGGATTTCCCTCCTAATTAAGGCCTTATGGCACCTCGTGTGCCTCGGAGATGACCTCAGATATTGCAAGTGGGTTCTGAAATGTGTGAGCAGTTCTTTATTCCACCCTTCCACCCAGCCACTCCCAAGGCCCAGGAAAGTTCCAGAGCAGGATTTGGCCACCAGAAGCTGCAGGGTTTGAAGGAAAACAAGGACTTTGAAAACCACTCGTTCCACAGAAGAGAAGCTCCATTTCCTCTTTCAGAACATTAAATTAAGACACAATTTCATCTGTCAGTTTTCTGACTCAGTTACATTGAACTCATGACAGCCAGACACCCTTTTACACCATGAGCACCCAGGTTATTGAATTATTTCCCTTCTTCTCTGCTCCACCTACAGCCCTTTCCCCAGGAGTGAAACAGCAGAGGCAGTGGGGAGCAGAGAAAATCAAATTCTGTGTTTTCCTGCAGCACTGGATCCTTGGAATGACTCTGAACCCACCCCAGGGTGGTGGGGAGGGAAATCAAGGACCTGGTTTCAAATACCTTAAATTTTGTTGTATTTTATTTCTTAACTGCATAAGGTAGACCAGCAACCCCCCCAAACAGAACAGAAAGCTCCCAAAGCCTGGGACTGAGGTGAATTTTCCATTGTAAAATACAATCCTTGTCCCCAAAACAAAACTTCCCACCTTTATTTTAGCAACTCTGCGCTGAGAGGCCACTGAAGAAGGAACTGGGTTGGATTTACACACAAATAAAACAGCAGATCAGTAATTTTCCTGTGTTGTCTCAAGCATAATGAAAATCAGGTTTAATCTCACGTGAATCAGGGACTCTCTAAAACATGTTTTTTTATTTGTCCTCTTTGAGCACACAACACACAGGCCAAGTCCTTCCAAAGCCAGGCTCTGCTAAGCCAGGACTGAAAGCTGACCCAGGCCTGCTGAAACCCATTGTCACTCTAATATTGTCAGCTCTTTCCTCACAGCCCTCAGGCTCAAAGAAATCCTGCTAAGCCACTTAAAATGTCCTTCTGATTAGAGATAAATGAGATTTTTTTTTGATTTAAACTGTCTTAAAGAGCAAACACTGCCTCCTGAACGCTGGAATGCTTCACAAAAACCCAGTGGTTTGGCCCAAAGTGCTGCTGCAAGCTTTCAGCAGCTCCACCAGGGATTTTGGGGTTGGCTTCAAAGGAGCTGTTACCTGGAATGACCACATGAAATATGGGAAAAGCAGATTATTCTCTGCTCTGAAGCACAGCCAGCACCCCCCTCCTCTCCGCTGGGTTAGGGGCTGTGCAAGTTTTATTTTCTGAGACAAATGCCTGATGGTCTCAGCTTCGTTTCAACAGGGAATAAAGCAAAGTTTGGAAGCTCTGAGTTTTTAATCAAATCCAATATTTTTGTTCCCAAGCAGCCTTAGGAACACAGGTCCCTGTCCTGAGGGGATGAACTCCAGCCCAGACAGCTTCTGCAGGGAGAGCAGTGGGAAAAGGCCTCTGGTGACACAAAGGCATTCATGGGGACAATATTTGGCAGGTTTGGCTGTTTGGTTTAACTCACAAGCCTGGGTTTATTATTAGTCAGACCCAGACTGCCAACTGGGCTTAATGATATTTATTATTTTTTACAATAGTTGAAGAATGTCTCCATGAGCACAATGGCCTGGAGGAAATGACCAGCAGAAGTAATGCAACTTTCCAGCCTTTCCTGATTTATTTTTTTGCCTTTCTGTTGTCAAAAGCTTCAAAATATCCTCACTTTGCTCCTTTTTAAAATAAATCAGGAAAATGGACACAGAGTCTGTAACTCAGGGTTAAATTATGTCATCACAGGATTTAAGTGTTTTGGAAAGACTGATAACTGAGATATTCAATTAGAGAAAGGAAAATTTATCCAATATCTGTACTTTGCTTATCAGTCCCCTTGGAATCATAGATTTATAAAGGTTGGGAAAATCATTGAGTCCAATGAATAACCAGGACCCTGTGGGGGATTTGAGAATTTCCTGGATCCAGGGTTAAAAAAAGCAATAAGGTCTTGATATATATCTATAAATATGAATATAAATAAAGTCACTGATACATAAATAAAGGCAATAAAGATAGAATGACAGCATAAATGCCTCTTTCAATGTTATCCTCGCTCTCAACTCCCTCAGTCTCCAGGATTGGCCACAAATCCCACATGCCAGGTCAGGGAATTCCAACTGTGCAGCTGCTTGTGTGAAAGTCTGATGGAATTACAAGCCCCAAACTCCTCCAATCCTGACTGGAGCATTCCACAGGGGACACCTCCACCCCAAACATTTATTCCCATCCAGCTGTAGCTGCTGTGGGTGATCCTGCACAGAGGGAAAGCCAAGCCAGCTCTTCAGTTTGCCTTTCCTTTGTGCTCCCCATGCCCAAGTTCTAATGCACCTCACTCCCTCCTCCCTGCCTGCTTAAAAAAATATTGACACCTCTGTAATTAATTTGTTTTCAGATAATTCAGTCTCCACGCTGGGCTGGGCCTCTCTCCTGTGCCACGTGTGGCCAGGAGGGGTTTCTGTTTGCCCTGCCCGCAGATAAGGGAGCCCTTCAGCTGAAATCTCACAAATGGTTTTATCAGATACCCTTCCAAAAGCCAAAAATACTTTCTAAGGTCAATCTTTCACCAAGCTCCAGGCCCATTTCTTTGCTGCAGGCTTGCCACAGCATAACCAGATGCAATTTTAGCCATTTCATGGCAAAGAACGTGGCTGTTTGCAGCACTGCTCAGGTGAGAACTGATGGGCGATGCAGGGCCACAGCAGACAGGAGCAGCTGGATTTCGGGAAGGAATTCCTGGCTGGGAGGGTGGGGAGTCCCTGGAACAGAATTCCCAGAGCAGCTGTGGCTGTCCCTGTCCCCTGGCAGTGCCCAAGGCCAGGCTGGAGCAGCCTGGGACAGTGGAGGTGTCCCTGCCATGGCAGGGCTGGCACTGGATGAACTTTAAGGTCTTTTCCACGCCATCCCTTCTGTGATTCCATTCTCTTTTCTGTTTCAGGCCACTCCTGCAATAGTTTGGGCTGATCCCCCCCGAGCTGGTGCCCTGCAGCTCCTCCAGCTCCAGTTCAGGCCCCTCAGCCACACCTCAGACCCTGCTCTGGCCCAGCTGCCCACACGTCTGGGAGATAAGGGGAGGTACAGAGGCACAGGAGCCTGCTGTTCCCAGATAAGGTGTAAATTTAGCTACCTAAGTACCCTGAGGTCGATAAACACCCTGCAAATGCTCTGCAGCCAGTTCACCTCACACAAGGCACAACTGTGCCTTCCTAAATTCTGCATCAATTCACCCAGAGCTTTTCAGTCCTTCTTTGCTCGCTGAGGAAAATCCAAGAGCGTGACTCCCAAGAAGCCGCGTGCCCTGTCCCTGGGCAGACTCCTCACTGTCCCCAGTGCCAGGCACAGCAATCCAGGGACAAGGTGAGACAGTGGCACTGGAGATAAGCGTGCAGCACATCAAAGAGCCCGTGGAGGGGACAAGGCCAGCTCTCCCCGGGAACATTCCCAGCAGATAACCTGCCCCAGCCCTGGCAGACTGAGGGAGGATTCTTTTCCCTGGGATGAGGTCATCCAGCAGGACGTAACGTGGTTTGTGTCAGCATCAGCCACTCGGGCTCCAACCTTGCACCACGTGGGGCTTTTTATCCCACCCAAAATATATTTATATTGGCCTTTGCATGGAATATCCCACTTCAGGCTTGTGCCTCAGATCCCACAAGCTGTAGGAATGAGCTGCAGCACCAGCACACAGTGGGAGCGTAAAAGATCCCACACCAAAACACCTGGGAACTGTGTCCAGTCCTCATCCAGAATTTCCATCTCTGAACAGCAGGAGGGAGTTTCTGTGCCAGCCACAAAATGTGGGGCGGGCTGGAATTCCAAGATTCCAGGAGTCAAGCCTGGCAGGCAGAGCGCAGGGACGAGGCTCCCAGGACGCTGCTGGAGCAGTGAATCTGTTCTGGCCTCTTGATTGGCATTTTTTTCTTTAAATTTTACCTTCTGTGGCCAAAAGAGGAAAGTCTCTGTGCTCCTCTTTGAAATCCACAATCACACACGCAGTTGGCCGAGCCTCACCTGGATGCTGGCCAGTGCTTACACATTTTCTTGTTGCAGGAACCGTGCTGGCACACAGAGCCACTGCACAAAAGATCTGTTTTACTGAAAAACCCAGATGTGTTTAGCTGAAAGTTTAAAAGAAAATTGAAAAAAACCCCTCAATCATTGAAAAAGATGGGAGAATCCAGGGGGGTTTGTGGTTTCACAAGCCTTGCAAGCTATTTCTGGGAATCACAAACCCTATTTCATTTTATGAATCAGATGCTCCTTAAAGTTACAGCCCTCTTGTCTCCTCTTTTCCCCTCTCCTTGTTCCCAGTGGTTAAATAAAGAACAAAACAATGCCATATTTAGGATATTTATATATAGAAGAGGCTCCATGAGGAACAAAAGGAACGTTCCAGAGGAATATTGGCACCAGGATGTACATATTCCATTTGGGAATATATCCCTGCCATACACACCCAGGTTAAACCTCTTCAGAACATGCTCACAACACAATAAATAATAAATACAGAGCATTTTCCTGCACCCTTCCCACTGGATTCCACTCCAGCAGGGTTTTTCCAGCTCGTTTTACACCAGCCCATGTAACCTGGCATTTTCCTTTTCTTTCTCACCACAGCTCCTGTGGAAGTTCTTGCTCCAGCACCTCTAATCTCAGGGATTTGTGCCCAGGATTTCTGCTGCAGTGGGTAAAGTTTGGGATAAGCACCAAGCCAAGGCTCCAGGCATCGGGAACAATGGAGAATGAGA